>NC_135534.1:179647619-180247619 GCF_045843805.1 Urocitellus parryii | reverse complement strand
CCCAGGCTTCATCCACACACAACACACAAAAACACGGGTCACTTTCTGAGCCCTGGGTCTTTCCCCACATCCAAAGACCTGGGGACACTTCAAGACCCCAACCCACCTCTGAACCCGAGGGTCTCTCACACACTCTCTCTACCGCCACCCGCGCCCTCGGGCCACCCGTTCCATTTCCTACAAGGAGCCGGAGACATCGGGGCACTCCTCTGCCCCTGCGCCTCGCCCCCAGCCCCTCACCATCTCCACCACAGCGCTCTCCCACAGACGCCAGCCTGGGGCCGGCCGCCCTCCCCGGAGCCTTCACAACACAAACACGCGCTCCCGCGAGCACACCCACGACCACGCCGGGAGCCCCGGCCGCCCGCCCCGCGGGGTCCAACCCCGCCGGCTCGCCAGGAGCGGGGCCGCCCTCGCCCAGCCACCCGACATCCACGGACGCACGCAGGCCACTCCCCGTCCCCAACGCCGGTCCCCAAGCCAGCACCGCACGCTCGCGCCCTGCCCTCCGCCCTCGCGCCAGGGTCTTTCCCGGCCCCGCCGCGAGAACCCGGAACGGGGCCACGGCGGAGGGAGGGGCACCGGGGCGGGCTCCGGCCGGTCCTACCTGAGCAGTTGATGCTCTTGCCTTTGCCACCGGGACAGTCCCCGCCGCCGCCGCTGCCACCACCCGGGGGCTGGTTGGACGCGCGGCTGCCGGGCAGGGAGAAGGCGAAGAGCAGAAGCACCGACGTGTAGCAGCAGAAGGCGAGCGGGGGCGCGGCAGCCAGCCGGAGCGGCCCCTCAGCGGCCGCGGCGCCCATGGCTGGCGCCCCTGGACGGCGGGAAGTGCAGGGAGCTGCAGGCCGGGGGCATCCAGCCGCGCGCCTAGAGCCCCGCCGCCGCCTCTCTCTGCCTCCTAGCAGCCGCGCCGCTGCACCCGGGAGCTGCCCCTCTGCATCCCCGCCCCACACGCAGCGCCCGCCAGGCCCCGGCCCGCAGCGCTCGGGACGAAGTCGGTGGGTCCCGGCGCGTGCGAGGGTCGCGGGCGCGCGAGGGAGCGCGCGAGGGTGCGAGCCCGCGTGGGGGAGATCGAGACCAGGGGCGCGAGCGGGCGCGCGCGCGGTGGGCGGGGGTCGCGGGGCGGGGGCAGGCCCAGCCCCTCGCTCCTCGGCTCCCTTCCCTTTGTGTCCGCGGCCGTCGCCACCGCGTCACAAAGACCCCGGCCCGCCCGGTGAGGGGCGCGTGACGGAGCCGCCGGCGGGAGGGGTGGCTGCGACCCCGCCCCGCGCACACCCCCAGCGCCCGCGCCGACAGCTCCGCCCCCGCCCGCGGCCGGCAACGCCTCCGGGGCTGCTATTGTTCCTGCGGCGGGGCGGGGGCCGGGCGGGGGGCGCGCACCTCTCCGCCGCCGGGTGGGCTTCGCGGTGCCGAGGTGGCCCAGCCGGCCGGGTTTCCCTAACAGACGTCGTCGCCGCCCTTTGTGAGCGTTTTTGAAGCGTTTCCGTCAAACGTTTGGAAACGCTGGAAAAGAGGGGCAGGTGGGCTACCCTCTGTTCTCCAGGTGAAGAAACGACCGCGGAGAGGAAAAGGTGACTTGTCCAAGGTCACACACCAAAAAATGGGCAGGATCGGGATTGGAACCCAAGTTCCGACTCCAGCCGTGCAGTTCACAGAGATGCTACGTGAATGGCTGAATCTCTAGGACCTCACCCCCACCGGGTTCCCAGATGCGCCACACCGACTGAATTTAAAATACTTTGGAAAGTCTGTATTGCTCTCTCCCCCTAATAACAGCCAGGATTTAGAGAGGACTTGCTGGATCCGAGGCCTGGAGGAAGCTCTCTGCATGCGTTTCTCTCCAGTTCTTTACAGCCTTACACGGGAGTTTTCATTCTCATCTACAGATGAGGAAGTTGGGACCCAGAGACTTCATGATCTGCCTCTCAGACCAGTGTTCTTCAGGCCACATCTTGCTAGGTGATAACCCAGACATAAGATCCTGGACTGAATTCTTGGAAAGTCTTCTGCCCTCTTCATTCCATTATACTGCCTCCTATCTCAGAAGGAATTTTTAAGTCTCTTTGAAAAACTCACCAGTTTAACTCGTAAAATTAAGAAATGTGTGGGAAAACCACAAAGAAAGCCACATCAGGAAAAATGCCCTCAATGTAAAAACGAGACAAAATACTTACATAAACAGATAATAATAAAAAGCTGACTGGCTTATTCACAAAAAAAGTGTAGACAATAAATATGTGAAAAGAGAATTAAAGCCATTAGTAATAAAAGATAAAATTCTGTCCCCACCCCAGGATGATTAACAAGAAGTGACAAATCCTCCAGCTGTTAATTTACACTCTTTGGGAGGGCAATCTGACCATGAATGAAAAACCTTTAAAATGCATTTACCCTTTAATCTAGCAATCCCACTTATTGGAATTTATCCTACAGAAATCAGAAAAATATATAAATAAGGATGTTTACCAGAGCCTTTTTACAATAGTAAAATATAACCTAACTGTCCACCAGTGGGGACTAGTTAAATATACAGTATGATACATCTCAGTATGTTGGCCTATAATACAGCTTTAACAGCAATGACAATTAGGTTAATATTTACTGACCTGGAAAAAAGCAGTAATGAGGGTGTATAAGAAAATCCTATTTTTCTAAAATGTAAATGTGTACACATCCATAGGAAAAAAGTCGAGATGACTATACAGCAATGGTTATCTCTGAGAAATAGCTTATGAGAAATAGTTCCTTGTCCTTTATGTTTTTCTGTATGATCTGAACTTTTTTTTTTGGAAGCAGGGTTTTAAACTCAAGGTACTCTACCACTGAGCAACCTCTTCAGCCCTTTGATATTTTGAGACAGGGTCTCACTTAGTTGCTTAGAGCTTGGCCAAATTGCTGAGGCTGTCCTCAAACTTGCAGTCCTCCTGCCTCATCCTCCTGAGCTGCTGGGATTACAGGTGTGGACCATTGCACCTGGCTATGATCTGAATTTTTTCAGTGTAAATTTCTTATTGTTAAAATTTTAAAAAATTATTTCCCTTTAAATTATGTTTTCATTCTGCTATTTACATAAATAAATTTGCAGTTTTTAACATTAAGATTTGCCTCAAACCTCTAAACTGTCAGCAGTGTCATGGCAGTTGTTACAACTACAACTGAACTTCAGACTTTCCTGAATTAGGTGTGATCCCAGGTGCCTGACTGCTAAGCCACAGAGGAATGCTCATTCTCAGAGCACTCCTTCAGCAGCTCTTTGAATCTTGACTTTACCTGTGCTACTTCCCTGGCACTCCCAACCCCAGTATTCTGCCTTAAATTTTTATTCATTGACTGACCATAGCCCAGGCAGAAATAGTAAGAGTAGATAATACTTAAATAAAAAGGAAACAACCCTGGGTTCATAAATCATAATTTAATTTACATCTGTGTCTTTCTCCAAATTAGGTAAGAAAAATTCAACACACATTTCTGAAAAGTTTTCAGAGTGAGCCGGGTACAGTGGTGCACACCTGTAATCCCAGAAGCTCAGGAGGCTGAGGCAGGAGGAACATAAGTTCAAAGCTAGCCTCAGCAACTTAGCAAGGCCCTCAGCAACTCAGTGAGACCCTGTCTCTAAATACAATAAAGGGTTGGGGATGTGGCTTAGTAGTTAAGTATCCTGAGTTCAATATCCCTGGTACAAAAAAAAAAGTTTTCAAATTGAAAAGGACTCTAATTCAGAAAGATGATTTCTCTGACTTTCACCATACAATCTCAGAAAAAGAGGATCTTAGAAGTTATCTAATAAAACCCCCCTCACACTCTAATATTATGTGGCTCCAAAATACCAGATAACAAAATGATATGGGACTTACTACATAAAATCCACTCTGAGAGTTTAAAAGAAATGTAAATTCTGAACATCATTCCAGGCTGGGTGAAGCTCAAGTATCTCATTGCTTTTAAAGTTCTCTAGATAACTCAATGTCCTGTCATATTTGGAAACCTCTGACCTCATCTTGATCAGTCAGCTATTGCTCCATAACAACCATAAATTATCAGCAGCATGAAATAATAATCATTTCTCTTGGGCCTCATAGGGGTTGTCTGGGACTTGACTGGTCAAGGCGAGGCCTGGCTGTATAGTTCTCAGATCCAACTGGGCTTGGGTCCAGTGCACAGACTGAGTTCTGGTTTATTCCACCAGTATTCATTCTGAGACCCTGGCTGAAGTGGCAGCAGCTACCAGAAGGAACTATTAGGGATGTGGCAGTGTTGCACAGTGACAGGCCCAACCATGCAAGCACTTTCTACACCGCCATTTATACATGTCTGCTAACATCCCGCAGGCTAAAACTACTCCTGGGGTTGAGCCCAAAGACAAGAGATTAGGAAGTCTATTCTTAAGGAGGTAAGTGAGAGGGGTGAATATTTTTGTACAAAAATCTTATCAGAGATCCTATACTTGGGTACCATTAGTTATTGCTGTTTTTCAAGAATGTTTTCAGTTCTGAGAACAAAAAACTGAAATTAGAATTAACCTAAATAGAAAGGTATTTCTTGGCTTAAAAAGAAAAATGCCAGAGACAGTGCGCCCTTTCCTATGAATTGGTTCTTGTCCTCATTAAAGCTTCACTCATGAAAAACATTGCATTCCTTCAAGAAACTTTTATGAGCATTTGTTGCATGCTAGGCATTACAGTAGCCTCTGGTGGCAAGAGATAATCCTGCCCTAGCTGTGTGGGGATGGTGAGACATCTGAAAATTAACAGTTACAACACAGTGTGATAAATACTAAATATAAATAGAGCGAGGGTAGGGTAGGAGTAAATGGCAGATCCCATCCCATACTCCCAGCCCTGCCAAAATCCTGGCTTTTCTGGAACTCCTGCTGGATGGACTAGCTGCATAATGAAGTCCTGAGAAGCAGTAATAAGACACCTGGGGGCTGACAAATTACCCCACCTGGGGGAGAGTCAGAATGCTCCATCCAGAAACAGGAGAAAGGGTTGATTTATGGTGTAGCACTGGCACAAGCCTGGGACTGACCCCACTTCCTAGAGAGAGGGATTTATATATATGTTGCAGATGGACACAATATCTTTATTTTATTTGCTTATTTTTTATGGGATGCCGGGGATCGAACCCAGTACTTCACACTTGCTAGGCAATCACTCTACCACTGAGCCACAATCCCAGCCCCACCGAGAGAGGGATCTTTAAAAAAAAAAAAATAGGAGAGTGGATAAAGTCATTCATTCAGCACATTGATAATGAGGGTCTATTCCTAGTCCATGAGAATTCAGTGGTGTGTCCAACAGACCTGATGTCTGTTCTTACAAAGTTTAAGATCAAATACTAATCAAAGTTATACAAATAAAAATAAAATTGCAACATTTTTAAATGTTACAAAGATGAAATTCAGAGGTTTCTCTGAAGATGTGATGATTGTGCTAAGATTAGAGGATAAATGGGAGTTAACCAGGAAACAGGGGAGCACTCCAAGCAAGCCAAGGACCTGTAAGAGAGTCTGAATGCCAGCCAGAATAGGAAGGACCTGAGACAGCAAGGTCCCCTTGTTTAGAACTTCATTGATTCAACAAGTATTTAATGGACATCCACTATGATCTAGGCACTGTTGTAGATACACAGAAACAGCAATGAACAAAACAAAGTCCCTGTTTTTCACAGAGCTTAAACTCTAGTAAAGGAGATGTTGTTGATGGGAGAGAATATTTGCTGGATCACATGAATTAATAATAACTTAAAATTCTCTGAGGACATGCTGGGATAATTCACTGAGGACCTCCAAGGTAATGTCAGACACTATATTTGTTATCAGTAATCTTCCTACCCCCCTTGTTGGAAGGTATTGTTTCCATTTTATGAATTAGGAAACAAAGGTCTAATGAAGTTAAGTACTAAGGCTGCAAATGCTAAGAAGTTGGAGTCATCTGGTTCACTCTGATCCAAAAGCCCTCCGCATCACAAGCATTTGAGAAGATGGAGGAACATTAGATACAAGATTGAGCAAAGATTGGAACTGTCATGACTGAAGCAAGACTACTCACAATAACCAAGATACAGAATCAACCTAGGTACCCACCAACAGGTGAATGGATAAAGAAAATGTAATCTATATATATACACACACACACAATGGGGCATTATTCAACCATAAAGAAGAATGGATCCCATCATTTGCAGCAAAAATGGATGGAATTAGAGGACATTATACTAAGTAACATAAGTCAGACAGAAAGATTAGTAGTGCATGTGGATGCCAAAAAAAGTCAACCTGAAAAGTAGAAAACTAATTACTAGGAATTTGGAAAGAGCTGGAGTAGGGGCAAGGAGAGGGTAGAGAGGGATGGTTAGATATGATCAAGGCATAATGTTTGCAAGTATAAAAATACCACACTGCATCCCATATGTACAATTAATATTAATTGAAAAACTGACCACAGTCAAGGGCTGGGGGATGTAGTTCAGTGGTAGAGCACATACTTAGTATAATGGAGGCCCTGTTCAATCTCCAGCACCAAAAAAAAAAAAAAAAAAAAAAAAAAATCTGCAGCTGCTGAGAGTATGCACAAGGCATCCTGAGCACCTGCAAGAGTGTCAGAAGATTTTGTTGGGGCTTCTTATGATAATGATGCAGGGATTCTTGTGAGTACATTGTCAAGGACTCTGGTTGAAGGCACTATTATTTCTACCCACATTCCCATAATGTGCATGGTGGGCAGAAAGCAAGGAGGCATTTATAGATATCTGAACAAAACATGCAATGGAAACCCAGAGAACAGCCTCCCCACTATAATTTTGTCAGTTTGAAAGTCTTCTCACCCAAACAGTCCCTGTGAGTGGGCAGAGAGAGTGAGGAGGCATCTCTGGGTTTTTCCTGCAGGTCTTTTTATCATACAATTGTTTAGCACTGCTCTGAATACAGAATTAAGATTTTTCTTGATCTTTCAGCAAATGGAAAATTTCAGCTGCAATTCAAAAATTTCTCCAAGGGTTTTAACTCATAAAGGATTGTACCAAAGAAATAGCTTTCCTGACAAAGACAATCACACATAAATGGAAGTAGGAGGTAGAACAGAATAATCAAGAGTGTAAGCTCTGGAACCAAACCATCTGGGTTTGTGTCTTAGCTCTGTCACTTGCTGGTTCTATGACCCTAGGCAAGTTATTTCTCTATGCTTCAGTTCCATGATCTACTCAGTTCCATTTTTATCTACTTCACAGGGTTTGTTGTAAGGATAAATAGGTCCTTAGAGGGTTGGGGGTATAACTTAGTGGTAGCATGCAGACTAGCATGCAAGAGACCCTGGGTTGCAAAGAAAAGGGAAGGGGATATATATTTAAAGTACTCAGAACCGAATTTAGTACATCACAAGTATTCAATAAATAATTAGCTAAAGGTAGTAGTGGCTTAGTAAGCATGTGATAAATGTTATTATCTTTGGTTTTTGTGGGACTTGTTTGTTTTTGCAGTACTGGATTAGACTCAGGGGGTCTGCCACTGAGCTATATATCCAACAACCCCCACCCCTTTTTTAAATTTTGAGACAAGGTGTCTCTAAGTTGTTCAGACAGGCCTTGAGCTTGCAATTCTCCTGCCTCAGCATCTCATCAAACTGGGACTACAGACATGTGCCACATCATCAGCAAATGTTACTTATTTTCAGTGACAGTTGTCGAGTACACTTATACACTAGGATGAAAGTTCCATATGTATTACCCAATATATACGACTAAAAACATAAAAGATGTTAATATTATCTTCATTCTCTAGATTAGAAAACAGGTTTAACAAGGTTAAGTAATTTTTCCCAAGGTTACATAGTCAGTGGGCAACAAGGCTGAGACCAGGTCTATGTAATGTCACAATTAGTACTCCAGATCAAAACCCAGAGGGTTAAATTCAACAATCAAAAAAGGTCCTTTGGGCTGGCTGCCTATTGAAGAAACATGCAGAAGGGAAACCTGGTGACTGGAGGGGCAGCCAACTGCTATGAGGAAAAGTTGGACAAATAGCCAGGTGGGTCAAAGGGAAAGACAAGAGGTTACAGCCAAGAGCCCAGGAACTTGAGAATGGCATCCGCTGAGCTAGAATCATGAGAGACAAAGCAAGGAGCTAGGCACATGGAGGAATTAGAGAGATTCAAAGGAACTAAATAATTATATCTTATCACTGAATGTGTTTAAGTATGTCAGCTTGTCTCTGTATGTATACATATGTACTAAGCATATGTCATTTGCCTGTGTGTATACATATGTAATGAGTATATCAGCTTGCCTCTGTACATATGCATAAGTGCCAAGCATATGCCATTTTACTCCCTGTGTACATATGTAAGGAATGAGTATATATCAGGTTGCCTCTGTGAGAGTGTGCATGCATGTATATTTGAGAGTGACAGCCAGGCCCTGTGTTTATACATGTACATTTACATGTGTATACTCAAGCATATATTACTGTATGTATCAACTCAACTGTATATGTACATGTGAACTTTAATTGAGTCCATAATTTTTTAATTCTTCTTCCTTGTTTCAGAGTTGAAAATTATTCCCTAAAATCTAATGGCTTGGCAGCTTTGCATTGGGGTCAATATACTTGGACTCAGCACTTAGTCTGGATTCCCAGCTGAGTTGCAAAGGTAAAACAGCAAGATCACATTCTGAGGCTGTTTCTCTCAGCACAGAACAATAGTGATAAGACATAAGGCAACTTTGGCAGTGGTGACCTCAACAACGATGAGAGCAGGGGGTAGGGCAGGTCAGGGAGCACAGTGACAATAGCCCCATTCATTCAGCAGTATTTAGAGATTGCTATTATGTGCCAGGCAACTGTGTAAGGCAGTGAGGACACTGAGATGAACAAGACAGGCACAGTCCCTCTCCTGTAGTGTGGTAGGGATGTCAGACTTTAACAACCACAACTATGAAGAGTTTGCAAAGGCTCGAGAAAGCATCTAGCCCCTGATGTACCAGGAGCTGGAGGTATCAAGGAAAGCTTTCCAGAAGTGCCATTCAGGCTGAAGCTGGATAACACAGAAGAATTAAAAGAACGTAAGAGGGAAGAGTATTCTATGAAGAAACCGCATCATTAAAAATGAAATAAAAGATATGGCAAATTCAAGAAACAAAAGCAAATATCACATGATCTCTTGTACAGAATCCAAAAAAAAGTTGATCTCAGATAAATAGAGAGTAGAATAGTGGTTCCAAGACTCGGGAATTTAGAAGTGGGGAATTTGGTCAAAGGATACATAATTACAGTTAGATAAAAGGAATAAGCCAAGCATAGTGGCACCCTTGTAATCCCAGCAACATGGGAATCTGAAGCAAGAGAACCACAGGTTCAAAGCCAGCCTCAACAACTTAGCAAGATTCTGTCTCAAAATAAAAATAATAAAAAGGGCTGGGGATGGCAAAGTGGTTAAACACTGCATTCAATCCTCAGTACTGCCCCCTCTCAAAAAAAAAAAAAAAATAGAAGAGGGCCAGGGTTGTGGCTCACTGGTATAGCACTTGCCTAGCATGTGTGGGGCACTGGGTTCGATCCCTGGCACCACATAAAAAATAAAATAAAGGTAAAAAATATAGGGATATATATGATCTATTATATGATACAATAGATCAAGAGATCTGTTAAACAGTATGGTCACTATTTCATGATGATATATTTCTTTGCATATGTGCTGTGCATTGAACTCAGGGCTCTGCACATGCTAAGCACATGCGCTACCATATACTGTTTTCTTGAAAAAATGCAAAACAAGTGGATGTAAAATATTTTCACCATAAATATGATAATTATATATGAGGAGATCCATTTGTTATTTAGCTAGTTGTAATCATTCTGTATATATAATTTAAAACATCATGTTGTGCACCATAAATACATATAACTTTATCTGCCTGGTTTGTTGTTTTTGTTTTTGTTTTTGTTTTTTTAAGAAACAGTCTGGAGAGTGAATGACATAGAATAAAGTTGGAGATGTCAAGGAGCAAGGGGGCAGATCATGTAGACCTATTAAGCCGGAATAAGGATTCAGATTTGAATTTAAGTTTATAAGCAGGGAATAACCTGCTTAGATTTGTGTTTGAAAAAGATCACTTGGCTAAAGGGTGAACTGTACTAACATCTCAGTTCTGCTAACATCTCAGTTCAGCTGGGGATACAATTCAGTGGCAGAATGCTTGCCTGGCATGCATGAGGCCCTGGATTCAACGCCCAGCACTGCACAAAATAAAAGAAAAAATTCAATGAATCTGTTAAATCAGAAATCATGTGGGCTACAGAGTGCAGCATGGAGTGAAATGACAAAATGTACGCAAAGAAATCCATCTGTTAAACACGATGGTCACTGTACTTAATGATATAGTGTATTCTTTATGATGGTCCAAGTAAGTGATGATGGTGACTTGGACCAGGTAAGATGGGGACAAAAGTAGGGCTGGGGTTGTGGCTCAGTATAGAGCACTTGCCTAGTACATGTGAGGCACTGGGTAAAATCCTCAGTACCACATAAATATAAATAAGTAAAATAAAGGTATTGTGTCCCTTTACAACTAAAAAAAAATTTTAAGATGGGGACAAGTATATAGATTGGACAGACTTAGCAGATAAAATCATGAATAGATGTGGGAGGTAAGAGAGAGAAAATGTCAAGTGACAGTTATCCCTAGTTCAGTAGCATTTATAAAATGACCCACTCTTGAGGAAAAGCAGGTTTGAAGAGAGGAAAATTGAATTCAGTGGTAGGCACACTGAGTTTGAGGTGCAGTGAGGTATCAGCATGGAAGTCTCCAGTAGTAGTTGGATTTGTAAGTCTGGTGCTCATAAGAGAGATTTACACTGGGCATCAGAGGATTTAAAAAGTCATAGAAGTGAGTCTGAGGACTTAATGAGATAAAAGTACAAGAGAAGAGGGGCCCACACTGGAGCTAAGGAACTCCAATGGAGGGAACTGAGTAGGAACTGTTAGAAAATTAAGAGGAAAACCAGGAAAGAACAATGACCAAGTAACAAATGTGTTTCCAGAGCAGGATGTGGCCAACTGGTCAAATGCTTCTGAGAGGTCAATCAAGATTAGTATTGAATAGTGTCCAATGGGTACAGCCACTTGAAGCCACCAGTAATCTTAGCAAGGGCTACTTGGTAAATTGGTAGGGGAAAAATCCAGATTAGAGTTTAATGAGACATGAATAAGAAATAGGAAGAGGAGACAGAACATTTAGACAGCTCCGCTGTGAAGGGAAGAAGAGAAACAGGCAGGATGTGCCTACAGGTAGAGGAAGGACTTTTTTTTTTTTTTAAGAGAGAGAGAGAGAGAGAGAGAGAGAGAATTTTTTTAATATTTATTTTTTAGTTCTCAGCAGACACAACATCTTTGTTTGTATGTGGTGCTGAGGATCGAACCCGGACCTCACACATGCCAGGCGAGCGCGCTACTGTTTGAGCCACATCCCCAGCCCGAAGAAGGACTTTTTAAGATGAGACTATAGAACATCTAAATGGTGGTGATAAAGGTCCAGTAAAGAGAGAAAGGGAGACCTGAATAGACAAGACAGAGAAAAGGATATTCAGTTGTGTAAGATTCTTGAGAAGACAGAAGAGTGAAATTCAAAGCACAGGTGGAAGGAATGGCTTTTGAGAGCAGATATTTTCTTTGTAATGAGGAGGAAGGAGAGAATGGAGGCTGAGGCAACTGGGCTTGTAGACAAGGTATTGAGACTCTGAGGAAATGCCTGGAGCATGGCTTCTGTGCTCTCTGAAGGGGAAGAGGGGGCAAGGCAGAATGGGGATAAGGGTTGAGGGGAGTGGCTGCATCAAAAGGTAGAGGAAGGCAGCTATAGTTCCACCAAGCTCTCCAACAGCTCTCTCTCAGCCTCTGCACCCCAGTCTTCATCACCATCTTTGATGTGAGCAATTGCATTTTCTCAATCTTATGTAAAATCTTACTTTTTAAAAAACCTGATCTATGATATACAGTCTATATAATAGACACCACTCCAAGACAAGCACCCTGGTTTCTCCCTTCCAATCAGATAGCTGCCCCAGTCCATGCCACACAGATATTCTGGGTCAAATTTGGAAAGGGTGGGGAGAAAATTGAAGTGGCCATTGAAGATAATGGGAGAGAAAGCATATGATTTTCTCCAGCAGAGTGCAGGAGAGATGGATCATGCCAGGCAGACACCAGGGAGGCAATCTGGAGCCAGGATGCTCAGAAGAAGGAAGTTGGGAGCCTTTTCTCTTAGGTGGGCGTTTGCTGGCATTGGGGGGAGATCTATCCCTAGTATTCCCTACATCCAGCAAAGGAATTCTAAGGGAGACGCCCTCTTAAAAAAAGATGAAGAAAAGTGAGTAGCCGGTGTGACTTGAGGTGACCTAAAGTAGAGTTTTGTCAAAGCCAGCACACCTTTATCCACATGAATGCTGACAAATTGCAAGGCTAATGTAATCACCATTTTGTAATCCTCAGTGAAATAACGGATTCTGGTAAGAGTCATCAGTGGATGCTAAAAATCACTGGGTGAAAGATTATGAGGGGATATTCACAGAGTCTTAAAGGATCACCCCACAGATAACTTAATATGAGCAAAATAATTTATAATGGTGAGATTTTGCAAATAATATCAACCTTCAACAGGTGATCAAATTTAGTATCATCAGTGATGAGACAATTCACCAAGATGTGCCTCCTGTGAGGATGGCAATGAGAGATATGCGACATTTATCTATGTGATAGTCATACGGAAAATATTTAACCTAAATCTAATCACAAGGATGGAATCACATCGATCCAGAATGTGGGGCACTTTACAAGGCCTGGATTTTAAAAGAAATTAATGTCATGAGAAAACAAAAAAAAAAGAAGAAAGCTTTGTTCTAGATTATATAGAGACAGAACAACCAAATGCAGTAAACCTTGATTGAATTTGAGAAAACAGCAATAAAAGACATTAGGATTACTGGAGAAATTTAAATCACAGACTTCATATTAGATATTACCAAATTAATGTTGATTTTCTTAGGTGTGGTAATGTGATTGTGGTAACATTGGAGAATATTCTTATGCTTATAACATGCATGCTGAAGTACTTAGGAATGAAGTTTCATGATGTCTGAAACTTTCTGGCAAATGATTGAAAGAAAGACAATGAAAATCAATCGGTAAGTCTAGGTGAAAGGTGAAAAAACAAAGATTAAAAAATCTCAAGGCAGTCTATTTCTTAATTACTTCACCAAACATTTTCTTTTTGTCGTGACCTTGGATAGCTTTATGCTCATAAGCATAAACTGTGCTGCTTAATGTGCTAAATTAGATTGAAATCTTTAAAGGCATCACAGCAAGAAAACTGCTCTGCAAAGCTTTTTAGACATAAAAGAACTTCTAATTTGTGTAGGAGTATAAGTAAAGATATGGTAAAGTGGGAGAGCAAGCCACAAAATAATAAAAAGAATGCTTTCTTTGGGGCCAGAAAACCTTTGGTCCAGAACATAATGATGCAGATATCAGTTTCCTCATCTGCCAAGTGGGGCTAACAATCATCTCTGTCAACCTGATGTATAGGTACAAAAGAATACACGAAACCCTTTCTAAACTGGAAATGGAAAAGCAAATGATTTTTATTTAGTGCCACATGATGATATCTTATTAGCTGTGGTTCTCAAATGTTATACATAACAAGCAACTGGGAAGCTTATTAAATGTGTGGGATTTCAATTCCATCCTCAGAGATCATGACTCAGTAGGTCTGGGATAAGGCCCACAAGTGGTCTAAAACCCACACCTGGTGAGCCACCTTGGAGGAGGTTATTGTGATCTAAGTCCTTGCTACTTAATAGGTTTGGTCCATGGACCAGAAACAATCCCCATCACTTAGGAGCTTATCAGGAATACAAAATCTGACCCCACACCAGTCTTCCTGAGTCAAAACATGCATTTTAACAAGCTGTCAGGTGTTTCCTGTGTGTATTCATGTCTAAGAAACACAATAAAAATGGCAGCACTGATTAGAAACCTCTCTTTTTTTGGCTCAATCACTGATTCTCAGCTTGCTTTAAGACAGAATTGGGGCCTGTCACCCTGGCTGTTGCTGACACCTTTAACCTCATTTAGCTTTTCTTTGTTTCTGGCTCTTCAGTGTCCTGGCAGATCTTTGATAAATAAAACCAGCCCATCGAGTGCCATGCTCCTGTGCCATGAACACACTGACCAAAGCATACTGACTTGGCATCTAAATCTAATTAACTTACTTCTTAAGTATGTGTTTCTTCTTTTTTTTTTAATTGGAGTGAAATATAAAATTTTCCATTTTAACCATTTTTAAGCATATGGTTCAGTGGTACAAAGTACATTCACACAATTGTGTCATCATCACCACTATCCATCTCCAGAACTTTTAGCACATGATTTTGAAAAATCAACCTCTTAAAGCTACATTTCCTTATCTATGGGTAATATTGTCTATACCTGCAAAATATTTGAAGCATTAAATGAAATAATATATGAATATGTCCAGAGCCCATAGATATTCAATAAATAATGAAAACCTTCCTTCCATTTAAAGTAGGTTTTCAGACAGCTCTCTTTTACAAGAGATATTGCCTTTAGAAGTCCACTGAAAAGAATTTTTAAAAGTATACAAAATCTACATGTTCTGGGCACATTATTGCCTTAGAACACTGAAATCTGTAAAATAGAAGTATCCTATAAGCTATAGAATTGGACAATTTGAAACAGTTAAACAGCAGCCAATTACATTTTGCTGGGAAAATTACATTTTGGGAAGCACCAACCCTTGTGTTCCCACTATATAGAAATTCTTGTATGGTCTATATTTAGATTATGTTATTAACAGTTTAAGTACAATCATTATCCTAATATCAATAACATTCACAAATGTTGCTTTCAACCTTGGGGCTTATCCACTTGGATATAGTATTTGAATTCCATTAATGTACACATTATCTTTTAAGGAGAATGCTAAATTGCAAACTTGGGTTATATGTAGTAAACTGAAAAGATTAGTTTAACTTCAGAATGAGACTAATTAGAATACAGGAAGGGAATTTAGAGATCTTCTTTTCTAACACACTTATTTTATATACAAGGAGATGAATATCCAGAAAGATCTAATAAGTTGCCCACAATCACATGATGAGTTACCAGCAAAGCTGGGACCAAAGCCCAGGTTCCAGGAGGGCGTCCTGGTATTCACTGGACCTTGAGGAATGGGCAACACTGCAGCAGCATAGGTTACATGAAGGGACCATAGAGGGGTGGAGAGCCTGCCAGGTAAGGGCTCAACAGAAGTGATTTCACAGAGCCTGGCTATTCAACTGAGCGACTCAGTGATTGTGTCCAGGGAGAATCATAAAGAGGGGAGACTAGGAAGAGAAATTAAGACGAGGCTTTGTGATGAAAGGAGAGATCTTCTCAGACTCTCTTGTAACACAAAAGGCCAAAAGATCTAGGAAATTCTTGTTTTTGATTTCACAATTTACAAGGCTCTTCCATATTTATATTCTCATGTGATCACTATAGCAATCATAAAAAGTTGGTATTTTGCAGATGATAATCTAATACACAGGAAGTGCAAAGCCAAGATTTAAGAGAGACCCCACACACACACATAGAAAGTCTGTGTTATGATTATTAAAAACATGAGCTCTGGAGCCAGATCCCTTAGATTCAAACCTTTCCATTTCCGTATAGAGGCCGTAATGACTTTGAGAAAATAAAGGGACTAAAATTTGCAGTGTTTATTATGTGCCAGGCACTGTTCTAAATACACATGCAGGCCATCCCTGACTTACAATGGTTTGACTAATAATTTTTGACTCTGTGATGATGCAAACATTATAAGCATCCAGTAGAAACTGTACTTTGACTTTTGATATTTTCCCAGTCTAACAAGGAACAGTAGGATACTCTCTTATGATGATGGGCAGGACAGACAGCTACAGCTCCCAGGCAGTCCCCTGGCAGCCACCTTGGCAGTCATCTTGCCAAGTAACCTCTACTCTACAATGCAGTGTTGCTATCATGTTCTATAGTGTATTAAATGCATTTTTGATGATATTCCTAACTTACTATAAGTTTATCAGGATGAGACCCCATTGTACATATTGGCAAATCTATACTATTCATTTATTTCAACAACCCAAAGAAGCATATTCTATTATTATCACCATTTTAAATCCCTTCTACCTGCCGAAAATTTAAAGGAAGGAAAGAAGGAAGATGTGTCTAAGGAGAAAATGAGAAAGGTGTTTCTCCCCTAGATTCCCTGTTCCTTAATTTATAAGGTAATGTCAACTCCTTGGTATCCCACTAGCTCACTTACTCCCTGTAATATTGTCTTAGATTAAATTATTTTTCAAAAATATTCACATTCTCTTCTCTCCCTCGTAGGAGGAGTCTACTTCCCCTCCCTGGACATCAGGTTCAACCATGTGAATTGCTTTGGTCAAGGAGGTTTAGCAGATAAACAAACTTGAAATGTCCTACAATTAGATTTTCTCTCTTTTTCTTCTTCCCTAAGAAGAGCTTCCTCAGGAGAGCTACGGCTCCTTTAGCCTGGGATTCAGAGTGACTACAGATCTGCACTAGCCACCAAATGTTCCAATGGCTGAGTGCCTCCAGTCCTACAGAAAGTGTAATACTAGCCCATTCCAAGAAATTTTTGTAGACTGTGGATAGGAGAATGGGAAAGTAGCTCAGTAGTAGAGTGTGTACCAAACATATATAAAGCCCTGAGTTCCATCCCAGCACACACACACAAAAAAAGAGTCTAGATCCATGTGTACCTTACCAGCAGAGCACCTGCTGCAAACTGAACCAGATGATTAAACAGAAAAGGAACTGTAACCTTCTACTGCTACTCACAGTATTTTCACTGCAACAAGTATTCTTTTAATTTAAAAGAACCAAACTGTTAAATAACAGGATTTAGAATTTTTACCCCAGCAAACACACAGAAAACTAAGAACAGAACTTAATAAAATCTCTTAGCAGTCACCAGGAATTTAGAAAGTAGGACCATGATACCAGCTAGAGACCTCCTTACTCTCTCAGCCTTCTAGAAAATATACATGATTAGTCCTTTCTCCCTATACCAGCAGTGATATAAGGACATTCTACAAGACTAGAGTCTTGGATCCTCTCATTCACAAGTAGCAGGATCACCCTTTTGTCCATTTCAATCAGTGCCAACAGGGAGAGAAACTTCACGCACTTTCGGGGCATCTGGATAATGAAGATACAAAAGTTTTCCACCTAATGATGATAAAGTGCACCATTAGGTTAATAATCAGCTTGTAAGCCCAACAATTATATTGAATAATAGAGGTTCAGGAGATGTGTTCTTTTAAAATTTTGCATAAATCACACTTCTATAAATTGAATCTCATTGTAAATGCACCAATGTACTATTTAAAGAAATGCCAACATTAAGGAATGTTGAAAATCTTTCATAAAGAAAATCACTGCACTCTTGTATTTGTTATGGAAGTTTTACACACTGGGTATTCCTAAACCATGGAACATCTGGAGTACTTCCCCTGCAGGGGGCAACCCTATCCCAATGACAACAATAATGTTAAAATGCTTGGTATCATTTTTTATTTTAAAAGTTCTTTACCAACATATACTAATCTTCACAACATTCAAGGGAGGTAGATAAGTATTACAACACTTTCAAAGATGGAGAAACTGAGACAGAGATTAGTAAATTGTATTGACGGGCATAACATATGGCACAACTGGAAAAAGAATCTGTTGCAGTCACAGGTCACTGATGACCTTTCCCACGTTCTGAGTCCCACTAACACAAAAGTATCAGGTGGAGCATGGAAATGAGTCATCCATGATTTGGCTAGCTAAGGCTGAAAGTTACCTTGTTGATACTGGATGCTGACCATTCTGTCCTTTGGCAAGCATTCCCCACACATTCTCACATGCTTCCACCTCCAAATGGGAGAGGGGAAGATGCTCTAAGTACAGGAGGGGCTAAAGAAACAGGGTGGGGAAGTAAGACAGAAGAGAAAACCCAGACTGATGTCAAAGCAAGGGAGAAGAACAATAGGACCAACTGGGAACCAGTCCAACAGAAAGGAAAGCCACAGTAGAAATGAAGTGTCATTCGTCTGAAAAGCTCAGGCATCCAGAAATGCTATTAAAAGGGTCATTCTTAGCAATGACATTACAGAGCCATTCCTCGTGGCTTTGCCAAATATAATTATCAGGTCGTTCTGACATTCCCAGGAGGCAAAATCATTCCTTTCCTCTGGTCCAGACCAAGTGCTGATATAATTGACCTGACACTGCAGAAACTGTTGACAACTCAAATGCACTCTCCCACCATGCCACCTCTCTTCCTCTGCTCTGCTAGTCTCTTCTGAAACAAAATGAAAACACATCTTAAGATTCTCCATGCAAAATCCTAAGATATTTCCTAAATCTTTGATGCATCATAGTGTAGGATTCCATGTTAGATTTTTGTAAAGAGGCTGTGAGAAGCATACACAGGAATACCAATCCCTCCCAGCCAATGCTCCTTGGTACCTTTTCTGATTGTTCTAGCATGGAGCCAGTCTAAGAGATGGTGAATGGCATACCACCAGCTGCAATGGAAGTATTGATGGCAGAGGCAGTGTTAAATGAGAGGGGTGACCCAGGACCCAGCAGGGAGGGGCTGGTGTCATATGAACAGGTGGAAAGTGGCAACACAACACACGCAGATGGAGAGGCAAACATCAGAGCAAAGATTTGATAGCCCAAGAAAATATGGGTGGAGGTCCTGGCTGAGAGGCCAGCAGTAGCATTAGTTTGTCTAGGCCTTTCCTAGGTCAGAGCCCAAATACCATTCCTCCCTGTATTTCAATCACAGCATCATTTTTTCAGGCATCTAGCTTTAACACCTTGCCTTTCATTACCCCAAAAAGCAATTACAACCACCAAGCCTTACTGATTCCATTTCAACAATACCCTTCACATTGGTCTCTCTAGGTTTTATTACACCCTTCTCTGGGTCCTCCTCTCATCTCATCCTAACCAGGGCCAAACCCTCCTACCTGATATCCCCGACTCCAGTCTTCTCTCACAGTTTCATCTTCTAATCTTCCTCCTGGAGTTCAGTTCTGATCACGGTACTGCCCAACTTGGAAATTCCTATGCCTTCATTACCTCCTATTTATGTGTCTCATCTTGAATCTTCAACTGGACCTTGCATCTAGTGAAATTCCTATGCTTTTCCACCTGCCAAAATGGCAACCCTAAAGACTTATTGCAAATGCCACCTCCTTCACGAGGTCTTCCTTCAAGCTTCTTAGATCCCTGCTCTCACAAGGGTGCTTGAAGACATACACTGACTACGTGAGAGCTCTCTATAAGCCTTACCTCCTAACTGGGCTGTGCCCATGATTTGCCCTTGTAGGGGATAGTGAACTGTGTCTTAACATTTATCTGTCTATTCCCTACAATACCTGCAAAGAAATGGTTATTGCATTTCCATATCAGGTAATGAACAGCTCAAAAATGAAATGAGTTGGGATGTTCTGTACTTGTTCATAAATGAATGCTATAAGAAGTATCCTAATGTGATCTGACTCGGGATAAAACAAATGCATGATGTAGCTCCAAGGGAAGGGCTGAGGGCAGGCAGGTGGGATTTAAAAGACCTGGGGCTGAGGCTCTGCTTTGCACTTACTAGCTGTAGGCTTGGTGCCAGGTTGTTCTCAGGGCATCATTTTCTTTTGCAGGATTTCACAGGATTAAGAATCAAATGAGACACATTTGTGAACTCTACGCAAGTGGTTCTCAATCCCAATTATGCACCATAAACACCTATAAGGCTCCCCAAAACTACAGAGTACCAGGCCTCAACCCAGGTGAACTGAATCAGAATCCTCTGGAAGTGGGACCCAGTGGGATTAATTATTTATAAAATACTGCTTCTAATGCATAGTCAACATTGCAAACTACAGTTATAAAGTCATAAATACCATTAACAGTAGAGCAAGGTGCTTTAGGCTGCTGGCTTAATTATCCTTTATTTGTTCAGTTAGAAATTAGCTCAGTGCTTTTATAGTTCAATTAAAATACACTACTGTATGCCAACATTTTGTGTGTTGTTCTACATTGTTGTTTGTGTGCCTAAGTCATAAGTTCTTACAGCAAGCACAATAACCAGCCCACCACTGTACTGCCCCCCACCTCCTTTTTTTTTTAAGGTTGATAAATTAAAACTTCATAGGGTCTTCTACACCCTTGTTACTCAGAAGTGTGTTAACCAGTCAAGCAGAACTGGTATAACCTGGGAGCCTGTTAGAAATGCAGAATCTCAGTCCTCACTCCAGAATGTGCATACTAACAAGATGAATTAATAGGTGAAACAAAGGCAATCTTTTCTCAGTTCCTATCTGTGTTTAGGACCTGCTGTTCCCTATCCTAGTCCTGAAGGCATGGATGTGGAGGAGGATGTGGAGAAGGTCTTTCACAGACCACTTAAGCTTGAGACTTTAGGATGCTTCATTCTCTAAAGGGTCCATTTGATTAATTAAGGACAGAAATCCTTATAAAAGTATCCTTCCTCTTTTAATCTTCTAGTCTTTCATTATAGGATCTAAAATAATTAACCAATTCTTCTAAGATATTTAAAATATGATGCATTGTATAAAGTAAATTAATACCCATTTACCTTCCATCCAGAGCACAAATCACAGTCCAGATGTACCTTACAGAACTTATAGTCCCCAGGACTCAAATTTTAAAAAATTATCAAGGACAGCAGCTTAGCCATTGTAGGATACGATTGTTCCCCACTGAACCAAGCTTTCCAGGCAATCGTGATGTAGGCTGATACTCATCCAAATTACACAAACCAAATCATGGCCAAGGAGTTGAAGCAGACTCCAAACACTGTCTAGCCCAGCTCCCTTGTTCTGTGGACAGGAAACGCCACACCAAGAACTTAAGGTCAAGTAGCAGCTTAAGGCAGAGCCATGCTTGGAACTTAGACCCCCTACTCTTAGCCCTACCCTACCTTATAAAGCCCCTGCTGCATCTACTCCTCCTTCCCCACCACAAGGCCTTGAAATTTCATTATCAGAGATAACTGATCTGCTCCGCACTGAAGTGTCACTTTGTGCCTTTAGGACTGCTCCCCCTACTCCTCTTAGGACTGTTTTTACTACTAGGTTACAGGAGCAGCTGCACACAACTCAATCAAAATATCCATTTATCAATCCATACTTCTACATATGTTGATAATGGAATCTTAGAAAGGCAAGGTTAACCATGTAATGGCAACTCCACAGCATTACTATTCTCTAGCACCATGAGCATGGGGAGGGAAGAGATTTTTCTTGGGAGACTGTAAGCAAGGTGACCAGGAACTCAGTAGCACAAAGTTGGGAGGAAGGAGAGAGACAGGACAAAAAACAGGGGCTCAGTTGAGAAGGTAGCACCTTTAAAAAACATACACAATGTGATTATAAAATTCCAAGTCTTTTTTTAATAAAACAAACATAACAGTGTAGAAACCTAAATAAACATTTCTCCCTCAAAGTTGTTACATCCTTAGTTCCCAACAAAACTCTCTACTATTGGAGACAGTATTTGGAATTCCTCTTTTGGGAAGAGCCTTAAAAGGCAGTTGATGAGCCACATTAGAAACTATCCTTTCAAATGCTGGGCTTTTTGAAAACAGAAAATCCACAGTCAGAGGATGACACTGGAAAAAAATGAAAGAGGTGCTGCAGCTTTTGCAGAAATTCCTTAAAGACCTCTAGCAAGTTCTGAGTAATAACACAGCCACTGGAGAAACGGGTGGGCACCCTGCCTGGACAGCCACTTTCAATGGGGAGAGCATTCATTTGATAGAAAAATTCTGTTGTCTGCTTAAAAAAAGAAAAAAATCAGCCACACTCCTTTATAGTCACACTTGCATTTGATTAAAAAAAGATACAACACTCACACATGGTTCTTATATGAATTCTAATTAAGAGACAATACATTCAGAATTATAGCACTCAGAGATAATTTTCAGAAACTATAACAGCTTCGTTGCCACTTAAGGGGTACATAGGGTGCAGCTGTTTACCTGAATGTATTCTTAAATAAGTGACTACTACCACTCTAATTTTCCTAGTTGTAGCTCTGTTACAGGTTACTGACCGCAAGTTCATGTTCCAGATTTCCTTTGCCAACACAGATTAATTACAAGGGAGCCACCCCCAAAGTCTTAGGGTGAATTGGGAAAGGGCCGGTTAAATGAAGAAACAGGCCATTCCTTGGTAAAAGTTTGTAGTTTTCTTTCCCAATACATCTTCTTTTTATTGAGAACTTCCATTTTTATCCTGTGTTCCTCCTCTGCCATCTCACACTCTCGCTCTATCTGCTGGATTTTGGCCACATGCACCTCATTCATTTGTATCAGCTGCAGTTGTAAGATGGACATTTGTTGATGGTGTTCTTCCTCATGCATCTTTTTTAAAGCACCTTCCTGAGAGGTTTTGCTCCTGTAGTTTTTATTGGCTGTTATTCTGACAGCTGAACACGAGGGTTCAGGTTGAGAGGTCCCCTCACATACTGGAAAATGTATGAACTCTTTCTCATCATCGCACAGTTCTCTATTTGAAACAGCAAATGATTCTGAAAAACAGTAGCAGAAAACATGTTCAAAGATTTTACAGGCAGAGAAAAAAGTCAATCCTAGCTCAAATGATAGGGTGCCTCATTACAGGATGGGTCTAAAATAGTGCCTACTTTGGCTTTCATGTCTATAGGCAACCTGGCCACACCTGACTTTTTAAAAACCCCAGGAATCAAAAGCAATTTCCCCTTAATAATGATAAAGGGTTTTGTTATGTTATTCCTAGAACTGCAAACTGTGGGCACAGTGGTCGAGAATGTACTTATCAAGAATCAGAGAGCTTGTGATGATGATACAAATCCTAAACTGAAATGTGCACAACTCTGAGGAGGAGACCACAGTACAGGGCCAACCATGTGGGTCTTCAGATGAAGTTCTCTATCAGTCTGATCACCTTTTGCCAGTTTCTCATTCAGCTACAACACTTCTGCTACATCTCCTCAAAAGCATGGTTGCTGGTTGCTACTTCCTGTTCACAGGCATTAGCCCTCATGGACATCTTACGAATGCTCTTCCTAGAAAGAAGAGTCTATATTCTCTGGCTTAGCTCCCTCCCACACCATTTCTCTTCCATCTCCTGCACCTGACTGTTACCACTGCACTGCTATATGGGGCCAATATTCAGATCCCAAGGACACTTGTCAATGTCCCCCTTACTTAGCCTCTTCCTTGGTACTCGACAATCCTTGAAATTTCTTTCTTCCATTGGCTTCTGGAGCACCGCTCTCTCCTTGGCATCTTTATAGTCTCCTTCCTCTCCAATTGCTGCTCTCAAGTCTCCTGGATGTACTGAGACTCCTCTCCACCCACCTGTTACCATTTCATATTCCCCTAAGGTTCCCATCTCTGATTTTCTTCTCCATCTCAAAATCTGGTTCCAACCTCCTTTTATCATTCTTGCTTTACTCTTCAAAATACTTTGTGCACCCTTTAACCCTACCAAAAACTCACATTCTTGAAAAAGTCATGCTGCTTTTCATAATTCTGTCTCACTATTCCCTCAGCTTGAAGTTGGGCTCACTGCCCCCCGCCCCGCCCCATTCCTTTTTCAACTCCTGCTAATTCCTACTCATTCAGGACCAATGCTGCTTGCTCTGTGAAACCTCAGATCTTTCTTTTCTTTATAGGTACTCCTTTACAGCACTCAACATGCACCAGGCTTTAGTCATCTCTTTTATCATTGGGCACAAATTACTTTCCAGTACACAATAGATGCCTAGTAATGTTTATTGTGATGAACCCTTGAATACAAAAGGAAAAGAGCACATGGATGCAAAGGATGCCACTTTTGGTAGGTGCCATGTTTGCACTGATATTTTTATAGGATAATGACATTAGTGTCAATTAGAGAATTTCAATAGGGGAAACCACTAATTCCACTAACCCATGGAGTTGTCTAGCTGTGACTCCAAGGCTTTCTTGAGAAGCTTTACATTTCCAATAATGAGAATCTTCTCCTTAGAGAAAAGTAATACCAATTTATTAAGAGTTGATTACATTATTACGTCCACTCCATTATTCTGGAAGACAGGATGCTGGGAATGTTAATGGCTACTGGGGGAAACCTAATTCGTGATACTCTGTTAATAAAAGTAAAATGGATACTGTTTAGATTATTTCACTCCAAGGGGTAAGGTAACAACTATAACTAGTTCCTAATTAAGATTAAAAACAGGTTAAAAATCTTACTTTTGGAAGATTAGTTTTAAAAATGAGAGAGAGAACTTCTGTGCCAGAGATAATGAAAGGTCTCCCTAGGACTCTTTTCCAACTCCAACAGCTCTGGCCTCAATTCAATCCCCTTCCTTTATGTTCCCACTGCCTTCTGGGCCCTCCTCTGACCCAGAGGTGGTTTAGCAACCTATCCTTCAGGTTTCTGAATACTCTGAGCCTATTACTCAGGGAGAACCCAGCACAGAGTCTGGGACAGTGCTGGGCATGTAAGAAATGCATGTGGGGTGAACTGGCTGCAGCAGATCATGTCCCTCCCCGCAACACATCTATGGAGAAAGAACAGTACTCCAGAGCGGGTGACTGAAGCACAGGACAAAGGAATGGGAGAGGGCTGACAGGGAGGACAGACCTGGGGTAAAAGCATTAACCACAAAGTCTTACCTCACCCATTTCCCTTATAGTCTTCAATCTGAAAATATTTTTTTGAAGACTGGACACATTAGGCATTTTCTGATATCTCTACCCTTGTGGCTTCTAAATTTCATTCCAGAGGACAGTTCTAGATATTCCTTTGAGTCCTTAAAGTTCATCCTCTCACAATGCTGCTGTTGCTACCAATTTCTAAATGCTCACTTTCATCTCAGCAATTCTAGGCTTTGGGGACATGAGGAGGAAGGGGAGAAGGAAGAGGAGGGGGAGGACAACTACCATTTTCTGAATGGTGAAACAGGTATGGAGTAGTGTTTTACAACATTTCCTTATCTAATCCTTACAACACCACTAGGAGGGAGGTATTATTATAGAAAATCAAATACAATTTCCAAGGTCATTTGGCTAATTTAAAGAGCCAGGATCCTAATTCGAAGCTACATGACTCCAAAATCTAAGCTCAACCTCTTCAAATCAGCCTCCCACGACTCTGCTTGCTCAGTTGATCACTTACATACTGTAAAATACAGCCCCAAAGTTATATCCACTACAAAGCCATCTATTACTAAGAATATCAGTATGTATTCCAAATTTTGATCTCCAAAATTTCTCTCTGAACATTCAAACAGTATATTCATAGCTGAAAGCAAACAAATAACTACTTTAAGACTATTCTTTAAAATGAGCACTAACAAACATATTTTCAAGAAAGATAGGCCTCTTGAGAAGGCTAGCATAGATAGGAATTAAAGTAGGAAACCCAACTTTCAAACATGTTGGCTCCAATTAATAAAAGCTAGTGTTCAGATAGGAAGAATATTCCCCTAATTGGAAAAAGGCTAGCCTGGGAATAGCAACCTGCTAGAAACACACCACATAATAATCTCTTTCCCAAGTAAAACCAAACCAACCAAAGTAGAAAACAACTCAATTTTATGCAAAAAGGTTAGGAAAGCTTTTCTGGGACTGAGAACACAGCCAAGAGGGTGTTCTTTCACTTGGGCTTTGAGTAAATTTAGCATTAGCTGGAAAAGCCTACACAGCAGTGAAAGGCTATGAGGAAACTGTGTACGGGCCAATCTGCAATTCTCAACAGAACAAAGGAAACCAGATTATGGAGAAACGGATAAATGAGATAGGATGGATGCATATTATGAGAGATAATGCCATAACTAAAAGAAATGATTCAATTCATATACAATGAGAATAGATCTTAAAAGCATTATCCTAAGTGGAAAATGCAAAAGCAGAGATATCTACAATTTTTCATCTATGTAGGTTAAAAATATATGCACACAAAACACATGTGAAATAATACTCAAGCAGACTAGACTAATTTGGGTATAGGAGAAGAGAATGAAAGTAGGGAATACGGATGAAAAGGGGATGAACACATAACTAATACAAAAGAGGGGGTTTTCACAGACCAATAATGTAGTTGTGCCACAACTGGAAATGAAACTCAGCCCTCTGTACCTGAGTTCCCACCCCCCAAAAATGGGATTGGATTAAACAGTGATGATGATAATTGAATTTATTTAAAAATATTCTCTTTATTTAATTATAATAGAGAAAATAAATACATATGTAATACATATAAATTATGCCAAGATACCTCAGAGGCTTAGTTTCCTTAAATGTATTGGACTATCATCTTACTTCCCCGTCACTCCTAGCAAATTTTGATGGCTCCCTTAGTTTGTTCTCCACATCTGATCCCCAAAGATAATGGAAAATAAGTTTCAAGGCCATATTATCACAGATCACAATATGTGCAGGGTGTAAACTGTTTAATATGTTATGGAAAAAAATACTCACTTTTTATTTTTATTTTTATTTTTTTACATTCCTATTTTTCTTAAATTTAAAGTTACTGTGTTCAAACTGCATTTGGACATTTTGTACAATTTGGACATTTTGTATAATTTGTACATTTTAAGAGAGTCCTTGGCAAAGCTAAGAATATCCAGGGGACAGTGATCAAGATAATACAGTTCATACTGTCTCATATTGAAACACAGTTGGAGGGAGGCCCCTAGTGGAATACTGCTAGGCTCCATCCTGCCTCACATTTTTATAATAAATTCCAGCAAATCTCTGAGCCCCTAATTCTGTTAAGAGGCACCCTGTAAGATGTTATAATAGAATTGTCAATAGAAATAGAATATGTTATGTAATTGATTTGAAATTAATTTTAAATTCTAATTTCTGTAATATTAATCCAATATATCTAAAATATTATCATTTAAATATGTCACCAATCTAAAATTTAATGAGATATTCAACATTCTTTTTGTAGTACTGTTTTCAAAATGTGTGTACTATTATGGCACATCTGAGTTTGGTCTACCAACTCATCAGGTGCTTATGAGCCTCATGCAGCTTGTGGCTACTGTACTGGACAGTGCAGTGTTAGAGATAACACAGGTAAAACAAACACACACACATAGTCCATGTGTCAAAACACACAGGAGGCCAGGAGGGCCATAACCATATATAGCAGATTTTCAACCTTTTCTCCACCAAGTCCCAGAAGGGATGATTGACAATTCTAATCTTTTATTTTTTGTTCTTTCTTTCTTGAAAATAAATAGAAACGCAAATGGGTGGAATAACCTCACAGCTGTTTTAATGTGTAGAAAGAATTCTAACACCTTAATTAATAGTACTAAGAGATGACTTTGAGGACACTTCCCAATGGACTAACCACTAAGGTTCTCCACTGTGGAAACAGGAGTAGACAGGATTTGGCTGGGCGCCATGGAACCAGTGACCCAGGTGCCGTGGTACAGACCTGTAATCCCCGCAACTCAGGAGGCTGAGTCAGAGGGATCACAAATTGAAGTCCACCCTGCACAATTTTGTGAGACCCTGTCTTAAAATTTAAAAAGGGCTGGAGATGTAGCTCAGTAATGGAGCCCTCCTGGATTCAATCCCCAGTACTGGGTGGAAAAAAAGCAGGAGCAAAGAAAAGTCTCCATTGTTATATAGGTATAAGCATCTAATTTAAAATAATTTTATTTTACAAGTGATTTCTAGCAAACATCACGACAGGAAGGACATTAAGAACCTATATTCATTTTCTTCTTGCTGAAAATTTATAGAGTGCATTATGAGTAAATGAATTACATAATTTCTTCTCAAAAAAAAAAAAAAGGAGGGGCTGGGGCTGGGGCTCAGTGGTAGGGTGCTCACCTAGCGTTCGAGAGGCACTGGGTTCGAGCCTCAGCACCACATAAAAACAAAATAATGTGTCTGCCTAAAATAAAGATAAATAAATAAATAAATGTGTTTTTTTTTTTAAAAAAAAAAAAGGAAAAAAAATTGTGGATGAACTTTCTAGATCCTATCCCAGATTCTGAAAATGTGACATAAGACTGTCCCCTAAGGATAACCCTATAAAATCAATACACCAGAATCTAGAATACAGATTTGCAAAATAAACTAAAGGCAGTTCACCCCAGCATCTTCCTCAGCAACAGAGCCCAGGGGACACAAGCAATGTGGAAAGCCAGAAAATCACTTAAGCTGATTCGCTTTCTCCACCACCTTAGCACTACTTCCTATGCTGCCTTGCAGAGGCTAAACAGCTTTGAGGCCAGCAAGAGGGAGAGAGATCAGCTGAAGATAGAAGCGTCTACAAAGCAAGAACCCTGTCGTTCAGCAGGCCCAAAGAAACAGCAGGGAGGGAAAAGAGAGTTAGTAGAGTCTATGAAAACACTGTCTGCTAAGGAGCCAGCCTGGCTTGGGAACCCAAGAATCAAAACCGAGGCACTAGGCGCCTGCAGTGGAAAATGATGCAAGAGGGCCATTACATTAACCACTGTGGTTACCTAACTGGCTCCCTGAACTTAACCTCAGCCAAATGTTCACAAGCAAACTTTTGATCATAGTTTAGCTTCCCAGTGTGATCTGCCTACAGGAGAGGGGAAAAAAAAAAAAAAAAAGAAGTGCTAATCAAAAGCATGTATTTGGTTCACTTGGTAATTACTTTTTTCACTCTACACAGATAACATTCTTGGTTTCAGATAGTTTCTGGTAACTTTTAATTAACAGAAGTCAGTCCCTCAGAGCTCAATCTACTCTGGGGACACTGACAAGTGAATTTCTGATCCTGCAAGCCAAAAACCAGATTTTCTGGGGCAAGTACTTGCTGGGTCCTTGGAATACCTTATGAGTAACCCAGAAACATTCCTCTGCTTCATAGTGACTTTTGCAAATTGCAGTGAACGGGTCAATTCATATATAATCTTCAATTGTATTATTTTCCTTTACTGGAATTATGTATGACATATTTGCTTTTGTCAACAGAAGCATATTAAAATAAAAATGTTTTTTCAAAATTCCTAAAGTGCTACAAATTAGAACTTTAGATCACAATATTATAGTGGATAGAAACATGGGATTTTAATTTGGATGAATGCCAAATGGATGTTTGCTATATTATATTAATCTCTGTACTTTGTCTTGTGAGTCAGAATTGAGAGGCTTACCACACTGGTTTGTTCATAACAGGTCCTCAAAATATACTGTTTGAGATAATAGTGAGTGAATGAATATAAACCCTCATCAAATTCTCTTTAATATATTGGAAATGGGTTGACATAAGCAACTGATATTGCTCATTAATAACAGCTCTATTAATGTAGTCCCTAATTTTTCCTTATGTTTAAGTGATAATAAAATCTCTAAGAGAGACGGCAGAAGGATTTAAACAAGTACTTTTGTTTTATGCACTATATGACTTGCATGTCAACACATTCCTCCCGTTTTCAATTACAAGCGGTACCTGGGGCTGCGGCATCAGGATGGTACTCGGGCTCCTCCTCGGGCGGGCTCTGCAGAAAGTACAGCTGCTCGGGCAGCATGCTGGCGATCTTCTCCTTCCCCAGGACGTGGGTGCTCAGCAGTGGGCTGACGCTTCGCTTCACTTTCTCTCTCCTTTCGTGGGCCATAATTTTTTTGGTCCGAGCCTTGATGTTCTCCCAGCACTTCTTGAGCTGTTTGAAATCCCGCAGCGACACGCTCGGCTGAGAGTTGTATTCGTGGGCAAGCGCTTGCCAGGTCCGCTGCTTGAGGGCGATAGTTCGGGCATCGCTTTTCTTGCACTCCAGCACATATTTGTACTTTTCTACCAAAGCAAGCAAGATGCTCTTTTCCAACTCTGAGAAGTATTTGGCAGGTTTTATAATTTCGTTGTTTTGCATTTTCCACTCTGTTTCTCTGGGCCGTTAGCTATCCTGTAAAGGGAAGTTTGAAGCAAAAATTACCAACTCCGGCAATAAAAGTGCTGGAAAATCACTTAAGCTTAATTCCTGACTTGATTCTCTTGTTTGGAAGAGGATCAGTACTTTCTTTTCCATTAATGTTGAATAACGAGATTCACAGGAGAATATTTAGATATTTACTAGGAACTGGATTTTAGACGTTCCAAGATTTTCTAGTAGGTGCTTTGTCTTAGTCATACTATGAATATTTTGTAACAGAAAAAAAGAAAAGTAAAGTTGAACAACTATGTGGCACTTTGATTTCTTAATTTATTTCTGCTTAATGTGAGGGAATTGATTATTCCCCTCAAATTTTAATGTCAGACAGCTTTGGTACTAAATGGCTTTTTCAAGTTTTTGTCACAGATGAATATAAGAGAAGTCACTGTGCAATCAAACAGAAGGGAAGATGTAAACACTATGAAGATTTCAGAATCGTAAAGAAATTACTCCAAAGATCTGATATATCCATCACTATATCTGTGACCTTAGGTCATGCTCCCAGAGAAACCTAAGATTCATCTTTTAAATAAGGGGGTGGGCAGTGGTGCACACCTGTAATCCCAGCAACTTGGGAGGCTGAGACAGGAGGATTGCAAGTTCAAAGCCAGCCTCAGCAACTTAGCAAGGCCCTAAGCAACTTAGCAAGATCCTGTATCAACATAAAACATATAAGGGACTGTGAATGTGGCTCAGTAGTAAAGTTCAATCCCTGGTATCAAAAAAAAAGAAAAAAAAATAAGGGTAGAATCTGTGATCCCTCAAGTCTGAGGGTCAATTTTAAAAGCATATAATCTTATGTAAACTATTTCTATAATTTAAGAAGTGAAAAGGTCCTGCACACCTAGAGACTGAATCTACTGTCCCACCTTAAACTGAAGGAGCCAAGGGCTAGAAAGAAACAGGAGATTGCGCAAGATCATTAAGATGGTGACTTGGAAAGTCCAGAGCCTTTTTTTTCCCAGTAGTCTGGTGTTCTTAACATCATTCTACAGCTATCTTTTGGGTTCTTGTCTTGAATGGCTCCAAATCTTTTAACCCCTGAGGCCACCCTGCCATTCCCCTACAGAGCTGAGTCAGCATCTTTCACACAAAAGGTGCATTGTAAAGGTCCACTAAGTCTGAGACCTGTGTGTGTGTCCCACATCTTCTAATCAGAGGAGGCTCCTATAAGCTCAAACTCTCCACTGGGATAGAAACAGGTGGCTAAAGAGCGCTGATGGCAGCAGTAGAGTGAGCACTGTCTGTCCCTTTGCTGGAAAGGGCCAACCTTCTCCCAAACCTTCCTATGTTTCCAAAGCCTCAATCTTTCAGAGTAACAGGCAAGCATGGAGATAATGACGTGGTCCATTCAAAACTGGCCAGTCCATATCTAAAGAATTAGGAAACAACTTGAAAGGAGTCCTTCTAGCTAAAAGTGGGACAGTTGGAACAAGAGTGGCTAGTATACCAAAATTCATTATTTTCTCCATTTTTGAGTATGTTTGAGAATTTCTACAATAAAGAGTCAGAGTGAGGGGAGGCTGTGGCTTTTAAATGTATGGTACACTGATTTAAAATCACACTAGTATATGCCAGCTGTTCATACACTCTACCTGAGGAGTTACTGTAATTGGATCAGACTGAGGCTGCAGAGGACCAGGCCAGATCAGAGTTTTGGAATTGGGGTCAAGAATGTGGACTTTGACACTAGGGCAACAAAATCTATCAAGGTTTCTCATGATGAACTGCCTCATCCCAAAAGTTAAGGTTGGAATGAAGTTTTAATGTGATCAGGATCTCCACCTACCAGTCACCCCTCTTCCCAGTCACACTGGGTACATTGGATATTAGAAATTGAGAGATTTAAACACATGTCAAAGGCAGGTTGGCCCTAGATCCTTAGCAATGCTAAATGAAAGGACATTTATTTTGGGGGATATGTCCCTATACCCTTAAATTCCCAACATGTGGTTTGATCACATTACTCTAATTTCCCTACAACAAGACCCCAATGCAGGCCCCTTCTTCCTGAAAGATCCTAAATTCATCTTTCACCTTTGTCAATTCTTCCATTCACTACAAAGAAATGTTTCCCAAACTGAAATTTTAATGTATGCCCTACACAATCTATCTCTTCTATAAAGTCTCTATGTTTCAAAATGTCCATGTCCAACTTACTTTCTGTAGTTTTTATTATGAAATCAAAGGGTACACTGAATGTTCTTAAACCACAAAGCTCCAAGAGCAAATTCTAACCTGATTCCCGATCCCAACTCCTCAACCAGAGATATCAATATGACAATTTTCCTATGCCCCAACTCTTTAAGAATTTGCTACTAAGGATTCAGAAAGCTCTGATCCACAAGGGAAAAAGCGATTACTCTCTATTTTGTTTTATTATATATAAAATGTTATTTTATATGTACTTTATATATGTGTGTATGTGTACATATATATTACATATACTTTTGAAATAAATCTTTTTCCTATTTCAGTGATTTCTTCAAGAAAAATTCCTAGAAAGGAAAGGGTTGCCATGGAAGATGAAAATATCAAATATCTTGTGATAACCATCAATTTGTCCTTGTAAAATTTTGTACCAACTTACATTCGTACTAACAGCATGAAAGCATATCTGTCTCCCTACTTCAATTACTCTTTTGGTGTTGGGTTTGTTTGTCTTTAGTACCAGGGATTGAAATCAGAGGTGCTTAATCACGTCCCCAGGCCTTCTTATTTTTTATTTTGAGACAGAGTCTCATTAAGTTGTTTTTGACCTCACTGCTGAGGCTGACTTTGAACTTGTGATCCTCCTGCCTCAGCCTCCCAAACCACTGGGATTATAAGTGTATGCTTTGCTCTTATTGTTAACACATTTTTTTTATTCTATGCTATCTGTAGAGGTAAAAACTATCACTTTACTGTCTAATATTATATGGATTGCAGCTCTCAAGCAAATAAGCCACATTCTAAGGAAAACCCCTGTGATACTTGATAGAATTGAAACTACGCAGAATTAATATCAAGCAATTTAATAATTTTTCCTCGCAATGTATGCAGTACCACTAGTTGCTATCCGGCAGTGGTGAACTTGGGGGAATCTCAACTTCACAAAGGATTTTGCCTTAAGTGTGGCCAATGGGGTGTGCCTGATAATGGCAATGATGTAATAGTAGATAACTTTTATTGAGCTCTTACTGTGGATTACATGCTATACCACAGGCTTTATATCATACAATTCTCCCAAAAATAGCTCAAGAGCATCATTTGTTACACCTCAAATTTTTTGCTTAAAAAAATTACAGTACCAGAAGAAATTATGCAACTGCTCTCAAAAGCAAATACTAAGAATTACCAAAACCTGGGGACCATTAATAATCTATTAACTAAACTGTTATTTAATCACTAAGTAAATCCAGACTTACCAATTTACTTCGTTTAATTTCTTAGGACAGAAGTCCTCCCTGGGCCCTGTGGTTGCATTCCATAGGATTATAAAGGGATTCTAGTACAAGCCAATATAACCCAAAGGTTCCCTATAGATTCTCAGCAATCTTATAAATAGATTGTTTATGTCTACTAGCCAATGATTATTTCCATTTCTCAGAGAAGAAACCTGGGGCTCAGTAACTTGCCACAGTAAGCTGCAAGACCAGGATCCTCAGGTCTGAGCCCAATGCCCATGCTCCTCCGCTTAGTTCTCTTATTTCAGACCTAGTGACAGCCTCTACTCCCTTGCTCAAATTATGTCAATTAATTAGCAATTTAGTTGCCAGTTGGCAGAGGTCTGGGTAGGGCAACTTAGGGAGTGGTGCCTGCTCTGCCCATCTCCATTTGTTGGCTCTTCTCCTCCCTGCCCCTTCCCCACCAGGTTATTCCTCTTGCCTTCTTCATCTCCTCCCTCCATCTCTCAAACCCAGGCCCCAACAGCCCCTGCACAGGGTACCTCACTCACTCCAGAGTTCCACAACAATTTCTGCTGTTGATTTGGCAAGAACCATGTCTGTAAAGTAACTGTAGAGATCACATGGAGCTTGAAAATGGCCCACACCCGAGGGAAACTCTAGCATTCTGCTTGAGCACCCGAAGGACAATCCTCAGTACAATAGTGCTTCCCAAGGTAAAGCTCTCACCAGCAAAGTTTATTAATACTAACTTCCAGGCTGGAAATCCTATTCTAGCTTTAAAACTATTCAGCAATGTCCAGGATGGGCTACAAGTGACAACGTAACAAGCATTTTCTGCTGCATCAGTTTTTATTAGAGATAAACTAGTCTTCCCTGCCCTCTAATTCTGCTCAGTAGCAATTCTTTTACACCTGCTATTCAGCTAGATAATACATTACCTTTTCCTGTGCATGGTTGAGGTCCAACAAGCAGCTCAGTGACCCTCACAAAGTGGGCAATCAATAAACATTTAATGAATGCTTACATTTTTACACAGGTGTAAAACTGCCTATCGTGTGTAAAATATCACACACAAAAACAGATACACTAAAAGCTGCATTCAGTTAAAAATGGTCAATAAAATAACAAAATCCAAATACAATGAAAGTTTCCCTTGGATTTGGCAAAGAAAGACCCATAGACAGGTTTAAATAAAACAGTACAATTCTAACATCATAAAAGAATAAGGAGGAAGTGACTAGCACAATCCCCAAAACACTAACACTGAGTAAACTACCAGAAGATTGCAATAGGTACATTTAATATTATACCTTAAGGCAAAAACCCAGGTGTGTAAGCACTGAATTTTTGTGTGTTCCCAAAATTCAAACACAGCCCCAGTGTGACTGTATTTATAGACTGAAAACTGTAGGAAGTAGTTAAGGTTAAATTAAGTCATAAGTTTGGGGCCGTAGTCCTATGGGATTAGTAAATGCTAATAAGTGTTAAGAAGCACTTACAAGAAAAAAACACCAATTGTGTGGTAGCATAATCTCAGTAACTTGGGACACTGAAGCAGAAGGGTCTCCAGTTCAAGGCAAACTCAGCTATTTAGTGAGATCCTAAACAATTTACCAAGAATAAAATAAAATAAAAGGGCTGGAAATGTAGTTCAGTGGTAAAGAATCCCTAGATTCAATCCCTAGTAACCCCCCCCCCAAAAGAAGAGAGATCTCTCTTTCTCTCTCTGCACATAAAAGAGGCCACTTGAGCACACAGTGAGAAGGCAACCACCCCCAAGCCAAGAGAAAGGTCTCAAACAAAACCTATCTTGTTGGCACCTTTGTGGTGGACTTCTCATCCTCTGAAACTATGAGAAATGAAACATGCAATCTGTGACATTTTGTCATGGCAGCCTGAGAAGACTAGGTATGCTCTCTAATGATTTTTTAGTCAGCCAAGGGTGAAAACAAATCTTGAAGTCTGAGCAAAGACTAGAGAAATTTGGCAAAGATTTTGCTTCTACTTCCTTTGGTAGAAAAAGAAGTTCTTTAAAGTTAATGGGCATTATAACTGAAGAGCTGTGGCCCCTTGGCCTAGGCAGTTGTCAAGATATTAATGAACTAGGGCTCCTAAAGTAAACTTGATGCAGAAAATCTGGGTTCAGTTCTGGCCTTCAGCACCCACTTGACTGTGTAACTTTAAATGGGCCAGTAATCCTCCAATGCTTCATTTGTAAAATGGATTTTATGCCCCCCAACCTGTCCTACTTCCTGAGCACCACAGTCTTTCAATGCAAGTGAAAAACAAGCATAGATTAGAGCTCCAATAAATTGCAGTTCTTTTCCCACCTCCCACACATATCAGACTCTTTCCAAAAGTAGAACAGTGGTCTATATGCCATATATATATTTCAACCATATACTTATGGGCTTTTATTTCATATACACACAATTCAACAAATATTGAATGCATGCCTGCCAAAGGCTGAGCGCTGCCCTTAAATACATGAGAGATAAAAGCCAGCTGAATCCTGCAGCCTAGGAAGAGCACTGGCATGCATAAACGGGCATCTACAGCCAGCAAGAGGCAGGCTGAAGCAGACAACCTAACAGAGGACCACACGCCTTAGGTGAAAAGGCAGGAAAGGGAAGAGGTGAATCTGCCTTCTTCATGAACAAGAGGACATTGTGCTAGACCTGTAAAAATGAACAGGACATGAGCAGGAAGAGTAGAAGGAGATACTTCAGAAAAAAAAAATAGATAAGAAAGGGCCTGGAGCTGGGATTGTGGCTCAGCGGTAAAGTGCTCACCTAGCACGGGCAGGACCCGGGTTCGATTCTCAGCACCACATAAAAATAAAGGCATTGTGTTGTGTCCATCTACAAAAAAGACTCTCTCTCAAAGAAAGAAAAAGAAAAGAAAGGGCCTGGACTCTGAGTGGGACAACGGTAATGTAGAGGAGGTACATGCCAAGGATTGCTACGAAGGAAAGAATGACCAGGATGTGTGAGTACACTAGGGTGAAGGATAAAGCAAGAGCAGGGCAATGGAATGCATGAGGATTAACTTGTGCAGGAGTCAGAGGGAATGGCATTTCTGAAGGTTGATGAGGAGATCATGGTCCCATAATGATGTAACTCAACACAGTGCATTATGGGACAGGCTGAATCCTGTGATATGGTAAGTAGGGTGATAGAGATGAGCCTGTGGACACTACTCCAGGATGGAGGAGGTCCAAGAATAGGAATCTTAATTCCTTAATTCTCTAGAAGAGAATTAGTCTTAGAACAAAGCAGGGCCACAACTTGAGAGACTACCAACACAGAGAGAAGTGGTGGATGAGCTGGAGGAAATGGGGCACCTATTCCCCAGGGTATCTGCCAGGCAGGGGATCAGTTTGTTCTCAAATGATAAAAGCTGTTTCCTATTCTCCTGACTCAACATCTCAAACCTTTCTTTGAAACAATCTAGAGCCTAACATATTAAAACTTAAAAAAAAAAAAAAAAGGATCTTAGTCTAATCCTCTTACTTCTATGAGGAAACTGAGACTCATAGCAAAATAGGGACTTCTCAAGGCCTTGTAACAGAGGAAAGACTCCAATCGAATCTTCATGGTTTGTTTGCGGGCCCTCTCCCCTTTTGGAACTCCTTCCCATCAAGATCCCCTTTGCGCTAGGTTCCCCCAAGACTTACTGATTATCCGACCTACCACAGTTTGAATCTGAGTATCCTCCAAAGGCCCGATCCCCAGCTTGGTGCTGCTGGGAGGTGGTGGAAGCTGTAAGAGCAGAGGCATAGTGGGAGGCCTGCCCTTGAAGGGGATGTGGAGCCCTGCCCCTTCCTCTCTTCCTTCACTTACTGGTCATGAGATGAGTGGTTTTGCTCTGCCACATGCCCTCACCACAATGTGCTGCCTTGCCACAGGGCCAAAGCAACAGGGCCAACCAATCATGGACTAAAATCTCTAAAACTGTGAGCCAAAATAAACCTTTCCTTTTTATAAATTGACTGTATCAGGTATTTGTTATAGCAACAGAAAGCTAACATATCATTTGAAAACTAAGGTCATTGCTCTAAACTCTGCCAACTCATTTTGTGACATCAGGCAAGTCCTCTTTCTTCCCTGTCAATTCCTCATCTCTAAACTAAACTCTAAACTATTTTAAAAACTAAAAGGGGTGTTCCCTGAAGTCCAATCCAGTGCTGGAGTCTCAGCACTACTACTGACACTACTGATTTTCTGCAATCAGACTTCTACAGCTTGCTGCCAAAGATGTATGGGTGGTATTTTCTGATTTTTGTGAGGCCAGTGGAGCTACTGGCCAATGAAAGAGAATACTGCAACACAAGGAAATGATCTCACACAATCCTGCTATTTGCTTCAAGGCCCATTCACAGATTTAATTCTATAAGTTAAGCAATTCCAGGTAAAATGGCTAAGATAGATGATGTGATCTGTTTTCCACAGTTCTTTGAAGAGAACTGGCTACAGAGTAGAGACTTTTTTTTTTCCTCTCCTATAGTGCTGGGAATTGAACTCAGGGCCTTATGTATGTAAGGCAAGCACTCTACCAACTGAGCTATATCCCCAGCCCCAGAGTAGACACTTGATAAACACTTGTGGAATATATGTAGACCCACCCGCTTGCCATTTGTAATTTTTACTAATTATATAGCTAGATGTTCTACTATGTAAAATTTCTCCTTTTATAAGGGATTCATCATAAAAATATCATTTTATGGCTTATTTTTCTAAATACCATCACAGTCCAAAAAGAAGTAGAAATGCCATTTTTTTTCAAGAGCTTCATGACAGTCATGAACCTTCCTGATCTCATGTGATCTTCACATGTTCAGACCTATCTGCCCCGGGTGGCCACTCCCCATGTCCTCTCTGCCCCTCCACCTTCTTTCTTTGCTTTTAGATTTTCCATTCTTCAACCCAGTACCAAACTTGCCTCTCATGTGTTCCCTCCTCTTCCCCTTGCGCACCCATCCCAGCAGCCATGTAGTTTGAATAGTTCATCTTTACCATCAGTGTCTGAGTGCAACTCTGAGCAGAACCAGCCTTGTATTTAAAGGCAAGAGCCTTGTCATCCCCTCCCCTGTCCTCCCACTCTCACAGTCCCCTCTAAAATCCAGATGAGGGTTCTTAAAAGTCCTAGCTCCTTCCTTTGCCTCCCCAACAGCTCCATCCTAAACCACCCCCACCTAATGACTTCCCTGAAATGCTTCTGAAATCATATTATTGCATCCTCCACAGAAAGCACTTCCAAAATACAGAAGGTGCCCTTCTGTAGGCGTTCCCACTCCAGCTTGCTTCTCTTACTGAGGACACTCTCCTCCACACCCACCACTTCAGCTACAGCCACTGGCTCTCGGGTCTTCTCTAGACCATGGGTACCATGTATTTACTTCTTACCACAGCACTCTGGGAATTACTCAGCACTGGGATCTATCCACATCAAAGATCTCCCCTGTTTGAGGCTTGGGACTACATTTCATGTGTATCTTTCACATACACAAGAGGCAGTGTTTGTTCAAAAGAAAGTGAGCTATCAGGGAGAACCTCTCTCCTGGGTCCCATCCTTTCTCCTTAGCATCAATTGCATTGCCAGTTATTTCCCAACCACCTCTATTTAGCAGCCCAATATGGAACCTCATAAATCTTCAATTCTCCAGTCAAAAACAAACTAATTATTCCCCTACCTCCCCTTGATGTCTGATGAATTCAGCCACATCAAGTTGGACTTCCAAAGCAGAAACCTCAGTGTGTTCTTCAATATATGCAACCAGATGTCAACACAGTATATGTTCACTCAGTATCTATTCCCTCCTCTCCCATTCTCATCACCCATGGCTGAGGTCAGACTCTCATCTCTAAAATGATCTCCCAAACTTCTAGCTCATCTTCCACACAACCATAGGAGGGATATTCCTACAACACAGTGATCAAGCCACAGGTGTGTCTGTATACTTCTGACACCTCTCCCCCTCCCTAAATGACAGATAAATCCAAATTGTCATTTGGTGTTCAGGGACTTTCTGGATCTGACCCTGATTATAGCACCCACTTCACCACCCCTCCCATCCTCTCAGTATTTTTCAACCTAATCAGATTAAACTCACCTCATGCCCTTGACTCTGCCATGTTCTCATGCCTCTTTGCACACAAGGCTTCCTCTGACTGAAATCTTCACCCCAGGGTTCACCCAGGACCCATTTCCATCCTACGAGGATCAGCTCCCATGTGATTTTTCTGAAGCCTTCCTCAACTAATGCCCAGGCTGTTGTGTTTGTTTAATTTATAACAGCTTCCTTTTAAAATAAGTTTGAAGCAGCTTACAAACTATGCACACACTGCGGCTTGATTTTTTTTTTCTTGAGAGGAACTATCAGGGCAAAGACAAGATAGAGTACAAGAGATAAAAGCTAGGAGGTAATGGAGCACTCAAAAGATGTCATAGGTCTCATATTCATCTTGTTAGCAGTACACTGGCCACAAGTCTCTTATCAAATGAATTAGCTACTCTTCTGTGAGCCCACTACCAACTGTGGATGCCTGGGAGTACCTCTCATATTTTTTTGTAACTTGCTCTTCATGTCGGTCTCCCTCCTGGACTGGGGAATTTCTAAGGGCTAATTTCTGATTCATCTCTGAATCCCAGCATGTAGCATATGACTCAGCACACAACTGATGCTCAGCAGACGTTCGTTGAATGGACATGGAAAACAGTACAAGTGCTTGTTGAGTTCTCTGCTAGATATTTGAAAAATAACATTATTTATCCTCAGGAAAAAGTTACGATGCTCAAAAATGGCAGAGAAATGAATTTGAACCATATATCGTCTATCTCTCCAAAGCAATTACTCTCCACTATGCCTGGTATTCACCACCTTCAACACACAAATACCCTCAACAAATACCCTCTGTTCAAGGCCTAGTTCAAAATAAAGCACACTTCTCCAAGAACTCCGTTCACTTGCCTTTACTATAGTCTTGCCTGACTTTCTGCAGCACTTATGTAAGACATCGGAACAGGGCAGATTGTCTTCTTGGTAACTGTAAACTGAAGTCTTCCAGGTACTCTGCAGAGGGTATGCTGAAGCAGCCAGCTTCTCTTTCCAAAGCATTTCCCCTAGTGTATCCCTGGACTTTTCATAGTTCAAAGTCTTCCAGTTTTCTCCATTCCAAAATGAAACTCAAAACAATCTCCTGGGGCCCACTGCTTCTCTAACCAAGTGAATGTAACTCAACACCCTCCTCCATTACATCAATTAGTCCTTGGTATTTTAAGCGTCTTATTAATCTTTAGCCCTGGTGAGCATCCCCATCTCCTGAAACACATTATAAGAAGTGCAGGCATCACAGAAGGGACAAGGACACTTTAAGAGGCCTGCCTAGTCAGGGGCCTGCAATCCTTCTGAATACCCTTTTGTCCTGCCCCAGAGTAAGAAGAGACAACCTGTGATCTCCCTGGGGGCACCCGCCCCTGGTTTCTAAAGGCAGGCTGGAAGACTTGGTCCAGCATGCTGCTGGGAGGATGGGCTGGACCCTTCTCCCCTCCTCTACATTGTCTCTAGGGTTTTAGGATTCTTTCCCTCCACTCCTATCTCCAAATTCCCATAGCAGTCCTCAATCCTAACTCAGAAACTATGCTTTTTAATTAACGCTCAACAATTTCCTGGGGGACACATGGTCTTTTCTGACATGCTGAAATGCACACCTCATGGCCCCCCTTTTATTATCTTACCTCTAGTTTTACATGTGTGATAAATATATCCCTGAATCCTATAACCACTCTAAGTATGGCAAGAATATCTGTACTCTAAATGTCACCACACCTAAGAAACATCCATTCTCCAGAATCAGAAGGGCACAGCTAAATTCTTCTGTTTCCTACTTCTAAATAAAGATTTTTCATGTAATTTACAGTAGCTATCTCATAGCACCAGTGCGATGATTTAATGATAATTCATGCCAGATGCTCCATAGAAAGTGCTCAGAATTAAGCTATTATCCTGGACACACATCTCTTTCACAATAGTACCTGAGAAGAGGTATTACATCACGCCCCCCCGCCCCCAATTACAGAAACGGCAGCCCAGGTTCGGAGTACAGGAGCTTCCCCAAGGTCAGTCAGAAGGGATAATGCTCTGCCTTCATCCTCCGAGTGGGGGGCTCTCTCCTCTTACACCCCTGGGCAGGGCACAGGGGGTCTCAATGGAGACAAGTATGGAAACCCGGCGAGCAGTGCTCGGCGTGCGAGGAAGCCGGGGCTGGGAGGACCGCGGCACTGCAGGTCACCTGGATTCTTCCCCAGCGACTCCCGACCCAGGGGTCCGGATCCCCCAGCTCCAGGAGCACCGCTGAGCCCGCGCCCCGGGGCTTTGTACGCAGCAGGCCGGCCCGCCCGCCAAGTCCCGCCGCGGCGCGCGGAGGCGGCCGCCTGGCGCCCGGCCTGCAAACAGGGGTCGCGGCGGCTGGGCCCCAAAGCCCGCCAGGCCCGCCCGCGGCCTCGCACCGGCCCGCGCGCCCGCCCGCCGCGGCCCTCCCGGCCTGGAGCCTCCTACCTGCGGGGGCGGCGCGGCGGCCGCGGAGACCCGGGGAGGGGCCGGCGAGGCGCGAGCGCGGCGGCCTCGACTCCTCTTGCGGGCTGAGCGGCCGGGAGGGCCGCGGGCTCCGGAGCGCCGGGCGGCGGCGGCGCGCCCCCGGCCGGCCAGGCCCCGCCGCGCGCGCCGCGGCCACAAAGCCCAAAGCCGCCGCCCCCTCGCGGGCCGCCGCCGCCTGCCGGTCGGTCGGCGCCGAGGAGGGCGGGAGCGCGGCCCCGCGCAGTCCCCACCTCCCCGAGCCGCGGCCGCCGGGCTCCCCGGGGAGCAGGGGCGGGGCGCGGGTGTCCATCTTCCACCCGCCGGGCCGCGCCGGCCCCCAGCTGGCGTTCCCCGGCTGGCATCCTTGGGCTGACTGGGTTCCCTTTCCCCACCTTGGCCGACGAGCTCCTGAAGGGGCCCAACAAAGTGCGTTTCTTTTCCCTGAACAACAAAAGAATGCATTTGCCACGAGGGATGTGGCAGTGGTGGACTCGGTTAGTTCGGTCCAGGGCTCCTCATCGACAGAGGCCCTTTTCTTCTGGGACTCGGTGATGCGGGAACCGCCGACCCCTGTGTTCTGAGTTTACCACCGACTTTGGTTCTGTTTTAATTGGTGGGATCTGTCTCCGAGGTAGTGCGCTGCCCGAGGGCCGGGATTGTGCCGCGGAGCTCGGGACCTGGCTCAGCCCCCGGGTGCTGACTCGGTGGGAACCGACACGTGTGCACGCGAATGCACAACAGACCGAGCAACGGGGGGACAAAGCACTCTCCTACAGACAAGGCGTTTAGCCCTTCCCGCAGGGATGGTTTCTTTTGCCCTGGATCCGCTGGGAAGATTCCAAGACCACAGAACAGGCTGTTGAACTTTTTTTTTTTTTTTTAATCGAGCTGAAATTCACATGGCATTAAAATAACAGTTTAAAAATAAATAATTTAGTACAGTAATTGTATTTATAAAGTTTGGCAACTACCACCACTATCTAGTTCTGAAATGGTTCCGATGTCCCAAAAGGAAACCCTGGCACCAGTTGAGCCTTAACGGATCCAGTCCCTACTCCCCCCCCAACCTCTGGCAATCACTAATTTGTTTTCTGTCTCCATCGATTTACCGTTTCTAGGTATTTCATGTAAATAGAATCATACAATATGTGGCCTTTTGTGTCTGTTTTCCTTCTCTTTGCCTAATGCATTTAAGGTTCATCCATGTTGTAGCATGGACAGTACATTGTTTTCATAGCTGAATAAGATACCATTTTGTATGTCTATAGTACAATTTAATGATGATCATCTGTTGGTGGATATTTGGGATATTTCTACCTTTCATCTGTTGCTGAATTTTAGGGTTATTTTTACCTTTTCTACAGCTATTGTGAATAATGCTATTCTGAACATGCCTGTACATGTATTTGTCTACTTCGTCCAATTCTTCAGAATCATACTGGCGTGGTAATTTTTTGTTTGTTTGTTTTATATTGGTAAGGACCTAATCCAGAGCTTGGGGGAATGCTAGATAAGCCCTGAACCACTGAGTTACATCCTGAGCCCCTATGTTTTAACTTTTTGAGCAACTACCAAAAAGTTTTCCACAGCAGCTGAATGAATCATTTTGCAGTCCCACCAGCAATTTATGAATGTTTTCAAACTCTCTGCAACCTCACCAACACTTGCTATTTTCCTTTTTTATTTTTTTAATCCCTTGGACATTTAGGGGGCCAATGTCTGCTTGTCAAGCTTCCACCACCCAGATCTTGAACAGTGCTGATCCAAGGCTTTCACTCAAAGACAAAGAACTTCCAAACCCTCCCTAGGCACAGAAGAACCAAGAAAAATAAAAACACTAGGCTAAGAGCTATATTGTTCTTTATCATTATTTTGACAACAACTTTTCTCCTACCCAAGTGGCTTTGAAATTGTCTAGAGAGCCTAGAAACTAAGACTATCCTGAAAGAGCTGCCACTACCAAAAAAAAAAAAAAAACCTTAAACATCTTTATGAGATGACCCTGGAAGCCAAGACTGCACATCATTTTCACTCATGTTTTCCACTTAGTGCCACATTGGAATCAAGGGAAAACTATTGGAATATGAAATTGGGTCAATTCTAGAAATTTGATTGATAGGTGGTAACAGTGTAGGAAACACATTAGATATGGCAAACAGACCTCTGTCTGAATCCTTCTCTGTACTGCTTATTTCTTCATGAACTAAGTTAAATCCTAGAATGTGTTTTCTCATTTTCTATGGTGAGAATAACAAAGTCTTCCTGACATGCTAGATGAAAGCTTTTAATTTTGACTTCAATAAATGATCTTTGATACTCAAAATACCATGATTGACGTGGACCACATGTAGAAATGCTGCTAAAGAAACATGGAAAACTCATTTAATCATGAGTCTCCTCAAATCAAGAGAGTAAGCCTACTCTCTGCTACCAGCTTTAAAACTAATGTGACAATGGTAACTATTCGGACCTGTAATGTAGTTGCTGCCTTCCCAGCTTTCTCCTTGCTCCCTGAATTAGAATGGCAAGTTACCATGGATAAGCTTTTAAACTTGTCTGAATCTTGTCTGTAAAGTGGAGTAAAAATACCAACTTTTTTTTTTCAGTGCTGGGGATCTAACGCAAGGCCCCACACATACTAGTGCGCTCCTTCTGAGCTATATACCCTCAGCCCCAATATCTACTTAATAGAGTTGTGTGAGGAGTCAGGCCTACATAACAGGATCATGTGAGGGGTCAATGAAATGTGTATGTAAAGGACTTAGCACAGAAAATAATGTGAGCTATGATAAAGCTATTACAACTTCTCTGAGGAAAGAAAGTGTTAACAGAAGGATAGGGTCTACACAGAGTCTAGTATAAGAAAGCCATAGAGAAAGAAGCCATTCTTGTGAATTGTTCCTTCCCCAAGAGCATGAGGGTTCCCCAGGAGGTCCATTCCCACAACAGAGATGATGGTGATTGCACTCCAATAGATTGTGGAGAACAGCTCTAAGAATGGTAAACCCTCACCAAGCAGGTAGTTTCTATAGAAGTTTTCTTAAAGGAGAGAAAATACACTAAACCTCCAACCTGAGTACTCCAGAGTTCTAAGAAATTTAAATTCTCTTTGAAATTTAATATGTGATGAATTTATCCATCTGTCTGTTACTAATTTGATTGGCTAGATCCAGTCCTCCTGAAATATAATTAAGAGATATATCTATTAAGATATTAGAAACTATTTTCATCAGTATCTTCTGGCAAAGAACAGAGACTCATCCCAACTTGCTAAAGAAGGATGTTCACTGAATCTTAGGTGAATTTCAAAGTAGAAACCCAACTTGAACAGGACCAGTTTTTATCTCTCTCATGTGAGGTCTATGTCTTTCTAGGTCTCTGCTTCTTCATTTTTTGTCTCTTAGACTCATCTCTCTGTCTTGTTACACCTCTCTCAAAATATGTACTCCATTCTCCTCTATTTCCCACCTGTTGTCTCTTCTCAGAACCGTTTATCCTGCACATGGCCATGATGGACACCTCAACCCCAGCCCAGGGCCAATGTGGAAACCTCCTCTTTGTCTCTTAGTTCATCTTTATCTAAAGAATGTCAAGCCCAGTCCATCATTTCAAGCCAGAACAAACTGGCAACCTATGACTTGACTGGGAATTAGAAGTCCCTTCTGATCCAATCAGCTGTTATGGGATGGAAGGGAGGTACCAGTAAATATAAAAATAGCCACCCAGCACAGCAAGGACTGTAAGTATTCATCAAACTTGGCTGGCATGGTGAGTAGATAGACTGAAATCATTTAATGCTACTAATATGACCATATGTTCTAATGCAAAATATTAAGATAAGTAGTATATTGGGCTGGGGATGTGGCTCAAGTGGTAGCGCGCTCACCTAGCATGCGTGAGGCACTGGATTCAATTCTCAGCACCACATAAAAATAAAACAAAGATATTGTGTCCACCTAAAACTAAAAAATAAATATTTTTTTAAAAGATAAGTAGTATAAAAATTATTTGAAATATACTCTTTGACAGTAGAGGTAGTCTGGGATATGTAGTTCAAATGCTGAAATACTGGAACTTCTGAAGTATTTTGGAAGCTAAGGAACAGTAATGGAACAAGATTTTTGAAATTAAGAGTATCCTGGAAAATCTTAGTCATCAAAAAAATAGCAAACGATTTTATAAAGCAGAATACCTATGTAGCAGAATTGTTCAGAGAATTAAATGAATTCATACCCATAAATTAACTTGAAGTTTCTATATAAATATTAGATATTATTGTCACAGAGCAGACAACTGAAAGTTCTCAACCTACACTGACTCCACCAAGATACAGCTATCTCTAGCTGCCAATCAATGTCTTTCTACATGTCTCTTTAAATGCAACAACATCAACATTAAACAACAGCCATGCAAGAGTGTTTAGGAAGCTTCAGAGAACAGCAATAATGTCTCCTATGATATATATATATATATATATATATATATATATATATATATATAGAGAGAGAGAGAGAGAGAGAGAGAGAGAGAGAGAGAGTTGTTGATGGACCTTTATTTTGTTTTTCAGCTGGTGCTGAAAAGCAACCTAGAAGAGTAGTAGGTCTCAAGAAGTAGTGGGGGACAGAGCCAGAACAGATTATGAGCTGCAAGAGGATTCCAAGATTCCTGGACTTCATATGCTTACTCTCTACCTTTGCCTGAGGCCCATTTATCTATTTTATTTTATTTTTATTTGTTCTAAGTGACAGTAGAATGCATTTTGATAAATCATACATAAATAGAGTATAACTTCTCATTCTTCTGGTTGTACATGATGTAGAATCACTCCAGTCGTGTAGTCATATATGCACATAGGATAATAATGTCTGATTAATTCTATTATCCTTCCTATCCCCATACCCTCTTCCTTTCTTTCACTCCCCTCTGCCTAATTCAAAGTACCTCTATTTTTCCCTCCATTATTGTGACTTAGCATTTACATATCAGAGAAAACATTCAGCCTTTGGTTTTTTGGGGATTGGTTATTTCGCTTAGCATGATATTCTCCAGCTCCATTCATTTATCAGCAAATGCCATTATCTCATTCTTCTTTAAGACTGAGTAATATTCCATTATGTATATATACCACATTTTCTTTATCCATTCATCTGTTGAAGGGACCTAGGTTGGTTCCATGGTTTAGCTATTGTGAGTTGTTCTGTAGTATGGACTTTCTAATTGTAAATTCTTTTAGCTTTTGTTAATTATGGGAGGTTTTTATTTCATCTTTAACTCTGAAGCTTAATTTTGCTGGATATAAAATACTTGGTTGGCAACCATTTTCTTTTCAGAGCTTGATATATTATTCCAGGACCTCCTAACTTTGAGAGTCTGAACTGAGAAATCAGCTGATGTCCAAACTGGTTTCCCTCATATGTAGTTTGATATTTTTATCTCAAGGCCTTTGAAATTCTATCCTTATTCTGTATGTTAGTCATTATCATTATAATGTGACTTGTATGGTCTGTTGTAATTTTGTACATTTAAGGTCCTGTAAGCCTCTTGTATTTGGTTTTCCTTTTCATTCTTCAGGTTTGGGAAATTTTCTGATATTATTTGATTGAAAAGATTGTACATCCCTTTGGTTTATATCTCCATGCCTTTATCTATCCTAATAAATCCTAAATTTGGTCATTTCACATTATCCCATAATTCTTGGAAGTTCTGTTTATGGTTTCTTATCATCTTCTCTGCATATCCCAGTTTCTGACTTTCCACAGGATTGCTGGGATTAGACTGCTCACACAGACCTAGCTGCAAACTCATGGCTCTCCATGATGTAGTCCCACAATCTCAATGTTGTTTTAATTTGCAATTAGAGAGACTACCGGGGTGCCCTCACATAAAGGAGTAACCATGTGAAGAAGCAGCAAGATGGTGGTTTGTTAGCACACCTACCAGGAAAACCTCAGGTGTAATTAAACCTGCAGCCACCTTGATAATGGACTTCCAGGCCCTGGCCAGTGTCCAAGATGGAGGTAGCCATGTCCCAAGATGATGGTGGTGTCCTCTTCCATCTATTTTAAAGTGCCTGAATTTTCAAGTTACTGGTCACAGGGACTTGCCACAAGTGCTGCCACAATTTGAGGTTGTAGCGGCTTTGCCTGACATATTCTAAGCCCATCGTATATGTAAAGCGGAGCTTTTATTATTTATTTTGGGAGTACTTGATTAAATAATTGGCACCTACATGTATCAGTTACTAATTGCTGTGTAGCAATCTAAAGGCTCATATCAACAAATAATTATTATTTCACAGTTTCCATAGTATGAGTAGCAGCTTAGCCAATTGGTTGTGCTTCTAAGACTCTCATAGGGCGACAGAAGAAAAAGAGCCATCTGAAGTCTTGTCTGGGTTTGGAGAAAACTCTTCCAAGGTGGCTCACACACATGGCTGATAAGTTGTTGACTAAAGGGCTCAGTTCCTCCTCATATGGACTTCTCAGGATGCTTTAGTATCCTCACGAGGTGGTGACTGTTTTTCCCTCAAAGCAAAATATTAATAGATATACATTAAAGTCTTCACACCAGGCAGATTTGTACTATGTCAGTTTAGCTACACTAGGACCACGTTTCCAAAATTTCATTCCTGCACTTTTGTGGGTTAACCTTGGTCAGGAGAGACATTTGCGTGAGATTTGGAAGGTGGAGATTTGGAAGCAGGCGACATGTCTTTTACTCTAAAGGTCTCTTGGGCACTAGGCTGTGGGATATCTCACACATCTTGTCACTGATCTGCTGACTTACTCTCACCTACGTCCTACACAGGTGACAGAATTGGGGTTTTCTTTGTGAAACGAGCTGGCTGTGGAATAAAACCTGCTTTGTCACTAAATGGCTGTGAAACCTTGGAGAAGAGGTTTAGTGTTAGAAAAAATTAAGAGTTTGGCTTAAATCCCTAGTGGCTGTTTTAACATTAGTTGCTGCTGTGCTCATCCTGTTACTATTAAATCTCTAACTCAGCAATTCCACTTCTAGGTGTCTCTTCTAGAAAAATCATTACCTGTGGTTACAGAGAGGCATGTCCATAGCAGCTTTGATAATGAGAAGTAAAAGAAGGTGGAGGGGGGATTGGAAACAACATAAAGGGCCATCAATAGGGGAATGTTTCAATAAACTATGGTATTCATACGACTGCTAAAGCATTCTATTGACGTAGGTTGAGGGGGTTGGTTGTTTGCTTGCTTGCTTATTTTTGGCTTGGTTTGGTTTTGCCAAGCCATTTGGACTCCATAATTTAAAACCTGATGAATGTTTTGGTCTTAGGCATATTGTTGCCCAAGGATATTTTGATCCAATCTATTGCACAAATTTTTTTCTTTTTTGGGGGAGGGTACTGAGGATTGAACCCAAGGGGGTTTAATTACTGAGCCACATCCCCAGCCCTTTTTTGTATTTTCTTTATAGACAGGGTCTCACTGAGTTCCTTAGTGCCTCACTAAGTTGCTGAGGCTGGCTTTGAACTTGCAATCCTTCTGCCTCAGTCTCCCCAGCTACTGGGATTACAAGTCTGTGCCACCACACCTGGCAAATCTATTGCTCTTAACTCTACCACAAATATGAGCAGTTAGTGACATACACAAAGTTTGAAAAGCAATACACTGCTGGGCATGGGTGGCACAGGCCTGTAATCCCAGTGGCTCCGGAGGCTGAGATAGAAGGATCACAAGTTCAAAGCCAGCCTCAGCAATTTAGGGAGGTCCTAAACAACTTATAATTCCCTGTCTCTAAATAAAATATAAAAAGGTCTGAAAAACCGGGAATATGGCTCTGTGGTTAAGTACCCCTGGGTTCAATCCCCAGTATCAAAACAAAACAAAACAAAAAGCAATATATACCAATGAATGAAAGATGACAAGATAATGTTACTCCTCTTGCACATCTGAAAGGATTTGTTTATAATAGTCTCATAAATTAAGAATTTAATATAAACTATTGATATTTTATCCAATTCATAACTAACATTTCTGGTAAAAAATAATTAATACAAATAAAATTGGCAATAGCTAAAAATGCACTTGGTAATGTTAGATCTCCAAAGTCCAACATGGGAAAACAGGACTCACTAGAAATATTGATCATGAAGGAAACTCAATGTGTCAGAAACACTAATCAACTGCATTTAAAAGAATATTCATAAAAAAGGATAGAGCCTATTAATTTTATTAATTATAATCTCCATAAAATAAAAACTTAAACATTTTGAAATCATTTAACCAGGCCAGCTGACCAAAGATTTAAATGAATGTAATAGAATTGGCTCCAGAAAATGTATTCTCAACAAAAATTCCTGAATGATGAAATAAATCCTGATTGACATTTTTATGTTCATAAACTCAGGTTCAAAATTTCTATGTGCCAAAAGAGAAGGCTAAAAATAGCTGGGTCAAACTTCTCTTGCTAAAAAGTATTGTTTCTCTCTGTAGACCCCACATTGTATTCCAATTTTTCTGTGTTTTTAGAGTTCTTATAATTATTTCTGATAGATATCTAGTTGAGAATGGTGGGAACCTGAGGTTAAGGGAATAATTCTATGAAATGGGCCCACTGTGCTGACACCCACATGCTTTCTTTTCCAGAAAGCAATTTACCGACAGCCCTGTCTGGCTTAAATGGACAGGGTATGTCACGTTCCTCAGCACACTCTGTGTTCTCTGCAGGAGAAATAGAGACCTGAAATAATGTCGATAAGAGGAACCCAAATTACCCCGAAGGGGGAGACTTTTGTGACTCTTCACAGACGAGATCTCAAAACTCAGGGAGATAAGGATAATTCCTCCTAAACATAAAATCTGTAAGAATTTATAATTCACAATAACTAAACTATGAAGCCAGCCTAAGTGATTTTCAACAGATGAATGGATAAATAAAATATGGTTTTTGCACACAATGGAATATTACTCAGTCATAAAGGAAAATGACTTTATGACATTTGCTGGTAAATGAATGGAACTGGAGACTATCATGCTAAGTGAAATACGCCAGACTCAAAAAGCCAAAGGCCAAATTTTTCTCTGATATGTGGAAGCTAATCCAAAATAAGGTGGGGAGGGGGAGGATAAAAAAAATAGAAGAAAGATCAGTGGAGTAGACAAAGGGGAATGAGGGGAAGGGAGGCAGGATAGAATAATGAAAGACATTGGAATAGAATATAACTTTCCTATGTACCTATATTAATATACCAAAGTCAATTTCACCATCATGTGCATCCACAAGACACTAATGGGGAAAAAAAAACTATAAGTAAATAACAAAAAGATCAGTGGAGTGAAGGGAAAGGAACAGGGGGTAGGAGGAAGGAAGGGAAAGGAGAAGTACTGGGGACTGAATTAGAGAAATTTGTATTCTATGCTTTTATCAATAGGTCAAAATTAATTTTATTGTCATGTTTAACTGAAAAGAACCAATTAAAAAAAAAAAGAATCCAACAGGCCAAAGTGACCTAGAGTTTTCATTGCAGTGGGGACTTCTTGAAAGTCTGATGTCACCCCACCATCCAGTCATATTCAGGAGCCAGACCTGCCTGGGCCGTGGCACCCACCTATAATCCTAGCTGCTAGGAGTTCAAAGCCAGCCTCAGCAATGGGGAGGCACTAATCAACTCAGTGAGACCCTGTCTCTAAATAAAATACAAAATAGGGCTGGGGATGTGGCTCAGTGGTCGAGTGCCCCTGAGTTCCATCCCTGGTACCCCTCCCCCACAAAAAAAAGAGGGAGAGAGACCTGGGTGGGACTCTCTGGAAATTTCTCTGGGATCCCCAGTAAAAATGAGTGTGGGAGAATCACACAGTGCCTCTCCTCTCTGAGAGGACCTACCCTCTCCCTTTCCCTTTTCCTAGGCCTTCAATCAACTCATGCCTGTGTGAGGATGGCCTTAGGCCTGAGCCTAAGCAACTCCATTTTTAAATCTCCAGTTTGAAACCTGCCTCTCACCAGGCACACCTAACAGAGCCCTCCAGTGTGACTTCAGACAAGTTACTTCCCCTCACCCCGACAAACAGAGTGAAGCCTCTGGCAGGCTGTCCCCACCTGATAAGAGGAAAAGGGGAGAAGGTCAGGGCGGAGACCACCAGAGGTTTCTAAGCCCAGGATAAATGATGTCATGGAGAAATCCAGTGGTAGCTGATAAGGATTGAAAGCGGGGGTCCAAAGCCCCCAAATTTAGTATAAATAATAGAGCTGATGAACAGGGATTCAGCCAGCGAAACAAGGATGCACTCGAGCTGGAGAGCCTGATGAGGACCTGGACTGACATCCCATCACTTGTCATCGTTTTCCTGATCCTCTGCGTGATCCTCACCACTCTCAAACTCTACCACCTCGTCTGGACCTTGGTGAGAGCTGCAACTTCTCCCTACGACCCTCTCCTCAACCGGTCGTCCACTCCACACCAGGAAAAGCCCTGCCTTGGTTCTGGACCTGGTCACCGTGGTCTGAGTGAGCATGCATCTACTGGACGTAAAGCCTAAGGCTTGAGACTTTTGAACTTAGCACGCAGAGGGAATGTCTGTTATGAGCTTGTCATGATTAAGTGTGTTTTGCAGTGCTTAGAATTAATCTAGAATCGTTTTCAGAAAATTAATTAATCTAAAATTGGTTTGCTGTGAATTGATTATGTCTATTGCAGTGCCTAGCATAAAGGATTGTTGTTTTCTTGATTAAGAACCGATAGAGTGGGGCTGGGGATGTGGCTCAAGCGATAGCATGCTCACCTGGCATGCGTGCAGCCCAGGTTCGATCCTCAGCACCACATACAAAGATGTTGTGTCCGCCGAAAACTAAAAAATAAATATTAAAAAATTCTCTCTCTCTCTCTTTAAAAAAAGAAAGAACCTATAGAGTGAAATTGTATTGAGTAATTTGAGTAAATAAAGCATTGAAAGGGACAGAAGTGCGTGGACACTCTTTATTTCTTCCCCTTGACTGCATACATCACAATTTTGCCCCCTCACGACAGCGTGTTACTCTGAGTGAGTGATATTTCTGAAATCTTTCTGACTTGATTGCAAGAATCGGGGTTTGAAGGGGGGGGGTCTTCATGTTGCCTCAGTTTCCCAGAAGGCCCCAGCTCTGTAACATGATGATCTCTTAGATCTTGCGACAGTGATCAACTTCACCTTGTGAATGAATATACCTCTCCTGCTTATTTTAAAAGGGACGGGTCTTTCTTTTTCTCGTTTCCCTCTCTCCCTTCCTAACATGGGGCCGGGGCACAGAATTACCTTTTCCCATCCTAGAGTTATCTCCTTGAGCACATAAGGAGATGTCACTGGAAGGACCAGGAAATGACCATCTCCCAAATTAACAAGTGAATTTTAACATACACCATCAGAGCGCACCTGAGACATCCCCTCCCTGTCCCTCAGTCAGAGCACACCTGGAACGAGCCTTTGAAGAGGTCCTTTAAAAGCCCTCTGTTCTCCCCACGGGACTGGAGTTCCCTGTGCTTCTTCTTTGCTAGTAACACAATAAACTGTTTTCTTTTTCTTGTCCTCCTTATTACATTGGCATTTAATAAGGACTGAGTTTTCAGTAACAATCCAAGTGAGCTAGGGTTTGTCACGAAGAGTATAATCCTACCAACCAGGCAACATTGCTGTCTGGATGTCTTCTTTTCCTAGATTTATGTTTTACACTTCTTCAATTTCAAAGAATGTTCTTTTGTCCATCTTTGCAGGAGTTTCTTCATATAATGGGGACTGTTTATTTTTAGATTGAAATTCTCCTTGTCTGTCCCACAGTGCAGGGCCCACAACTTCATCTGTAGCCAGCTAACTTTTCAGTCTCCTCCTACCCCTTTACCAAAAGCTCTGTCCTTGCCCCCAGTGCCAATCCAATAACGAGGACTCAGTTTTGAGAAAAAGGAAAAAGAAGTGTTATTGCTTTACTAGCAAAGGAGAAGCACAGGGGACTCCTGTCCCAGAGGCTGTGATTCTACTCATCAGGGAGAGGGGTTTGTGTTTTATTTGTTTGTTTTTAAAGAAGTGATTCATTCCAGATATTCCCTGTGTGTTTGCATGAGTGGGTGTGTGTGTGGGGGGGGGATTTACTTGTTAATTTGGGAGAGGGAGAAAAGGAAAACACAGGTTTGTTTTAAAATAAGCCTCGAGATGGGGTTGTGCTCATTGGTAGAGTGCTCGCCTCGCATGTGCAAGACCCTGGGTTTGATCCTCAGCACCACATAAAAATAAATAAAGGTATTGTGTCCAACTACAACTAAAAAATAAATATTAAAAAAGTAAAAAATAAAATAAAACTGTGGCAAAGCAGTAGGACTATATTCAAAGCATGAAGTGAACCACGGGTACACCTCCATCAATCCAGTTCCTCCTCAGGCAGTTATGCACAAGTGTTAACTCTCAGATCCCTTGGAAATAAAAATCCTTCTGATTGGCCAATTTGAAGTGCTGTAATTTATCACGTGTCCCCAGATGTCGAATTGTCTTCCAGTTACTTTACATAGACTGTACATTTCAACCCCTGACTGTATTTAAACCCAGTTGGAATGGATGAGGCTACCAAACCAGAAGGTCCTATCTGGAGCAGTGGTTCACAGAGGGTGATGCTGGACCAGCAGTGTTACTTTGAACTTGTTGGAGACACAGATTAAATTTGTAGATCCTGACCAAACAATACCGCTGGGCTCCATGAAAATGCATTTTAATAAACTCTCTACGTGGATTCTTTTGCATGTTAAGCTTGAGAATCACTCTTGTACAGTTACTATTGTTGAACCACGACACAAAGAAAAGATCATCAACTCCAATTTTAAATCAAATTAAAGCAAGCTTGTATAGTGTAGATAAATGCTGGCCAGCAACTGTCTCTCCCAAAGCTGCCCTAGATAGAGATCAGCACCCCAGCCCTCCAGGTAAAAGGTTTTATAGTGCAAAAAGTTACAAAGGGGGGGTGGGGCTTGGGAACTTTCAGCTAACAGATTTCTGGCAAGCATAATACAAAGGCAGATAGCAGGTTAATAACCTACATGGCTTAACATATCATGGTAGGGAGTAAATTGAGATTCCAAAATCAGACTTTATGAGGTGCAGCTGAGATTTTAGAGAGGGTTGTTATCTGGTCAAGGAGAGCCAGGCATGGGTTTGTTCAGAGCACAGGCAGGAATTTCAAATAAGTTTAAACATTAGGTTGTCCGGCCAAATAAAAATCTTAGTATTTTATAGTAAAACAGAATTAAACTTTTTATAACTTTGTGATGAGATGACTCCCAATCTTAAGATGGAATTTGGTTGGGTTCATCACTGTAAGAAAGGAGGGTCCAGTACCTATCAATCAAACTCCCAAAGCCAAGGGTAGCGCAGCGGGCCTGTAATCCCAGCTATTCAGGAGGCTGAGGCAGAACAATCACAAGACACAAAGAGGTGAGCTTGGGCAACTTAGTGAGACCCTGTCTTGAAATAAAATTTAAAGGGGGCTGGTCATGTAGCTCAGTGGTAGAGTGCTTGCCTAGCACATGTGAGGTCCTTGGTTCAATCGCCAGTGCCACAAATAAAAAATAAATAATAAATAAATAAATAAAAATTCAAAAGGGATAAGGAAGGACATTATATACTGTTAAAAGGAACCATTCACCAACAAGACATAACAATTATCAATATTTATGCACCAAATAATGGTGCTTCGACGTTCATAAAACAAATTCTCCTCAAGTTCAAGAATCAAATAGACCACAACACAATAATTATGGGTGACTTCAACACACCTCTCTCACCATTGGACAGATCCTCCAAACAAAAGTTGAATAAAGAAACTATAGAATTCAATATCACAATCAATAACCTAGACTTAACTGACATATATAGAATATATCAACCATCATCAAGTTGATATACTTTTTTCTCAGCAGCACATGGATCCTTCTCAAAAATAGACCATATATTATGCCATAGGGCAACCCTCAGTAAATATAAAGGGGTGGAGATAATACCATGCATTTTATCTGATCATAATGGAATGAAACTGGAAATCAATGATAAAAGAAGGAAGGAAAAATCCTACATCACATGGAAAATGAACAATATGTTACTGAATGATCAATGGGTTACAGAGGACATAAAGGAGGAAATCAAAAAATTCTTAGAGATAAGTGAAAATACAGACACAACATATCGGAATCTATGGGACACAATGAAAGCAGTTTTAAGAGGGAAATTCATCGCCTGGAGGTCATTCCTCAAAAAAAGGAAAAACCAACAAATAAATGAGCTCACACTTCATCTCAAAGCCCTAGAAAAGGAAGAGCAAAACAACAGCAAATGTAGCAGAAGGCAAGAAATAATTAAAATCAGAGCGGAAATCAACGAAATTGAAACAAAAGAAACTATTGAAAAAATTAACAAAACTAAAAGTTGGTTCTTCAAAAAAATAAATAAGATTGACAGACCCTTAGCCATGCTAACAAAGAGAAGAAGAGAGAGACTCAAATTACTAACATACGGGATGAAAAAGGCAATATCACAACAGATGCTACAGAAATACAGAAGACAATTAGAAATTATTTTGAAAACCTATATTCCAATAAAATAGAAGATAGTGAAGACATCGATAAATTTCTTAAGTCATATGATTTGCCCAGACTGAGTCAGGAGGATACAAACAATTTAAACAGACCAATATCAATGGATGAAATAGAAGAAGCAATCAAAAGACTACCAACCAAGAAAAGCCCAGGACCGGATGGGTATACAGCGGAGTTTTACAAAACCTTTAAAGAAGAATTAATACCAATACTTCTCAAGTTATTTCAGGAAATAGAAAAAGAGGGAGCTCTTCCAAATTCATTCTATGAGGCCAACATCACCCTGATTCCGAAACCAGACAAAGACACCTCAAAGAAAGAAAACTACAGACCAATATCTCTGATGAACCTAGATGCAAAAATCCTCAATAAAATTCTGGCGAATCGGATACAAAGGCACATCAAAAAAATTGTGCACCATGATCAAGTAGGATTCATCCCTGGGATGCAAGGATGGTTCAATATACGGAAATCAATAAATGTTATTCACCACATCAATAGACTTAAAGATAAGAACCATATGATCATCTCAATAGACGCAGAAAAAGCATTCGACAAAGTACAGCATCCCTTTATGTTCAAAATATTAGAAAAACTAGGGATAACAGGAACTTACCTTGACATTGTAAAAGCTATCTATGCTAAGCCTCAGGCTAGCATCATTCTGAATGGAGAAAAATTGAAGGCATTCCCTCTAAAATCTGGAACAAGACAGGGATGCCCTCTATCACCACTTCTATTCAATATAGTTCTCGAAACACTGGCCAGAGCAATTAGACAGACGAAAGAAATTAAAGGCATAAAAATAGGAAAAGAAGAACTTAAATTATCACTATTTGCAGATGACATGATTATATACCTAGCAGACCCAAAAGGGTCTACAAAGAAACTACTAGAACTAATAAATGAATTCAGCAAAGTGGCAGGATATAAAATCAACACGCATAAATCAAAGGCATTTCTGTATATCAGCGACAAAACTTCTGAAACAGAAATGAGGAAAAATACTCCATTCACAATATCCTCAAAAAAATAAAATAAAATACTTGGGAATCAACCTAAAAAAAGAGGTGAAAGATTTATACAATGAAAACTACAGAACCCTAAAAAGAGAAGTAGAAGAAGATTTTAGAAGATGGAAAAATATACCCTGTTCATGGATAGGCAGAACTAACATCATCAAAATGGCGATATTACCAAAAGTTCTCTATAGGTTTAATGCAATACCAATCAAAATCCCAACAGCATTTCTTGTAGAAATAGATAAATCAATCATGAAATTCATATGGAAAAATAAAAGACCCAGAATAGCAAAAGCAATTCTAAGCAGGAAGTGTGAATCAGACGGTATAGCCATACCAGACTTCAAACTATACTACAGAGCAATAGTAACAAAAACAGCATGGTACTGGTACCAAAACAGGCGGGTGGACCAATGGTACAGAATAGAGGACACAGAGACTAATCCACAAAGCTACAACTATCTTATATTTGATAAAGGAGCTAAAAGCATGCAATGGAGGAAGGATAGCATCTTCAACAAATGGTGTTGGGAAAACTGGAAATCCATATGCAACAAAATGAAACTGAATCCCCTCCTCTTGCCATGCACAAAAGTTAACTCAAAGTGGATCAAGGAGCTAGATATCAAATCAGAGACTCTGCATCTGATAGAAGAAAAAGTTGGCTCCGATCTACATATTGTGGGGTCGGGCTCCAAATTCCTTAATAGGACACCCATAGCCCAAGAGTTAATAACAAGAATCAACAAATGGGACTTACTTAAACTGAAAAGTTTTTTCTCAGCAAGAGAAACAATAAGAGAGGTAAATAGGGAGCCTACATCATGGGAACAAATTTTTACTCCTCACACTTCAGATAGAGCCCTAATATCCAGAGTATACAAAGAACTCAAAAAATTAGACAATAAGATAACAAATTACCCAATCAACAAATGGGCCAAGGACCTGAACAGACACTTCTCAGAGGAGGACATACAATCATTCAACAAGTACATGAAAAAATGCTCACCATCGCTAGCAGTCAGAGAAATGCAAATCAAAACCACCCTAAGATACCATCTCACTCCAGTAACATTGGCAGCCATTATGAAGTCAAACAGCAACAAGTGCTGGCGAGGATGTGGGGAAAAGGGTACTCTTGTACATTGCTGGTGGGACTGCAAACTGGTGCGGCCAATTTGGAAAGCAGTATGGAGATTTCTTGGAAAGCTGGGAATGGAACCACCATTTGACCCAGCTATTGCCCTTCTCGGACTATTCCCTGAAGACCTTAAAAGAGCGTACTACAGGGATACTGCCACATTGATGTTCATAGCAGCACAATTCACAATAGCTAGACTGTGGAACCAACCCAGATGCCCTTCAATAGATGAATGGATAAAAAAAAAAATGTGGCATTTATACACCATGGAGTATTACGCAGCACTTAAAATGACAAAATCATGGAATTTGCAGGGAAATGGATGGCATTAGAGCAGATTATGCTTAGTGAAGCTAGCCAATCCCTAAAAAACAAATTCCAAATGTCTTCTTTGATATAATGAGAGCAACTAAGAACAGAGCAGGGACGAAGAGCAGGAAGAAAAGATTAACATTAAACAGAGACATGAGGTGGGAGGGAAAGAGAGAGAAAAGGGAAATTGCATGGAAATGGAGGGAGACCCTCATTGTTATACAAAATTACATATAAGAGGTTGTGAGGGGAATGGGAAAATAAACAAGGAGAGAAATGAATTACAGTAGATGGTATAGAGAGAGAAGATGGGAGGGGAGGGGAGGGGGGATAGTAGAGGATAGGAAAGGTAGCAGAATACAACAGTTACTAATAGGGCATTATGTAAAAATGTGGATGTGTAACCGATGTGATTCTGCAATCTGTATTTGGGTAAAAATGGGAGTTCATAACCCACTTGAATCTAATGTATGAAATATGATATGTCAAGAGCTTTGTAATGTTTTGAACAACCAATAAAAAAAAATTTTAAAAATTCCAAAAGCATTTTTATGGAATTTGACAAGTTGATTCTAAAATTCACAAACAAGAGGAAATGTTTAAGAATAGTAAAGAAATTTTTGCAAAATATTCAAGATGGCATTTGTCCTACCAGATAATAAAATATGCTAAAAGCCTATAGAAATTAAATCTGCATGTTGCTATATAGGAATAGACAATTAAATCTAAAGACTATAATAGATCCCAGAAGCTGGGTATGGTGGGGCACACCTGTAATCCAAGTAGCTTGGGTGGCTGAGGCAGGGGGATCATGAGTTCAAAGCCAGCCTCCAGGCTGGGGCTGGGGCTGGGGCTCAGTGGTAGAGCGATCACGGGGCAAATGTGAGGCACTGAGTTTGATCCTCAGCACCACATAAAAATAAAAAAAAGCCTTGTGTCCACCTACTGTAATGCCGGATTTGGGGGACCCTGAAAGACCACCAGGAGCCGAATCCGATGCAATCACACAAGAGTCTTTATTGCAAGCTTGAGCCTGGACTCACAATCGTTTCCTATGCAGCGGTCCCAGGGAGTGAGTCCTGGTCCTCTGTTCAGTGAGATTTTATAGGTTTTGGGGGATACTTTATGTGTCACAACATCACACAGCAAATCATTCCACACCAAGGGAAAATCAAACAACAACTCTTAACATTGATTAGCACATTCTTTGGCGGGCACAAGTTGGGTAGGGGTGATTGGTTAGCTTGAACTGATTGGTTTAATCCGTGAGGAGTGTACATGCTAAACTACATGGTTTCCTAACATGTTATCAATCACCGAGACTACTGGGGGGGTCACCTGGTATTCCAGGTATTTTCCCTGTCTCACGCTGATTGCTAGTTGCTAGGAGGTTGCTATGGGTCTTCAGGGTCAGGCATTAGGCCCCCAAACATTCTTGGGTCTTTCCAGGAACTAGCATAACTGAGTCAAGGACACCTGGCGTCCTGTTATTTACAGACAAACAACTCAGCAGGGTGGCTATGTGCCTAGGAACACTCTGTGGGTTTTTCCAAGGACAAGGGTCACACCCAATCCCTTTGGATAGGCCTTGAGGTAGAAGCTGGGTCTTTTTTAAAAAAAGGAGTCACATCAGTTTCTTTTATATATATATATACATACATACACACACACTCATATACATACATATATATGCAGCCTCAGCAACTTTGCGAGGCCCTACGCAACTCAGTGAGACCCTGTCTCTAAATAAAATGTAAAAAAGAGCCAGGATGTGGCTCAGTGGTAAAGTGCCCCTGGGTTCAATCCCCAGTACCGCCCCCCCCCAAAAAAAGAATATAATAGATCCCATAATAGACTGTTGGACATGTAGGACTATCATACATTTAAACCACAGAGGAAGTAATTGTTTAGTCTCCATGATTATATGAGAATTGCTATCCATTTACAAAGAAGTAACATTCCTACCTTGCATCATACATAAGGCATTATTCCAGATGGACACTAACACGACATGCAAAAAACCCCCAAAACTACATAGGTATTAAAATACAGAAGTAGTTTGGTTATAGAAAAGGCAAATTTTCTTATGTAAGACACAAAAATCAAAGCCATGCAGCAAAATATTGATAAATTTAACTATGTAAGAATTGATTTCTACCCACATAGCATCCAAATCTTGGCTTTCTTTCTTTCTTTCTTTCTTTCTTTCTTTCTTTCTTTCTTTCTTTCTTTCTTTCTTTCTTTCTTTTTTTAATACCAGGGATTGAACCCAAGGTCACTTAACCATTGAGCCTCATCTCCAGGATCATTGAGTTATTTAGGGCTTTGCTAAGTTGCTAAGTCTGTCTTTGAAGTCACAGTCATCCTGGTCAGCCTCCCCAGCCACTGGGATTACAGGTATGCACCACTATGCCCGGCCTAAATCTTGGTTGCTAACACTGTTCTCCTGTAGACAAACAAACAAACAAACAACAAAACAGAATTCCTTGAAGAACTAGCTGTTTTTAGGGCTGGGATAGAAAACATATGAGTCTGGAGCATTTTGTGGTGCCAAAAAATAAGCAAGAGTGAAAATACACACAAACACACATACTATACACACATACATACACACACACAATTATGAAAATGTGTTGAGGGGTCACAGGAGCCAACTGAAAGTACTCCCAATAGCCAAGGCTAGAACAATTTGAACAACAAAATAAAATAGTATTGAATAAACTATAACACAAAATATAAAATAAATAACTATGAGTACATACTGAAATAAATGATTGAATGAATAAATAAATAAATAAGTAGCAGAGAACAAAACCTTCCATGCAGAAGAATTCCAAATAATTTATGAAGATACTCCACACTCAAGGATTTGGAGTATAAATCCCCACTCCTCAACCATTCGATGCACGGTGACTCTCCTTCAAAGGGTACAGTAAAGAAAGGGGGAAAGGAAGAGTGACTTTATTGTAGAGAAGCCTGACAAACACTAGACAATCCAGATTACTATAGCTAATGATAAGTCTCACGAGAGTGAACATCCTTCAAATGACATGGTGAGAATAGCACTTTACTTCTGTGGTCTTCTCCCCAAAACCCAAACCAAACCCAAAGCTAATCATGAGAGGAACATCAGGCAAATCCCACCTAAAGAATACCCTACAAAATACCTAAAGAGTAATCCTCAGAACATCAAGGGCATCAAAAACTAGGAAAGTCTGAGAAGTGTTCACAATCCAGGGGAACACAGGAAAATTGATGACTTCGTTGAATGTACTATTGCACATGAGACTGTGCCACAGGAAAAGGCATTAGGAAAAACTAAGGAAATCTGAATAAGCATGGGCTTTAGTCAATAATAATGCATCAATATTTGCTCATTAATTGTGGTTAAATTTCAATACTAATGTAAGATGTTAACAGCTGGGAAACTAGGTGTGAGTATATAGGAATACTCTATCTTCAAAAATTTTCTACATCTTAAATTATTCAAAAACAAAAAGTTTAGCCGGGAGCAGTGGCACATGCTTGTAATCCCAGAACTCAGGAAACTGAGACAGGAGGATTACCGGTTCAAAGCTAGTCTCAGCAACCGTAAGGCGTTAAGGAACTCAGTAAGATTCTGTCTCTAAAGAAAATACAACATACAGCTTGGGATGTGGCTCAGCGGTTATGTGTCCCTGAGTTCAATCCCCAGTACCCTCCCCCCCAAAAAAAAATAAATAAAAAGTTTATTTTTAAAAATGATTTCTATGGGCTGGGGATGTGGCTCAAGCGGTAGCGCGCTCGCCTGGCATGCGTGCGACCCGGGTTCGATCCTCAGCACCACATACCAACAAAGATGTTGTGTCCGCCGAGAACTAAAAAATAAATAAAAAATTCTCTCTCTCTCTCTCTCTCTCTCTCTCCTCTTAAAAAAAAATAAAAATAAAAATGATTTCTATGTGATAAAGACTGTTAATGATGTTAAAAGACAAGACCAAACCCATAATGTGCTATTTTGGGAGGTTAGATTCACTGAAATTTTGAATTGATTTCATTCTGGAGAGAGTATAAATTGATAGGACCTTTCTTTCTATTTTCCTTTCTTTTCGCTCTGACTGTCCTCAAACGTGTCTCAGTCTCCCACGTAGGTTAGGACCTTTTTGGAGGGCAATTGCTATTGGAATTTTAAAATGCACAGTCCTAGACATCCAGAAAATTACTTTGTGCCTATGTAAAAAAGATCATGAACAAGGGTTTATTGAAGCATCATTTTTTAAAAAAGCACATCATTTTTAAAAAAGCACAAAAGTAAAAACATCTACCAAAAGGAAAATAATTTAATGAATTATGAAGCCAGGTGTGGTGGCACTCACCTGTAATCCCAGTGGCTCTGAACCAGGATGGCGTGTTCAAAGCCAGCCTCCGCAAAAGTGAGGTGCTAAGCAACTCAGACCCTATGTCTAAGTAAAATACAAAATAGGGCTGAGGGTGCGACTCAGTGGCCAAGTGTCCCTGAATTCAATCCCCGGCACCATCACCCCCCCCCCAAAAAAAAGAGAGTTATGAAATAGTCATAGTATTGAAAGTCATTATCTTCAGGGTATCATCAATTATAGAAATAATTTTTTGTGTGTCATTAAAAAATGTTTCTAATTGAACTTTAATGCAAAACCGTTCCATTTATAATCTTTTGAAAAGGCTAATTGAGACTTAAAGAGGTAGATTTTTAACACTTAGGCATCTATTAAAAGGAAAGAATTCATGAAATAAATTGATGAAAGCATATCTAAATCCTCTTCTCAAAGTCAGACATTTCTGAATAATGTTTAGTCTCAGAGTCATTGATATTCCAGGCTGCTGAATTCCATTCTGCAAGTTTCCATGCATAACCAGCAGGCAATGACAGCTACATCACTACTGCTGCCGAGCTGATGGCAATTGTAAGATGCATATCAATTTCAGAGGTTGCAAAATGTGAACGAAAAAGTGTGCCTGAGAATAATGAAACAAGGATCACGTGCAGCAGTGAAAGGAACCAAGGATTTTCTTCCATGTCACTATGGGAAGTTCTCATTCACCTTGCTAAGAAAAAGTAACAAGTTGCAAAAATCCAATCTGCAGTATAAGCCTATTTATGAAAAAAAAAAAAAAAGCCAAGTAAACCTTCATGTTTCTATGGCCGACTCTGAAAATTTGCCTACCCCCAAAGACTCACAACTTCCCTTTACTGTGCTACTCTGTACTTCAGATACTTGACAGGTAACTTTCCCAGACTCCTCATTAAGAGAGCATGTGATAAAATTCTGGAGAGTGAATCACAGGCAGAAACTCCCTGGGGCTTTCTTTCCTGAGTGCAAATATAAAACTTCAAAAGAAAATGACTTTTGGCCCTTCCTATCTGAGACATAACATCAAGGGAAGCAGCAATCATCTTATGACCACAAGGACAAAAGCCAAATGCTGGGGACCACTGTCTGAACTGAAAGACAGAAAATCAGTTTTCGGGATTTTTTTTTTTTCCAGAAAAACTGAAAGCCTGGGTTCCTGGTGTCATCACTAAGCTGAACTACTGTGCACTGTCCCCTGGGCGCTACCTGCCCAGGCTTCTCTTCTTTTCCACATGGTAAAATGTCCGTAAGTATACAGTTCAGTGACATTAAATGCATTCTTCACACAGTTGCTCACTTACTTTTAAAAAAAAATTTTTTTTAGTTGTGGATAAACAAGATACCTTTATTTATTTATTTGTATGTGGTGCTGGGGATCAAACCCAGGGCTTCACATACGCAGGGTGAGTGCTCTACCACTGAGCCACAACCCCAGCCCAAGTGGCTCACTTATTATCACCTTGTATCTCCAGAACATTTTCATTATCCCAAATCCCACCCATTGGCCAGGCACAGTGGTGCACACCTGTAATCCCAGCATCTAGGGAGGCTGAGGTGGGAGGATTGTGAGTTCAAAACCAGCTTCAGCAATTTAGTGAAGCCCTAAATCAACTTAGATCCTGTCTCTACGTAAAATATAAAAAAGGGTTGCAGATATGGCTCAGGAGTTAAGTGCCCCTGGATTTAATCCCCAATACCAAATCATCATCATCATCATCATCATCATCATCAACAACAACAACAACAAAACCCCGGAAATCCTACCCATTAAACATTGCTCCCCCTTCCTGCTCTACCCCCAGTCTCAGGTAACCATCATTCTACTCTCTGTCTTTATGCATTTAACTAGTCCAGGTATCTCATATGAGAGGAATCATGTAATTTGAGTTCTTCGTGTGTCTGACTTCTTTCACTTAGTATGTCTTCAACAATTATCCAGGTTGTAACATGAGTCAGAATTTCTCTCTTTTTAAAGGCTATATAAAATTCTGTTGTATGTATGTACCCTATTTTGTTTATTATTCGTATAAGGACATTTTCATCATTTCCTTTGGGCTTCTTTTTGAATGAGACTAATGGATTGCTTCATTTTGTTAGGTTTTCATTTTCCTGAAGCCAAATAAACTCCTAATTATGACAAGTCATACCCATGTAGAGGTATGTAAGTAAAAATATCTGGAGTCTGCAAACTACAGGATAACTCTGGGAGTGAGAGCAGGACAGGGAGAATAACTTTTTTGCCTTTTAAAAATCAGAATATTTTCCAGTGCTGCATATAGTGGAAATAAGTAGACGATCAAAGTATGAGGGATTTTGTTGTTGTTGTTTTGTTTTGTTTTTGGTTTTTGGACTAGGGATTGTGCCAGGAGCACTTTACCACACAACTAAATCTCCAGTCCCCTTCCTTTCTTTCTTTCTTTCCCTTCCTTTTCTTCCTTCCTTCCTCCCTTTCTTCCTTCTTTCCTTCCTTCCTTCCTTTCTTCCTTCCTTCCTTTTCTTCCTTCCTTCCTTTCTCATACCAGGAATTGAACCCAGGATCTCTTAACCACTGAGCCACATCCCCAGCCCTTTTTATATTTTATTTTGAGACAGGGTCTCCCTAAATTGCTTAGGGCCTCGCTAAATTGTTGAGGCTGGCTTTGAACTTGTGATCCTCGTGCCTAAGCCTCCCAAGCTGTTGGGATTACAGGTGTGCATTACCACGTCCAGTCCTTTTATTTCTTATTTTGAGACAGGATCTCACTAAATTCCTAAAACTGACTTCAAATTTGCAATTCTCCTGTTTCAGCCTGCTGAGTCACTGAGATTACAGGTGTGACAGAATTATATTAAATTTATCCTTAGTCATCAGTTCCCAATTCCTTGTTTGAAAATAGTCAAATAGCAGCATGCTGTAAAATACCATGTATGAGCTAGGGTAAAATGATTTTTATAGCAATTTTACCTCTATAAAACTTCATAAGGCTGACCATTTGTTTTTAAATAGACATAAAATTTATACATCTGTATTCAGTTATCTGATAGGCTCACATACATTGTACATGGATATATTAAATAGCCATGTATCACTAGAGATAATTCAGTCCAACCATTTTCATGTGGATGTACATTAGTATTCAAACTAGATTCATATATTATAGCACCTGATATGTTGTAGACCATAAGGTAAATTCATCTGCATTTGAGGTCACTGAAACAAAGAATATATTCTACCTGCTACAAGGTAGCATATCAGATTTCATTCTAGCCTTCTGATCCATGTAGTCAGTTGTAGTAAAATTCCAAATCTTTAAGGTGGTATTATCCCAAGAGGGAACTCTAGAGAGGTTGTTTTGCCCACAGATACTTTTGCATAGTATACTGTTAAATATAATGGTACAGGTGTCTGAACATATTAAATTTCAAGTTTGATGAGTGTGTTAATATTAGAATATATTCCTGAAACATTGTAAGAATATTTGTAAACTGTACCATACATGGCATTAAAGAATATTTCACATGTAAAATTTAAAATTGTGTAAGACATTAAGTGGTAGAAGTAACTAAAGTGTGATTATTGTGAAGTGTAGTCTCATTGCAGGTAGAATGAGTGAGACTACTATCAAAACCTGTTGGTACTGCCAATGCAGAGATGTTGATGTGTATATTATATAATAGCATATAGAGAGAGCAAATATATTTGTAGCCAGAAAATATGGGTATTAATGATCCCAGTGTGGCAGATCCTACAGAGGCAATGAATATAGCATTCTCCCATGTAGAAGAGTTGCATCTTGCAATAGACTATTTTTAGGCCATCTGTAATTAGGTGTCATTTTGGCAGTATGTTGACAAAATGAACTTTTTGATGCACATAGTATCTTTAAACTTTATCTTCACTTTATTTGCCTCTTTTTATTTTATTTATTTACACATACACATAACTCACAGCACTGTATGCCTTTTATTTTGAAAGTGATGTGCCTGTAGGCAGGCTGTGGATATATTATTGGGATAAATATTTTTCTTTATATTTCCTTTATATTTAAATGTAGCAAAGTTGACATTGTGAGAATAAGAGGAAAATTTTGATGTTGCCAATTTAATTCACACTAGGAGAGATGTTGAAGAATGTGGTTGGGTTAAAGAAGACAGCTAACTGTAGCTCAGTGGTAGAGCACTTGCCTAGCAAGTGTAAGGCATTGGGTTTGATCCTCAGCACCACATAAAAATAAATAAATAAAATAAAGGTGTTGTGTCCACCTTCAACTACAAAAGAAAAGTTAAAAAAAAAAAGAAAGAAGACAGCTATGGAAATGGCACATAGCTTCATGTACAATTAAGTGACCATAAAAGAACAAATTTGGCCATTCTGATGTCAACCAAGTAATACCATTATCATTTATAACATTATGATCTCAGGAACATCTAAATGAAGGTTTTAAGTATATGGCAAAGATTAAATGCTGTTGCTAGTAGAGGGCTATTTTAGTGGGATTAATGAGTGTTTTACTATAGACCAATATTGACAATAGTGTTGTTTTGACTGTGATGGAAGGGTTTTAAGTGCTGATATCTACATGCTACCTGCAGTGTTTGCTTCTGCACAGAAATATTTATAACTTACATGAACATAGTTTTGTTTTAATGTGAGCCAATCATGAAGCTATTGCTGCATTGCTAAGTGGTACATATCTTTAGAGGAAAGTTCAAGGTATCATTCACATAATGTATGTGAATCGGCTTCAGGTTCAATTGAGGCAAGTAGAATTGTCATTTTGTCTCCAACTAGTAAGTAAAAGATATTTTAAAAAGCATCCTCTAATAGTGAAGAATTGTTGCATAGAATCAAAAGAATCTGCTAGGTCAGATGGGAGTGAGCATATACCATCTTTTGTGTTTGTTTATAATTAAGTGACAAATCAAAAAAGATTTTTCTTCTAGCCAAACATTTCATTCTCTAATTACAGGGGAGATTAAAGTCATAGATCTTTGCACAGTAGTGCAAAAACTGCTTCAAATTACAGGGGTTTACATAGGTTTGTATATGTGGAATGTAATTAATATTGCCTAATTAGCATGAACTAATATTGCCTTAATGGGCAACTAATATTGCCTTGGTAATAGCCAAAGTTAAATATTTTCCTTTATATTTCAGCAATGAAGCAAAGGGATTAAGAGTAATAAGAACAGTAGCAGAAATGGTGTTGCTCCCAGAGTACCAGCAATGCTAGGAGTGTAGTATCCAAATCCATTTTAGCAAACTAAGAAAAGTGGTCTAATGCCATTAATATAGGTGGGTATTTATGACAATGTTTAGGAATTCCTAAAGGATGCAATCCAATTCCTAGGCACCCAGCTAAGCGAAAGCAACAATGTTGCATGCATGATGGAAACAGTGGCAGAAGTCCCTATGAGAATTGGTTGCATAAAGCCTAGAGCCCATTCTGAATATGCTGTAGTTGTTTTATAATAATGTAACACAACACTTAAACAAATCAGAGATAAAATCAGGGTGGAATTCACACCATCCTTGAATACTATCCAAAGCTGCACCCAATTGTCAAAGCCAAGTTGGGAAGATAGGTTGGTCAGTACCTGGTAATAGAACTAGTGCAAGAGCAAGTGGGTTAAAACAGGAGAGTGTTGAGATAGCTAATGTAGGTCAAATATTGCCATTGTCGTCTTCTTCCAGATGGCCATGTTCTATTCTCTCTGAGAAAAAAAGTAGTTGCTGCTTGAGAGGCCCCTCAGCTTTTTGAAGATCTCTCTCTCTCTCTCTCTCTCTCTCTCTCTCTCTCTCTCTCTCTCTCTCTCTCTCTCTCTCTCTCTCCATTGGTGAAAAGTTTTCCATCTTGGTAGTGGGGGAACAGAAGGGTTGGGATAAGGAGAACCTGGTTTACCAAATCAAAAGATGAAGTCAGCTGCTCCACAGATGGTACTGTTGTGTTCTTTCCAGAGCATTGCATTTCAGTTTAGAAAAAAAAGTAAAGCATTTAAAATGTTACAGCACTTTTCAGGGTTGGTACTTGTTTAATGCCAAGCATGCATCTAAAACTCTATCTCTACTAGTTATGTTAATGTATTAGAAGCAAGTCCAAAATATTTGTTGGAGGAATTTGTATTCAAACCTATCAGTACTGATTTCTTTTTTTTTTTTTTTTTTTTTTTTTGGTACTGGGGATTGAACCCAGGGACATTTTACCACTCAGCTACATTTTCAGACATCTTTATTTTTTATTTTGAGATTCGGTCTCACTAAGTTGCTGAGGCTGGCTTGAACTTGTGATCCTTCTCTCAGCCTCCCAAGTCTATGTACTGCTTGCTTCGATTTTTTTTAGGAGGTAAGTCTCATTGCTTTTAAGTTCATATAACAAATACATGAGATTTGTGTCTTTAATTGGGTGTAAGATACCTTTACCTTTTATCATTTGAGTTTTATTAGCAGGAGAAGTAATAAATAATTTTACCTGTAGAAAGGTGTTACATTTTCTAATTAAGACTTTTCCCTTCAGTGTTTATAATTATTAGCTACAATCTTATAGATAATAATATTTGTTAGTATGGGTAGTAACGTTTTCCAAAAAGTATAGTCATTGGATTTGTATGTTTAAATCCATGTTTAATGATTTTAGTAATCTGCCATAGAATTTTGGTTTATGCCTTAATTTCAGGATTATAAATAAGCAATCTTATTTATAATAAGCAATCTTGTTTAAACAAGCCATTAAAACATTCAGTAGAACCAAAGACATTATAACGTTGTAGGGACAAATGAGGCAAGGTACCAAAGATAGCAGGAAACATTTTTATTTGGCTGCAGCCAGGTTCAGAGGGCACAGCTTTTGCTGTAATCAATTAATCTCCTGAACCCCGAGTTCAGGGAGTTTCAGAGTTTTATACCCAGCATGTAAGGGGAGAGGCTCAGAAGTTGATAGTCTGCAGAAGTTCACATAAAAGCAGCTTTTTCTTTCACTGTTCTGGGCAAGTTAACTCTTCAAGGACAACACCTGAGAAGGGGAGAGCTTCTTTTCCCTTTTCTTTCCTCCCCCTGCCAGCTGTTACCATGGAGCCCAATTGTAACATATCTTAAAAATGTAGACATCTCTGTGAAGCCTAGCTCAAGGCCAGAGGCCTTGTTTGCACATTTCTTCAAAGTACTATACTTGATATGTTTGTGAAAAACTAGTAAGGGGGTGTCCAGCATCTGGAGTGCTGGTATTTTCTTGGCCAGTGGCCAAGTAAATAGGGCAACATGAAAATAGGAAGTTTATCTACTTTGCACTCTTTTGCAGAGACTCTTTTGCTGACAGTCCTAAAATCAGCCGTGGTGAAGAGGGCTTTTCTGTGGAGAAAGGGGGTGCCACTTCAATAAGAAATGTGAAAATTTCACAAAATACTTTATTACCCCATGATTATATAAATTTGCCTATTAAGTATTTTGATTTGACTCATATTCCTAATGCTTTAATGGTAGGTTGTTGGTCATTTTTTTAATACACTTATGGAAATCTCTTTTTTTTTTCGGTATTGGGGATTGAACCCAAGGGTGATTAACCATGAGATACATCCCCAGCCCTTTTTATTTTTTATTATTTTTTTTTATTTTAAGACAGGATCTTGGGGCTGGGGATGTGGCTCAAGCGGTAGCTCGCTTGCCTGGCATGCACGGGGCACTGGGTTCAATCCTCAGCACCACATAAAAAATAAAAGAAAGATGTTGTGTCCACCGAAAACTAAAAAGTAAATATTAAAAATTTCTCTCTCTCTCTCTCTCTCTCCCTCTCTCTCTCTCTCAAGAGAGAGAGAGGGAGAGAGAGAGAGGATCTAAGTTGTTTAGAGCCTCACACTAAATTGCTGAGGCTGACCTTGAACTTGCAAACCTCCTGCCTCAGCTTCCTGAGTTGCTGGTATTACAGGTGTGAACCACCATACCTGGCTAAATATATGGCAATCTTAATTCTGACAGTGTATGAACTATGGTGCAGATGTAAGCCTGGCTCTCAAATATGGAGCAGGTCCTAAGTAATCTGAAATGGTTTGTCTGTCCTAACTCATTATAAGTAGTAAATAGAAATTTACCTGCTTTAAATTGCAGTCCTTTTGCTTTGATGTTATACGTATGGAACGGAAATAAAGAAATTCCTTTCTCCTAGTCATAATCTTTTTTTATTTTTTTGGTACTGGGATTGAACTCAGGAGCACTCAACCACTGAGCCACATCCCCAGCCCTATTTTGTATTTTATTTAGAGACAGCTTCTCACTAAGTTGCTTAGGGCCTCCCCTTGGTGAGGCTGGCTTTGAACTCTTGATCCTCCCGCCTACAGCCTCCCTAGCCACTGGGATTACAGGGGGGTGCCACTGTGCCCAGCCTAATCATAATCTTGCACCATGAATAACTAACTGTATGTTCATGTGCCCGTGTGCAGATTCTATCAGTTGGCATTTCAGAGTGTCCTGGTTTGTGATGTTCCATAGATAATGGTGTTTATCTAATATGGTATTTATGAGTTTACATGTATTTTGAAGTCCAGTAGTTCAGGACAGTAATTCAAGTATGGGATCTGATAAGTTTTGACATAATGTTCTGGGGGGAGAGGGAGTTCATTCCAAGTTCTCACATATAGGATCTGAGTAAGATGTTCACTCTTTATTTATTTTTTAGTTGCAGTTGGATACAATACCTTTATTTTATTTATTTAGTTTTATGTGGCGCTGAAGATCGAACCCACGGCCTTGCACGCTCTGGGCGAGCGCTCTACCGCTGAACCACAACTCCAGCCTAGGATGTTCACTCTTAAAAAAAAATAAAAACATCATGTAGCAAGCTATAACATCCAGTCTTGTATTTTCTGGTACTTCTTATGTTGTCTGATAGTTCCTAGTTCCCGGGGATTGACAGCATAATAGCTGCATACAAAAGATTCTAACACACTCACACAAAACCACAGTCTGATGATTATTATATTAATAATGATAATGGTCACACTATCACTTTTTAAAAATTTTTAGATGTTGATGGACCTTTATTTTATTCATTTATTTATATGTGGTGTTGAGGATCAAACCCAGTGCCTCACACATGCTAGGCAAGTGCTCTACCACTGAGTTACAACCCCAGCCCCTCACAATATCACTTAACGGTTATTAGACTTTCTCTGGTTACCAAGCACATTGCTAAACACTTCACACACTGTAGCATTTAATCTCCACAAAAAGTGTGTGAGGTGCCTGACTGTTATCAGCTCTATTCCCTACACATAGATACTGAAGCTGGGACAGATAGTTTGCCCAAGACTACACACACAGTCAGAACAAAGATAGAATTGGGTCTCCACCACTAAACTTAACTGAAAAAAAAAAAAAAAAGAACAAATAAGTTAGCAGTAAAAGGCACACTATAAACTCAGATGAGTTCACGATTGGATCTCTTCGAGTACCCCCAGGAACGATACCCAGTAAAGGACCAGACCAGAAGGAACCCGGTGGAGCCCGAGCAAACACCCGTTCTGATCCTTTCTGTATTTTCGGTTTCACCGCAGCGCGAGCTCTCAGGCTCCGCCTTCCTGCAGCCGCCACGCCAACTGCGCAGGCGCACTGAGACCCGGAACTTGATTCCGCCAGTCCCCGAGTGCGGCGGCGCTGGCGCCGAGGGAGCGCGCCCGGCTGAGCCGCGCCCCGAAGTGGGCGGGGCCTCTGTCAGCGGCCCAGAGATTTGGGCTTAGGGTTTGGGGAAAGAATGGCGGGGAATCCACTTCTCAAGTGGAAGGAGGGGCAAGAAGTTGGACCTGTACAAGTGTTCCAATTACTCATTCATTTATTCCAGAAATATTAGTAACTGCTGGGTATGGCCACCACGTGGCCTGAAGGATGCTCTCGCACTCCTGCACTTGATAGATATCACAGAACCTGCAGAGGCAGAGGACTGGGAATGTTAGGGGTGTCGCTTAACCTCCACCCCACACCCAACCCCAGCGTTCACACGTGAGAAGTAATGCAGTGGGAGGATAAAATGGGCCTCAGCCAGGACTCCTGTTTGCAGCTAGCAGAGGAATGGCAGCCAGGTTGTCTCTCCAGGCGTATTCCATCCACTGTTCTCCGGGGCACAGGTTCTCATCCCATTGATACCAGTCTTGGAGATCAGGCACAAGTCTTTGTTCCCCGTGTTGATGAAACACCAGAGGCAAGAATAGAAATCTGAGTTTTATTTAAGAAAGGGACTGAGACAGACTTCTTTGAGGAGAAAGGGCCCCAGTGCTAGGTTCTGTGGGAAGGGGTCGTCTTGTCTCTCTTACAGATTCCAGAACCCCCTTGTAATTATGCTTTCTCTTTCTTTTCTCCCTCACCCTTTCCCACTGGGGCCTGAACCCAAGGGTGCTTGACCACTGAGCCACATCCCCAGCCCTTATTTATTTATTTATTTAGAGACAAGGTCTTGCTAAGTTGCTTAGGGCCTCACTAAATTGCTGAAGCTTACTTTGAATTTATGATCCTCCTGCTTCAACCTTCCCCGTCCCTGGGATTACAGGTGTGGCCCACCATGCTCAGCTGCCTTCTCTTTCTTCTCTGTGTGTGTTTAAGGGCAAGAAGGAGCAGGAGCCCTAATCCTTAGCAACACATTGTGTTGGGGAGTACAATCACGAGCAACCCATTGTATTCTTTCTTTGATTAACCAGTCCTCAAGCTCTCAGGCCCAATCATTCATTAACTATATTGACTACCTGAACTTTGCTGCCTGTCTCACCATCAGCATTTACCTTAGGGTCATAAATTGCCTGTTTTGGTGACGGTGTCCTCCTAAGATAGTATGATCTAGGGAAGTGGGGACTGGGTCTTGCTCCCAGTTGATTCCCCAGTTCCTAACACAGAGTTGATCCCAGGGAATACAGATTTACCTGGATAAATGATAAACAAATGAACAGCACAGTGGACTATGCCATGGTTAGCATACAAAGATGAAAGAGCTTAATCCTACTTGCCTAGGAGCTCACACTCTAGTCAGGTTGGACCACTCCACACCATGAAGTGAGGAAAGGAAGCACTCAACAAAGGAGCAAATAACTGGGGATGGGTCTCTAGAAGGCAGAGCCTCAATCCTCTTGCTGCTTCCCAGGGAGAAAGCAAACAGAGGGGAGGGTGATTTTCTGATACAAATCTAATCTGTAATTGGATGGCTAACACCAGTCAATGTCTTACTTTTCTTTTAAGGATAAAGTTCAAAATCCAAAGTGGAATCTACCTACCATGGAGCCTGCCTAAGTCTTCACTCTTCTACTCTGCTCTACCCTTTTGTCTTTCTGTTTCACCCCTGGGCCATCTTTCAATTCCTCCCTCCTCAGGGATCTTGCACAGCTGCTTCATGGTTTCTTTTCTTGCTCTTGGCGTTCTCAACACCTGCCCATCCTCTAGATCTCAGTTTAGGCAGCACTTATAAAAGAAACCTTCTCTGACTCCCAGACTGTCATTACAAAGATTGATTAAAGCAAAAACATATACATTTAGAATTCCATTCACTCCTCCAACTGTACTCTTCATTTTTCTTTACCCTGCCTTGCACCCACTGGAGATTGACCCTTGTTTTCTACACTGACCTCCTGGACCTCTCCAGAGTGAGGAAAAAGAGCAGCAGTTTAGAGCAAGAAGTCTCCAAGTGTTCATCCCCTGCTCCCTCCAGCCCTCCAGACAGAAAGCAGGAGGCTCGCAGCTCCCTGACATAGTGCCAGCTTCAGCTCTATCAGGCAGATGTCTCCATGGAGATTCCTTTGTCTCCAGGTTCCAGGAACTGCCCCTTCCTCTTTCTTGCCCCTTCAAGCTAAGGGGTGCCATCAGCAGTGCTGTCAAATGCTGCCTTATTACTTGTAGTGCCCTAGTCCCTGCCCACTTCTTTGAAAATTGTTCCTGTATTTAACACTCCTCAAATTACCCTCTTCAAGTATACCATCTGTTTCCTCTGGGGATCCTGATTAAGACACTGCCCCAGGGAATTTTTCGTGTAATTAAAATTTACATCACTGGTGTCAAATCTTTTCCTTAGGGCCAATGATAATCATTCTTTTTATTTATAAAACAGAATGCTGTGTGGTTATTGAAAAAGTCATGCTTTTGAAAATAAAAACAAGATACAAAGAGTATGTTAAATTTTATCCCAATATTATTTTTAAAATAAAAAAAGTAAAAGTATGTATGTATATTTAAAAGATTTAGTGAATATACTCTAAAATGTTGCTAATTATTTGAGGGTTGAAAGGTCTATTTTTTTCCTGTAAGATTTTCTATAACAATGCTGCATTATTATTATTATTATTGCTATTGTTTTGGTACGGAGGATTTTTTTTTTTTTTTTGGTACCAGGAATTGAACATAGACTTACTTAACCACTGAGCCACATCCCCAGACCGTTTTTGTATTTTATTTAGAAACAGGGTCTTGCTGAGTTACTTAGCACCTTGCTAAATTGCTGAGGCTGGCTTTGAACTTGAAATCCTCCAGCCTCAGTCTCCTAGCTGCTGGGATTACAGGTGTGCCAACGTGCCTGGCTGCGTTATTGTTATTAAAGATATAGAAATGTTATTTTTAATCATTTTTACCTGATCCAAGTATGCAAATTATAAAATTCACTCACCAATTAAAGTATAAATTAAATAAGACAATGGAGATATATTGCCTAGGACATTACTTTGTATAGGGTAATACAAATTAGCTATTTCCGGATGAGTCATAAATATTAATTATTATATTATATTTTAATAGAATAATGCTGAGCTCCTTTGGTTCAATTCTATCATTTAACATATAGGAAAATCTGTAAATGGGAATCATCCCATGGGAGGTTTAGTGGCTTCCCTGAGGTCAGATCCAGTTAATTAGCGCTTTCACCTCATCTTTTTTTTCTCTAAAGACTTCCTCTAAGATCTGCTTCCTTCCCTCTGGAGAAATAGTTCTTTTCCTGTATTTGTCATTATCCACAACTTAGTTAATTCTATTACAGACTTTTTCTTTAAGTAATTAACCTTGTTTCTATCTTTGTCTTAGAATGTCATGTACAGTTTCTTCTTTTCTCTCCTTGTCTCAGTTCTACTTTGATTCTGAAAGTAGACTTTATTAGGTGAGATGAGTATTAGGGGTAGAAATGGTAAAAAATAAATTAGAAAGTTTCAGAGTAAAATTGGATTTAATAAAGAATGACTGTTAAAAAAATGAATGCAATCAATTTTCAGATATTTTAACATGTCTTGTATCCCCCTCAAAAATTGCAGAATGCCCATTGTCACCTTTCTCCACTCTTTATGCCAAATTCTTTAGTATTAAAAATGAATAAGTGCAAAACTGATGAGTTTTGACAAATATATGCATCTGTGCAACCATCATCTACAAAAGGGAAATTTCCTTCAATTCAGAAAAATGTTCTCCTTCCTATCATCCTGCCCCTCTCTCCCCTGACACACAACCACTCATCTGAGTTCTTCCTCTCCTTTCTGCCCCACTTCCCTTCCTTCTTTCCTTTCTCCCTCCTTTCTTTCCTTCCTTGTGCTGGAGATTGAATCCAGGAGCTTGCACATGCTAAGCATGCACTCTACTACTGAGCTAACCCCCACCTCCAACTATTCTGATTCCTATCAAAATAGCTTGGTTCTATCTGTTCTTGTGTAAATGGAATCATGCAGTTGTATGTTTTCATTGTGTAATGCTGTTGTTCATCCCTTTATACTTCTGTGTAGTATTCTACTGTATGAAAAATACCACACTTTATTGTTCTGGTGATAATAAGAATTAGGTTGTTTCCAGTTTGGGCTATTATGAATAAAACTACTGTGAACATTCCTGTATGAGTTTGTTGTTGTTTCTTGGGTAGCAGTGCTCGTTTCTTTGGGGTTTATATCTAGAAATAGAATTGCTTTACCACGAGGTAAAATAATGCATATTTCATTTTATAAGAAACTACCAAATAGGTTTCCAGTGTTGTTGCTCTATTTATAGTCATTTCCATGGTCCCACATCCTCATCAATACTTAGAATTACCAGTCTTTTTATTTTGGCCATTTTGGTGAATATGTTGAGTTGTGTGTGTGTGTGTGTGTGTATTGTGTTTTAATAGAATAATGCTGAGCTCCTTTGGTTCAATTCTATCATTTAACATATAGGAAAATCTGTAAATGGAAATCATCTCATGGGAGGTTTAGTGGCTTCCCTGAAGTCAGAAATATCTGTTCAAATCTTTTGCCATTTAAAAACTGAATTTGCCTTTTTGTTATTGATTTGTAAGAGTTCTTAAGATAATTTGCTTATCTATCTTTTGTCTATTCCAGTTTGTAGTTTACTGTTGGACTTCTTTAAAGTATCACTTAATAAGTAGAAAAGTTTATAGTTATTAAAATATACCAGTTACACGAATTTGCCTTTCACTTTAAAAGTTAACACAAAAACAATCAGTATAACATAGATCTATATGTTGATTTTTTCCTCAATAATATACCATAGAGATCTTTCTGTATCAGTAATTATAAAACTATAGTGTTCTTTGCTTTTTAGTAGATTCATAATATTTCATAACATGTAAGACTGTGCCTAGCACAACCACTTACTGTATATAAACTGTGCAGAGTCACAATCACGGATATACTCTAATGTTTCTTTAATATTCCTCTGATGACAAACATCTATGTTGCTGTCAGAGATTTTGTTCTACAAGCATTGCTCATACTGAATATCCTTGTTCATTTATCTCTATGCATAAGTGTGAATACTTTTGTACAGCAGATTTTTAGATCTGAAATTTCTGAGTTAAGGCCCTCACTCACTGATACCACTTCAAATTTTGATGATCACTGTCCAATTTCCCTCCCAAAAACCTGTCCCAGTTTTCACTCTGACAAAGAATCTGAATCTAAAGTGCTTTTATCTCCATCTCTCACCAGTATGGGGCATTATCAATCCTGGAAATGTTCGCCTGCATGGATAGCTAAAAATGATATCACAGGGTTTTAAGTTACATTTCTCTATTTAACTGATAAAGATATTTCAAAAGTTTAGTGGCCATTTGAATTTATCTTTTAAGTCAATTTTTTCGGTTAGTTTTTCGGTGTGGGAGGCTTATGTGCATACTTTAACCGTCTGTGCTTGTCTTTTTTCTGTCATGATATATATGTATGTGTGTGTGTGTGTGTGTGTGTGTGTGTGTGTGTGTGTATTTTTTACCATACCAAAGCTGGAAATGTTTATAAAATCTAATGGCAGAAGATTCGGGACTTAGTGATTTGCTTATAAAGGCCTTCTTTATGCCTCAGAAAATATTCTTTATTATTGTTTCCCAAGATAGTTTTTCTATAACATTTAGAATTTAGGTTGAAATATAAATAAAATTTTTATTCCCAGATTCATAGCCCATCATCAAACACCACCTATTGAATCATCTTTTATTTCACTTACTTGAAATGTCACATTCGTCATGTCCTAAATTCAGATATATACATATGTGTGTGCTTGTGTGTGCACGTGGTATATGAGGAGATCTTAAATCATAGAAATTTAAGGCAAGGAGAGTAACTTCCAATGGCTCCGGCTGGAACTCTGAAATCCGTCATCATTTTTTGTTCTATGGTCTCCCAGTCAGCCATTGGGCCTGAAGAGAGGCTGACAGGTCCCTTTCTGGAAGAGGAGGGGTTCTTCTGACTTATGGCTTCCGCTCAAGACCTTCTTGTTGGCCCTTAATGAAACTTCCTCAGAACTGCACTGCCAGGGAACACCTTCCCTCCCTCTCTCCTTCCTGGGAAGTCAGACCTGCATCATGGTATCATGGTTTTCCCAGTCATGCCTTCTCCATGTATCTTGATAAACATGTTTCAACAGATGGAACACATCTCATTCCATCTCACTTCTGTTTCTCAAAGGATTGGGATTAATCAGGTAAAATGTGGGTCGCTTTAACTTCATGGATCTATTTGTTAATCACAAAAGCTTTAAGTATGGGTTGAAGTTTGATTCAGCCATTCCTTTACATTGTCCTTCTTATCAGAAGTTTGTTGACTATTATCATGAATCAATTCCCCAGCTGAATTTGTTTCATGAAAAGTTTCTTTCTTTGTATTTAATGCATACACATGATGACAAAGAGTACAGAGGATATATGAAAAATAAGTTTCCCTCGCACCTCTGACCTTCAGTCTACTAACTCCTGTATAGTTTCAGGAACATTCCTAATATATGCTAGTATATGTGTGTACTGTGCTATGTGTGGGTGTTGTGTGCTATTATTTGGATGTGAATATTATTTGGTTTGAATCTGTTCCTCAAAGGCTCGTGGATCCGAAGCTTTGTCCCAAGGTCATAGAAAAAGAGGTGATGAGACCCTTAAGAGGTGGACCCTGTTGGGTGCTGTGATGCATGCCTGTAATCTCAGTGGCTGGGGAGACTGAGGCAGGAAGATCTAGAGTTCAAAGCTAGCCTCAGAAATTTAGGGAGGCCCTAAGCAACTTAATGAGATCCTGTCTCAAAATAAAATATAGAAAGGACTGGGGATGTGGCTTAATGGTTAAGTACCCCTGGTACTTAAAAAAAAAAAGAGTTGGGATCTAATGGGAGGTTATAAGGGGCATTGCCCTCAGATGGCATTAAGGAAGTTCTCATGGGACTCTGAATTGACTTTCACAAAAGTTGTTATAAGAAGAGCAAACCTGGCCCCTCCCCTCTCTCTCTCTGGTTTCCTGACCTGTGATGTGATCTCTCCCTGTAACATATATGCCTGCCATTGTGATGCCATTCACCGTGAGGCTTTCACCAGAGCTGAGCAGATGCTGGTGTCAGGCCCTGGAACCTCCAGAACTATGAGTTAAAGAAATCCCTTTTCTTTATAAAATATCAGCCTCACATATTTTGTTATAATAACAGAAATCTGACAAATATAGGACATAACGAATACATTCCTTCCTTCTTGGATCAGACTATAGCATAGAATATGTTCTCTACATTGTACTTTGCTTTTTTTTTTTTTTTTTTTTTTTACTTACTAATAGACCTTGAAGCCTTCAATGTCAATATTTATAGTTTTGTGTCATTCTTTTTGTAACTATGTAGCACATTCTTGTTCCCTTCCAAAATACATTTAAATAGTTCTTCTGTCTTCGCTGTAACAATACATAGAGTAAATCAAAGAACTTTAGAATTACTCCGTCCAGTCCAGTGTTTTCTTTCTTTCTTTTTTTAAACTCCATTGGGATTTTAAATAGAATTGCCTTGAAATTTACAGATTTAGTTTGGGGAAAAAAAATCAAAAAAATCATTTTATTTGAGTCTTCCCAGCCAGTCACATAGCCACATAAAATGTTTTTGCTTTCCATTTAGTTAGAAGAACAAACTTTTACATGGGTTTTCTTTTCTTTTCTTTTTTATCAGCAAAGATCTTATTCTTTTGTTTGGGTTTATTCCTAAAATATTTTCTGTTAATACTGAAAATGGAAATTTAAAGAGCTTCGTTTGAGGAATTTTTAAAAATTCAGAAAAAGTAAATTGTATCCCCTCAAAATTTGTATGTTGAAGCCCTATCTCCAATGTGACAGGACTTGGAGATATAGCCTTTAGGGAAATACTTAAGATGAAGTGGAGCCTTAATCTGATAGGATTACTGGTTTTATAAAAAGAGATCCTATGTAGGGCTGCATTGTGGCTCAGTGGTAGAGGCTTGCCTGACATGTGTAAGTCACTGGGTTTGATTCTCAGCACTGCTATAAATAAATGAATAAATAATAAAAGTCTGTTGGCAACTAAAAAAATGCTTAAAAAAAAAAAAAGAGAGATCGCAGGGGCTTGGGAGGCTGAAGCAGGAAGATGGATAGTTCAAAGCCAGCCTTAGCAAATGCGAGGTGCTAAGCAACTCAGTGAGACCCTGCCTCTAAATAAAATACAAAGTAAGGCTAGGGATGTGGCTCAGTGGTTGAGTGCCCCCAAGTTTAATATCTGGTACAAAAAAATGAGAGAGAGATCTGCCAAGTGTGGTGGCACACGCATCTAGTTCCAACCACTCTGGAGGCTAAGGCAGGAGGATTGCAAGTTCAAGGTCAACCTAGGCAAATTAGTGAGATCCTGTCTTAAAATAAAAACATTAAGAAGGCTGGGGATGTAGCTCAGTGGTACAGCACCCCTGGGTTCCATCATCAGTACTGCAAACAAGCAAACGAAACAAGAAACAAGAAAGACACCAGAAATCTCCATCTTTCCAAGTGCACAGAGGAAAAAGTCATGGGAGGACACAAGGTGAAAAGGCAACCATCTGCAAGCCAGGAAGGGGGACCACATCATCCCTAACGTAAAGAGAGACAGTAAAACACCATGTCCCTGAATGCCCCTGCTCTTCCTCCAAACCTAGCCAAGTCAAGGGAACAATGAGAGCAAGCCTGGCTGGAAGGTCCAGATATATATTATCTTGAAGGACACTGGCTTTCTTGCGCAATGGAAACTAGGGCAAGTTAGTGTTATCTGCAAAAAGCTACTTTCTTGCATGTACACCAGGACAATTGCTCGTTGGAATTGCTGATGATGTCATCACTTCTGTAGCCTAACATATAAAACCCCTGAGTGGGGACTGGTACAGAACGGAGGGCACTCTGGAAAGGAAACGTGTCACTCATTCAGCTAGCCACCCCTGGACAAAACACCATGAGGAACAGGAGGTGCAGCAGGTCAAAGCACCATGAGGGACAGTGGTGCTATCTGTCAGCCGGTTGCCACAGAGCTCTTGGAACAGTTTCTGATCTCTTGTAAGCTTTCCCCTATAAATCACCTGATCCTGTGCTGTCTTTGGGCACTTTTTTTTTCCCCTTTGGCTTCTCTGCAAACTACCCCACTGCTCTGGCAAAATAGGGCCTCAACAGAGGCCAAATTTTCTGGAATTTTGATCTTGGACTTCCAGTCTCCAGGGCAGTGAGAAAATAAAACTCTATTGTTTAGCAGAACACTCTGTGACATTTTGTTATGGCAGCCCCAGTGGACTAATACAGACTGGAATTGGCAAGAGTAAAGCAGTCATGGAACTTGGCTGAAGATCATAGCATTTTGTTCAAGTTAGTGGGAATGGGCAGTGGCAAGTAAGGTGCAGTTGGTACTGGTTATGCTTTTCTTTTTTATGGTACTGGGGATTGAACTCAGGGGTGTTTGGCCACTGAGTGACATCCCCAGCCCTTTTTATTTTTTATTTTTGAAACAGAGTCTCACTAAGTTGTTTAGGGCCTCTATAATTTACTGAGGCTGGCCCTGAATTTGTGATCCTCCTGCCTCAGCCTCCCATTTCCCTGGGGTTACATGTGTGTACCACCACACATGCTGGTAGTGATTATGCTTTTTAGATGGTTGGTTGACGGCAGGTGGTGTTAAGTCAGGGAAGTACAGAGAATTATTGAAGGTAGGGCCTTTATATGTAATGAAGAGAGAAAAGGGTTATGATAAAAGAGCAGATTGTTACTATTGATATTTAAAGAGGAAATGAAGAACAATGGAGCAGATTAGAAACTAAGAGAACTAGCCAAGCATGGTGGCACATGCCTATGATCCCAGCAACTCAGGAGGCAGAGACAGGAGGATCACAAGTTCAGGCTAGCCTTAGCAATTTAGCAAGGCCCTAAGCAACTTAGCAAGATCCTGTCTCAAAATAAAAAGTCAAAAGGGCTGGGGTTGTGGCTCAGTGGTTAAGTGCCCCTGAGTTCAATCCCCAGTACCAAAATATCAATCAATCAATCAATGAAAAAAAGAGAAGAGGAAACTAAGACACCTAGTTCCAACTTATATTTTGCAGCCAAACTGTACTGTAAACATCTTGTGCTTTCGGAACTTGGATCTGTGGGATCATGGATGTGGAATGGGAGATTTCTCAGTTCACCCTCACTTCTGACAATGTAGAATTCCACAGCTGTCTCTTCAATTTGGTTCAGAAGCTCCCAGCTCAAATGAACCCTTCTTTTCCCCCAGAATACCTGAACCTTAGAGATGAGACACTTTCTGGGTTATACATAGGAATAGACCTATTTACTACTTTTTTACTGAAATCACCTCCAACTCTCTAGCTTTGTAACTGATGGAGATTAAGTTGGGTAAATGGGGCTGAAACTCTGGGGTAGGAGGGCAGGGCATTTGACAAGAGCCCCGTCTGCACACCTGAAATGTGGCTCTTGGGGATTCTGCTTCTCAGGACCTGGAAACAATACTGCAGTTAGATCTTGCCGTTTGGGGACTGATTTGGGCCTTGACTATCAAATATTGAGCTTTCACCTGCTATGTTTTATTTTCCCTCAGGTGCACAGTTTATCTCTGTGTGGGAATAATTGGGGCAGTGCATAGGAAGATCCCCTTCTCCATTCCTTACTTTAAGTAGCTTCTCCTGTGTTGGATTTAACAAATAGGATAGACTTGCTAAGCAGTTGTCATGGGATGAATGATGGGATTGCAGTTCCTAAAGCAAGGGGATGAGTAGGAGGAAATATGTAAAAACAGGAAGATCCTGAATGTTAAATCCTCAACTGCCTAGTACTTTGTAAAAGAAATCAAAATACAGATGGTCTCTAACTTAGGATCTTTCGACTTACAAATTTTTAACTTTTCTATGGTGTGAAAGTGACACATGTTCAATAGAAGCCATACTTCAAATTTTACATTTTGATCTTTTCCCAGGCTAGTGATATGTGGTATAATTGCCTCTCATGCAATGCTGGGCTGCAGCAACCAACTCAATTTCCCATTCAGCCATGTGATCTCGAGGGTAAAAGACTGATACTCTACAGGGGCGAAGCTGTGATGTTCAGAGTTAAATGCAATATCGGCCACAATGTTTTCAATTTACAATAAGTTTTTCAAGAAGTAAGGTGATCATAAATCAGGAAGCATCTATAATAATTGCCCATTTTAGAAAAGAACTATTCAGTTTCAAGGATAAAGCTAACGAACACACTTTTAATTTGAAGCCATCTTTTGTTTTTGTTTGGTGTTTTTATTTGATGATCAATACAGATTCATGTGCAGTTGTGAGAAATAATAGACACCCGTATACATTTCATTCAGTTTCAATGGTAATCTTGGGCATAACCAGGGTACAATATCATAACCAGGAAACTGACATTGACACCTTATTTCAGCTTCCCCAGAGATGCTCTTTTGTGGATGCTGTGTGCATATGTATTTAGTTCTATGCAATTTTACCAAACATATGTAAATTTATGTCACTACCACAATAATCAAGATATACAATAATTCTGTGTTAGTCAGGATTTTCTAGAAAAACAGAACCAAAAGGATGCTATGGTTTGGATATGATTTGGATATAGTTTGGATAAGCTATCTTCAAGATGAAGAATAAAGAAAGCCAGTGGTTCAATTTTGTCCAAGTTTAACAGCTTGAGAATTAGGGATGTTGACAGTGTAACTCCACCTTGGAGACTAAAGGCCTAAGAAACAGGGGACTGATGGTGAAAGTCCAGAGTCCAAAGGCTCATAAACCAGGGGCTCTGATGTCTGACAGCAAGAGAAGATCAATGTCTCAGCTCAATAAGAAAGGGAGAGAATTCACCTTTTCCACTGTTTTTTCCCCATTTCTATTGGGGCCCTCAATGTATTGGATGATGCCAACTTCTATTAGCAAGGACAAATCTTTATGCAGTCTAGTGACTCAAATGTTAATCTCTTCTAGAAATATTCTGAATAATGTACCCAGAAAAAACAACATTTGACCAGCTATCTGAGCATCCCTTATCCCAGACAAATTGACATACAAAATTAACACCACAGGTTCTATCACAGAATTCCTCCTGTGGAGCTTTATAACCTCAGCTACCTCCTACCATCCCCTCCTAGAAAACACTAATCAGTTCTCCATTTCCATTATTTTTTCACTTTGGCAATGCAATATGAGTGGAATCATATAGTATCCTTTTGAGATTGGCTCCTCCACTCCATCATTACTCTTTTGAAATTCATTCAAATTGTTTCATACATCAAAAGTATAGTTTCTTGGGCTGGGGATACAGCTCAGTTGATAGAGTGCTTGCCTAGCATGCACAAGACGCTGAGTTCAATCCCCAGCACCACCAAAAAAAATTTAAAAAAAAGTGCAGTTTCTTTTTATTGCAAAATAGTATTCCATGATATGGGTGTACCACAAATTGCTTAACCGTTCACCCATTGAAGGCCATTTGGATTGTTTCCCAGATGTTTGTTTGGGGCTTTTTCAAATAAAACTGTAATGAACATCTTTATATAGGTCTTATTTATTTATTTGTTTGTTTGTTTTTTGTATTGGAAATTGAACCCAGAATCATGTTACCACTGAGCTACATGCCCAGCCCTTTTTAGTTTTTAGTTTGAGACAGGGTCTCACTAAGTTGCTTAGGGCCTCCCTAAATTGCTCAGGCTGGCTTTGAACTTGCAATCCTTCTGCCTTAGCCTCCCAAACTGCTGGGATTACAAGTGAGTGATATCACACCCGGCTTTATACAGATTTCAAAGAAATGAACATAAGATTTAATTTATTTGGGAATAGTTCATTTATTTTGAACTATTTGATAACCAGAACCATATAAAGGGGAAAGCCAACACAGCTATTTTATATAGAAATCTACAAAGGGTGCTAAAATTTCTTTGGAGAGTTTGTTTGTTTGTTTGGTTTACTTTGGTTTGGTTTGTATCAGGGTAGAATTCAGGGGCACTTAACCACTGAGCCACATCCCCAGCCCTTTTTATTTTTTATTTTAAGACAAGGTCTCATTAAGTTCCTTAGGGCCTCATTAAGTTGCTGAGGCTGTTTTTTTTTTTTTTGTTGTTGTTGTTGTTGTTTGTTTTTAAAGAGAGAGTGAGAGAGGAGAGAGAGAGAATTTTTTTTTTAATATTTATTTTTTAGTTCTTGGCGGACACAACATCTTTGTTGGTATGTGGTGCTGAGGATCGAACCCTGGCAGCACGCATGACAGGCGAGCACTCTACCGCTTGAGCCACATCCCCAGCCCATGCTGAGGCTGATTTTGACCTCAGGATCCTCCTGCCTCAGCCTGAGTCGCTGAGATTATAGGAGTGCCACTGTGCCCAGCTTCTTTGGAGAGATTTGAAGAAAAAAACAATTCTACTTATAAAATACTCTTCTTGGGAAGAATACCATGACATAAATGGTTAGAACAAATATTTGGTAAGGTCTTAAACTTCTTTTTCTAATATTTATTTAGTTGTAGATGAACACACAGTACTCTATTTATTTTTTATGTGGTACTGAGGATCAAACCCAGTGCCCCACACATATGAGGCAAGCTCTTTACCCTGAGCTACAGCCCCAGCCCCATTTCCCCTTAAACCTCTCTCTTAGAAAAATGCTCTAGTTTATTGAAAGCATTTTGTCTTGCTGAGTGGCTTCTGTTAAATAAAATTTATTTCGAGGCCATCAATTTGGCCAAAGCTCCTGCACTAGGCCCAACAGACAAAATCAAAATGGAGTTACTTGTGCCGAAATTTCATGTCACCAAAGGTAGTACTAAATTGTCTATCTGACCTAAGAAATCAGGAGAGAGAGATAACGACTAAATCCTTAAACAAGCCAATTTTAGGCAACATAATAAGGAAATCTCCTCTGCTTTAAACTTTATAAGGAAAATAATTTTGAAATAATCAATACACTTTTGAAAGCTCTGTTTTTATTTTGCTCAACCCTTTCTGTCTACAAAGTCAACCTCCTCTGCTCAGCACATCCTATGGGGCCATCTATTTTTAGCATGAAGTGTTGCCTGATTCTAGGATAGTAAATGAAGGCCACTTAAGATCTTTAAACGAAATTTGTTGTTCTTTTGTCTTTGACAGTTCTGGTGACCAACAAAGAGACCCGAATGACACTGTCAATGACTCTTAACACCCCTGAATGGAGTGGGAGAGTCAACAATGTTCCTTTATGAGGTTCGCTGTCTTCCTCATGGAGCCCTGAGGGTTGTAAGCTCCTCTCAGGTAGGACTCTGCTCCTAATTTTTTTTAATAACTTTATTTTATTTATTTATTTTTATGTGGTGCTGAGGATGGTACCCAGGACCTTGCATGTGCCAAGTGAGCGCTCTACCGCTGAGCCATAACCCCAGCCCCTCTGATCCTAAATATTTTTATGGTTTAAGTAGACAATATCACAAGTTGAAAATGCATGTGATACCTCTAACCTACCAAGCCTTGTAGCTTACCAACATACTACACTGTAAGATCCCAGTCATTTCTGCCTCGGGATCATGTAGCTGACTGGGATCTGTGGCTCGTCACCTTTGCATCACATGAGTGTATCAGACCACATACTGCTGGCTGGGAAAAGATCTAAATTCAAAATTCAAAGTACAGTTTGTACACAGCACATACGGCTTTCACATCATTGTAAAGTTTAAAAGTAGTAAGTTAAATAATTTTAAGTTGGAAACCATCTTGTGGTGGCGACTGGGAATACAGGCTCAGAGCCAAAGGACCGAAATAGAATTCTGCCTCTTCCACTTACAAAGGACATGACCTTGAATAAGTAGCTTACCCTTGGTTTCTGAGTCCATAAAACTACAACAGTAGTAGCTTCCTTGGTTTTTATGAGAATTAAATAAATTGATTCATGTAAAAGTCTTAGAAGGGTGTCTAGGACATAGTGAATACTTGATGACTATAAGCTTTAACATTTTTCTTTTAAATTTGCTCAAAGTAGTAGAGTCTCCCTCAGCGTGTGACTATTATTTACTTAAAACATGTCTATTTTTATCATGTAATTGTTTTTTTGCTAATTTAAGAAAAAAGTCCTTTACACTCTAGAATTATAATTTTTAGGCAATGAAATTAAAATACTTAAACTTCTAAGTGAATGAAGTATTTAATAAGGCTAATGATTGACCTTATTACTTGTAATTCATCAGGTTAAACCTGCCACTTACTTCCCCCTGCCAGTTACAAATGCTAATCACCTTAGGGAAACCAGCAAAGAAGCAAATCAAACTGAAAAGGAGATTTAAAATTAGATGTTGAAGCTGGACATGGTGGCGAACGCCTGTAATCCCAGCTATCCAGGAGGCTGAAACAGGAGGATCAAGAGTTCAAAGCCCAGCCTCAGCAATGGGGAGGCGCTAAGCAACTCGGTGAGACCCTGTCTTTAAATAAAAATACAAAATAGGGCTGGGGATGTGGCTCAGTGGTTCAATCCCTGGTGCCGGAAAAAGGAATGAAAGAAATTTTTCACCTCTGGAAGTCATTTTTAGTGTTGAAGTATTTAATTCACTAATTGACAATCATTTGAACAATATCAACCAAAATATTTTTCAAATGGCTTAATATCAGGTATCAGTAAACATACCACATATAATTGCTTTGTGAAGATAAAAAACATGCAATTTAAAATAGATACAATCTGTTCATTTTGTAAACATATTTGGGCAAAGTTCAAGGGATGTGAAATAATGTTGACAATGTAAAAATGTTATCATATAGTTGGGTTAATGGGGTTTCTAAGTGAAAAAAATTGTGTGATTCCTAGTGTAATCCAGAAAGAAACCAGGCTGCTTCTGTCTTAGACATGGGTTAATATGGCTATCGTAAATCTGGGGAGAGAGAGACACTAAAAAATTACTGCTATGAATAGTTTACTTTTGGCACAGATTTTTTTTCCCCCGAGCTAGATTTTAAATTCCATTACAGTGAACATTTAATTTTAACAATAACAACAACATTTGCATTAGCATAACCTAGATAACATGGAATTGGCACATAAATTTCATAGAAAGGCAATAACCCTATTCATTAAGATACTTTCTACAAGAATCCTGTGATGAAACCATTAAGTATTTTTCAAAGAAGATTTAATAGAACCATGCACACAAAAGATAACTATGTAGATGATGGATATATTAATTTTCTTGACCATATTATTTATTTCACTATATGTGTGGGTACCAAAGCTTCTGCCTGTAATTTTTCAGGTTGTATGCCTTAAATCTTTGCATTTTTTAAAATAAATAATAGGTTTTGTTGTGTTGGAGAGTGTTGTGGGCTTAGGAAACAACCATGAAAAAAGTCTAGTTCTATAATGTATTTTTAAAAAATATTTCTCCTGTAATTACTATTTATTTTCAGTGTGTGAAAATTGCTTCACAATTATCATAATGTGTGATAATTGCTTCAAAAAGAAATATAATACAAGTGTTGTTTTTCTTAACTGGAGACTTGTATATTGCTTGAGTTAATTGTAATAAGATTTGTGAAGTCTTAGTAACTTGTTAAATCTTACAGGATCGATGAGTAAATTTAATTTCCTTTACTATACAGACAATGAAGAGATAAATTTTCCTAAATCAAACAAGAAAACAAGCATTATTATCAAAAGCTTAAGAAATGTATAAGAAATAACTATTGAAATTAAAGAAGATTCTCATATAACGTTAGGAGCAAAGTAAGCTCTTGGCAAATGTCAATTTCCTTCCCGTTTTCTTCTCTCTTCTAGGTTACATTACATTTCTCTTATTAAATATGGCATATTTTTATTTATCTAAAGAAGGAAGTTTTCAGCAAGCATGGAACACAAATATGATTACGACCCACTCTTCCAACCTTCATGGATGACCCAGGATGAAGAGAATACAGTTTGATGCCTAAGAAGGGTGAAGAAGTGAACTACTATATGATAGGTGCAGGCCATTACTTCTACCACACTTCAGGAAAATTTCAGGCAGGAGTCCTGGGACTCCATTCTTTCCCCAGCTTGTTTTTATTTTTTTATTTTTATTTTTTGTGGGGCTGGGGGTTGAATCCAGGGCATTGCACCTGCTAGGCAAGTGCTCTACCACTGAGCTATACCTGCAGCCTTCCAGCTTTTAACGTAATTATATTTATTAATATGATTTATTTATTAATGTAATTTTATTATTTCAAAGTAGTTGGTTGTAAAATCAGAAAGAGCAAACGTAGCTAAAACTTAATTTTTTATTATATATTTTGTGTTGCTTATTGAGATCCTGAACAATAACTGGACAGACTAATGCCTTTGACTAAAGAATGTAAAAATCCTGTGTGCATGTACAAATATGCAATGACAAATCCTATCAGTATGTACAACTGTAATGTACCAATAAAAAATGTGGAAAAAAAAAAAGAAAGTAAAAATCCAAACCTTGCCAGGTGTGGTGGTGTACACCTGCACCTGTAATTCCAGCTACTAGGGAGACTGAGGCAGGAGGATCACAAGTCCAAGGCCAACTTAGCCAACTTAGTGATAAACTGTTCCAAAACAAAAGTAGTAAGGGTTAGAAGCATAGCTCAGTGGTAGACTACCCCTTAGTTCAATCCCAGTCTCTCTCTCTCTCTCTCTCTCTCTCTCACACACACACACACACACACACACACACACACCTTGCAGTTGGTGTCTCCATTCATTTTTCCTTCTTTTCATTTTCTTTAGTAATACCCAAAGAAAGCTTTTACTTTCCAAAATGTTGATTAATCCCCAAATATAATTAAATACCTACTATTTACAAAGAAAAAAGTAGGTAGGTAGGAGTCTCTATTCAGAAGGGGTTATAATACAAATTCATGCAAAATATGAAAAAAAGGTTATTTACCCAAAATGTCATTAAAAACAAATAGATAAGTATCTAAAAGTTGCTAAGGGTCTTGCTAAATTGCTAAGGCTGGCCTCAAAATTTTGATCCTCCTGGCTCAGCCTTCTGAGTTGCTGGGATTACAGATGTCACTTCTCCTGGCTTATTTTTGATTTATATAGTGGCCATATTAATGGGTATGAGGTAATATTTCATTGTGATTTTGATTCTTATAATAACTAGTGATGTTGAACATATTTTAATTTAAAATTTTAATTGATCACTTAATACATGTTAATTTAGTAAAAATAGAAAATATATTTAAATAAAAATGTGGAAAGAAAACCAACCTTAATGCCACAAGAATCCATAACTACCTCTCCATTCCTTTGGTAAAACTTTATCCAATTTTGTATGTACTCGTACAAATGCAAAAGCATGGGAACATCCTATACCCTTTGTATCTTAGTCACTTTGGGTTACTATAACATGTTCCACAGACCAGGTGGCTTATGAAATGCAGAAATTTATTTCCCACAGTTCTGGAGACTGGAAATTCAAGATTAGGGTGCCAGCATAGTCAGGTTCTGATGAGGGCTTTCTTCCACCACATTGCAGACCACCAACTACTTGTTCCATCCTCACATGGTGACAGCACCTAGGGATCCCTCTGAGGTGCCTTTTTTAAGGACACTAGTCCTAGTCATGAGGACTCCACACTAATCACTTCCCAAAAGTGACCTAATCACTTCCCAAAACTCCCTTTCTAATACCTCAAGCTGGAAATTTGGGTTTTTGCATATGAATTCTGAGAACCAAAAACACAAAAATCAGTTCATTGTAGGCTTTTACTCTTTCTTTTTAAATTTAATATCACTCACAATGCATTTATTTTAGAATTATATACAATTTGAAATGATTATAGAATATTTCTTTGCATAATTTTACTATGATTGATTTAATCAAATGCTATTGTTGAGCATTTAGTATTTTTGTGTTTTAAATTGGGGCATTATAAATAGCCCATAATTCTTTCTTTTGCGGGAATGGGAAACAATCTTTCAAAAATTTAATAGACCAGGGCTGGGGGTATGGCTCAGTAATAGAGCGCTTTCCTAGGAGGGGTGAGGCCTTGGGTTTGATCCTCAGCACCACATTAAAAAATAAATAAATAAATAAAGGTTAATTAAAAAAAAAAAAATAACAGACGTGGTGTGGTGGTGCACATGTGTGATCCCAGTGATTCAGGAGTCTGAGGCAGAAGGATCACAAGTTCAAAGACAGCCTCAGCAACTTAGTAAGGCCCTAAGCAATTCAGCGAGACTCTGTCTCTAAATAAAAAAATGAAAAGGGCTGGGGATGTGGCTCAGCGGTTAAGTGCCCCTGGGTTCAATCCCCAGTACCAAAAAAAAAAAAAAAAAAAAGAAAGAAAGAAAGAAAGAAAGAAAAGAAAATCTTCTTTGTGCTCAGATACCATATAAGATTTTAGTTCTTTTGTCCTGCATTATTATCATTCCAACAGTTGGATCTATTCCCTGTCAATAATGTCTCACCTTTGATCTCCCAAATGTTCTTAATTTGGATTTCTGCCCTTTTTTTTTTTTTAATCACCTAAAAGTTGAGTGTATATAGCTAAATGAATAAGTTAATAGTAGGGGTATTTTTAAGGCATTGAAAATGGATTTAACAGTTTTATTCTAGGTTGGGTGTGATGGCGCACACCTGTAGTCCCAGCTACTCAAGAGGATGAGGTTGGACAATCACTTGAGCCTAGGAATTTAAGGACCAGATTGGACAATGCTTCAAGACTCTGTTTCATAAAAATATGGGGTGGGGGCTGGAGGAGTGAAAGAGAAAAGAGTTTATTCTAGTTCCTAAGATTATCATCTATCAACATTTTCAATCATCAATAACCCACCCCAATGCAGAGAGAGTCACAGGTGAGGAGGTGAGATTTGGAGTGAAGGGAAAAGTTGGGGGTATTAAGGGAAATCTGACTTAACATCAATTAAGGCAAGAGCCTGCAAAACCCTGCAAAACCAAGGCAGTAGGATGAATCTACCTGTGAGATTTATTTACAGGGCAACTGAGCTCAGGATGGTTTTAATATTCTTAAAAACCTTTTAAATTTAAATAATTTAAGCATGTAGAATAATAAATCACAATATTGATTACTTATATGAGGTACTAATCAATCAGAATGCAGTGTCCTTATAATTCTCTGTACTTCTTAAGTACAAAGTACATCAGTTTATGGTGTATGTTTTGGCTTACAAACTTATCTTTCAATAAACTTAATTTCCAATGAGCAGTTGGTGTGCATGTAGAATACACCATCACCAGTGAGAAAATACCTCCACTAGTGAATGAATCAGATCTCTCTCTCTGATTCACATGTATATGTGACTAATTCAAAGAAATAAGAAAATGCTTTCTACTCAACTCTTTAAAAATAAAAATTAAAACTTTGTTAAAAATATGAGTAGAGAGACAACGTGTAAAATTATAAGAAATGTAAAACATTAATTATCTGAACGGTACCTGAAATGTAGGTCCAGGTGCTCAGGGCAAAGACTTGCAAATGTCCCAGTATGCAGGCTGAACTCAGGAGCAGAAGAGGCTGCAGAGGTATGGCCTGAAAAGAAAGTGACCACGACACACAGAGCGACCAAGAGATCTTTATTGCGGTAGTGTCTGATCGACAGGGAAGGAGGAGAAAAAGAGAGAGAATGAGAGAAAGTGAGAGTAAGCGGAAAATAAGAAGTAGGGGAGCAAAGTGCAAGAGAGAGTTCCGGCAGGAGAGAGTTTTTGTAGTCAAAATCTAATGGGGTCTCCTGATCTGCAAGCTGCCTTGTTGGCGTACAGTGATTGGATCACACAGTAGTTGCTAAGGATGTCATCTTTTGCCCTCAGGCAGACAGGGCAGGGGCCAGATGTGGGTCTCAGTTGCACCAGACGGTGGGAGTGTTCAGCCTTGAGTGGGGTTGAGCTTCCAGCCTTGAGGCAAACAAGCGATTAAGGAACCAGATGGGTGGGGGTTGAGTGTTCAGCCCATCCTGCAACTAACATTTGTTCAGCCTGCTCCGCAACTAACATGACCCATATATTCTTTTGGCATCCTATGAAGGGGTGTGTGTGCTTGAGGCAGGACTGTGCTCCAGCAGTGAGACCCTGCTTTACCAGTGCTCTCCATTTTTACTAGTGAATGTGAGCAATCTTAGGGGCAAAGGATAAACCTTCCAGGCTTTTGCATGAGAAAGTCTGAAGTTAGATGCAAACTGTTATGCAGACTCTGTTTATGCAGGTCTACTTATGCAGATTTAGGGAAATATTCGCAGCTCTGCCACCAGGTCCCATGGGCAGCTCACATTAGGTATAACCCCTCTTGCTTGGTGGAGAGGGAGACACTACTCATAGCCAGGCAACACAGAAATTGCTCTTGAACATTTCTTGGACAATCTTGCTTGACTCTCCAAAGTCCTATCTGTACTTTTGGAAAGTTTCATGATTTTTTTTTTTCCATCAGTGAAAATGACTTGTTTATATGTGGAATAGAAAAAGGGATGGTCTTTTTCCCTCCTTTCCCCCACCCACTTCCTGGTTTGGACATGTTTAAGCCAAATCATTGGTGTCTGTTCTTCTCCACATGGATGGGCCATACCATTGTCTGCTTAGTTGAAGTTACAAGAGTTTATGAGATCACTGTCTGAATAAAACAGAGAACACATTGAAGGGCAGGACTTTGTGGTACACGGCTTTTTGGAAAGTTGTAGAACACGAATGAACTATTGAAAAGGAAAGAGAAAAATTGGAGCCAGAATAAAAAGGGTTGTGGGGAGATCAAAACAGTGGCATAGATTACAAAGGGGGCAAAACTAAAAAGACTGAGACGAGGTCATTGGATTTACTGTTTTTAGTTCTCTAATAAATTTTTCAAAATTTTATTTTATTGGTTCTTCTTAGTTATACATGACAGTAGAATCCATTTTGTTAAAATTATACAAGCACAGGATATATCTTGTTCTAATTAGGACCCCATTCTTTTGGGTGGACACAATGGTAGGGTCTAATAAATTTTGAAAGAAAAGTTTCTGTTCAATGGTGAGAATAAAATTCTCCTTGCAGGGAACCAAGTAGTTAGCTCTAGCACTGTCAGCATTTGAAGAAATATGGGAAAAAAAAATCAATCACATTGAGTATTGCTTCATAAATATCTCCATATCTTTTTTTCTCCTGCTCTTCATCCTCCCCCATAGTCCCACACAGGTATTTATCATTACTTATGGTTTATTAAAGCAGCCTTGTTCCTATCATTACTCTCTAATTCCCATCCTATATTAATGTTTATGTAGATAGAAAAAAATAGAACTCAAAACTTCAGTGGCTTAAAGAATAATAACTTTATTTCTTATCTCATTCCAGATTCGGTTTCCAGGTCAGCAGTTGGCTCTCTTCTGTGTAGTGACTCAGGGATCCAATCTCTCACCTTAGTCCTCTGCCATTTGCTAGGACATTCTTCTCACACAATTGAGGTAGGGTCACTATAACCAGATTCCAGCTTTTGGAGTTAGAGAATGTAGGAGAAGGTTCAGCCTGGTCTTCAGGTTCTGGTACAGCATCCTTTATGATCCTGCATGGTACACATCATTTCTATAACTTGTGCCTTACATTCCATTGGCTGGAATGTGTTTATGTGATCACACCCGGTTTAAGGGACACTAGGAAATGTACTATAGCTGAATGCTCAGGAAGAAAAGGAGATTGGATTTTCGTAGACAGGTTGTCTCTGACATACCTTCTTACCCTTGGTCATCCTTCCAACCTGCTATCAAGGTTAGCAATTCCCAAATCCAAACACATCATTCCACTGCAGGAAAACAAAACAGAACAAAATTTAGTGTTTTCTGTCATGGAAAAACAAATGTTTTTTATTGAGCACTGACAATATGCTGAACACTGTAGATACAATGAAAAAAAAAAAGATTCTGTATTTTTCTACCTGGGGCTTACAGAACAGCTAGGAATCCTGAGAACCATATGTGGATCCTCCTTCTCTCTTACCCCGTGGACCTACTCTACCACAAAGACCTGTGAATGAATTCTTCTTACTACCAAAGTTCTGCTTTGCATCCCCACTGTTTCCCACCAGTATTCTGCTCTAAATATTAAAAAAAAAAAATCCAAAGTGACATTGTTCCTACATTACTAGATATATAGAGGGATTTACCAAATGAATCATGAATATACACAGTTGAGGGGAAATGGAGTATTTAATTTCAACTACTTTGTTGACATTATCTATTTTTATGTTTATTCTCACTCTGCTTCTGCTTGAAGCTGTGAGGGAAACCTTTCCCAGAAATGCTATCCGATGACTGAATTCATTACATCTGTACTTGGTGGTCCATGAGTTTTCCTCTTATAGTCTTAGAATAAACCTCTTTTAGGGCAGGGGTTGTAGCTGTGTGGTAGAGCGCTTGCCTCGCATGTGTGAGGCACTGGGTTGAATCCTCAATACCACATAAAAATAAACAAAGGTATTGGTATTTTATCCATCTACAACAACAACAAATTAAAAACAAAACACCACCTTTTTAGTTTGAGTTGCTTGAATGATTGAATGATTTCTTGATCCTAACAGCCAAAAGATACTTTGGTAAAACAGTCATTTCCTTTTGGTACCAGAGATTGAACTCTGGGGCACCCAACCACTGAGCCACATTCCCATACCTATTTTTGTGTATGTGTGTATTTTATTTAGTCTCACTGAGTCAGCAACTCACTAAATTGCTGAGGCTGGCTTTGAATTCCTGATCCTCCTGCCTCAGCCTCCCTAGCCACTGGGATTACCTGCAAGCACCACAGTGCCCAGCTGTAGTTTCATTTTTTAAAAAACATTTATTTTTTAGGTGTAGATGGATACAACACAATGCCTTTATTTTTATGTGATGCCAAGGATCGAACCCGTGCCAAGGATCGATCCTGCCCGTGCTAGGCGAGTGCTCTACTACTGAGCCACAATCCCAGCCCCTGTAGTTTCATTGTTTGAGAAGTGTATTTAACATTTTAATTGGGCTTTGCATAGTATCACCTATTTGGTGGTTACCATAGCATTTCTCATGGAAAGTGATTTGGCAGTGACTGGTGCCCAATTTGGAGACAAATAAGACATCTGTATTAATTTACTATTGCTGGGGTGACAAACTAACATAGATGTGGCTTAAAATAATATAATTTCACAGTTCTATAGGTATCATGTCTGATATTATTTTAAAAAAAGTTTTTAAAGTACATGTAACAGTGAACACTAATACTAAACTATCTGAAGTAAGGGAGACTGGACAACATTGTAAGTGATAAGACCTCTTACCCCAACAATATAATTTACTAGTTGTGTAACCACGGTTAAATTACTTAACCTCTCTTAGCAATGTATCATACGCTGTTGTGTAACAATGTCTAAATCATATAATCATTATAAGAATATGTGAATGCATATATTCATGTAAATGAATGTGTATAAAAACTGTCAGTATAAAGTGAATGATCAAGCCAGGCATGATGGCACAGGCTTCTAATCTCAGAAAGTCAGGAGGCTGAGGCAAATTGGAGGCCAGTCCAGGAAACTTAGAGAGACATTATCTCAGTATTAAAAATAAAAAGGACTGGGAATATAGCTTAGTGGTAGAGCACCCTCAGTTTCAATCTAAGGTACAAAAAAAAAAAGTAAACAATCCATAAATGTCAAAAAGTAAATAAATAAATATTAAAATTTTTGTGTGTGTGCTGCTGTGGATTGAACCCAGGGTTTTGCATGTGCTAGACAAATGATCTATCATGGAGCTACATGCCCAACTATTCTTCAAATTTTATTCTGAGAAGGGTCTTGCTAAATTGCCCAGGCTGGCTTTGAACTTTCAATCCTCCTGTTTCAATCTCTCAAGTAGCTGGGATTATAGGCATGTGCCACCATGCCAGGCAATAAATATATATTTTAAGATAAAGCTGCTGTTTCACAAAGCCATGACTCTTTTTAACTTTTTTTTTTTTTGGGGGGGGGTGGTGTTTAGAGTTACTGGGGATTGAACTCAGGGGCACGCATCCACTGAGCCACAATCAGCCCCCATCCCCATTTTGTATTTTATTTAGAGACAGGGTCTCACTCAGTTGCTTAGCACCTCACTTTTGCTGAGGCTAGCTTTGAACTCTTCATCCTCCTGTCTCAGCCTCCCAAGCCACTAGGGTTATAGGCATGCACCACCACACCTGGCCCTTCTCAGCTTTTGAAACAACAAAATACACGGATCAAAAAAAAAAAAAAGTTCAATGAGTATTGACAAATGTACATCCCTGTATAACCCATGCACAGAATCAAAATATAGACCTGGTGACCCTGGAAGATTTGTTCTCAAAGTCACTCCTTCCTGCCCCACTGGAGGTTACCACCGTTCCCATCTCTAAAAATTAGCTTTGCCCATTCTTGAGATTCATATGAATGGAATCATTAATTAAACTCTTTAGTATTTGGCTACCATGACCAAAATAATGTCAGTGATATTTATGCATGTTGCTGTATGTTTCTGTGGTTCATTTCTTTCTGTCACTGAGTAGTGTTTCATTGTATGAATGTACCACAATTGGCTTATTCATTTTTGTGTTGATGAACATTTGGGTCGTTTCTATGAATAAAGCTGATATGTATATTCTTGGGGAAAAAAAAAACTCATGAATTTAAGTTTTATGACCTAATAAATTAACCACATTTTACAGATGAGGAAACTGAAGTACAGAAATAATTTTTCCTATGCCACACAACTTTCAAATCATGGTTTTGGGAATTTTGTTTAGAAGTCTGACTCCAGTGCAGCTCATCCTCTTTGTGCTTTGCCTCTCCAGGTATAGCTTACGTAGAGAGAGCTATGGTATGTATTGCTGCCATATTGTATACATAGTAGATTTTATGTAATCCAGTTACTTTACTGTACAAAAAAAGTTGCCTGAATAGATGATGGAATTATTTTAACACTTTTGTTCTTCATTCTTCCTAGGCTTTTAGGTTATTTTTCACAGCTTGGGATGCTTACGTATGTTTTTCCACCCCAGGCTGCGGATGATTATAAAGGAGGAAGGAGGGTTGAAGAACAACTGTGTGTAAGGTAGGAGACCATAGCCTTAGGTATTCTCTCAACTCCAAAATCTGGCTTATTGCCAAAAAGAAAGTAGCTGTTACATCGAGAGGAAATATCTGGATCATTCTTTACAGACTTAAGTAAGCTTTCTTATGTTTCAATTGTTAGTCTTTGTAATCACACTTCATATAGACAAAATAAGTGATGCAGAAGGAGAAAAATATGGTTTTGATTTTTTTCTGGGTTTAAATCACAACTGATATAAATGTGCATATATTTGCATGTGTTGGGTGGGGAGAATAACTTACTTAACTTAAAAAATCTATTTTACTAGAAGTTTTTTTTTTCTTGTTGTTGTTGTGCTTTTCCTGTACTCTGTAAAGACAAGTGAGACCATTTGGATTTTTCTATTATCTGAGGTCCACACGGGAAATAGAATAAAAATACAGAATTTAGAGCTGGGCGTGGTTGGGCACACCTGTAATCCCAGCAACTCCGGAGGCTGAGACAGGAGGATCACAAGTTTAAGGACAGCTTCAGCAACTTAGAGAGATTCGTGGCAATTTAGCAAGACCCTATTCTCAAAATAAAAAAAATAAAGTACTGGGGATGTAGGTCAGTGGTAAAGCATTCCTGGGTTAAATCTTCAGTAAAAAGAAAAAAAAGAAAAAGAAGAATTTAGGCATAATGATAGTAAAATTTAAAAAATCTTTCAAAATCATAGATTATTTAAATGATATTTGTATGAGACCTCAGATAAAAGATAAATCTTTTATCTCTTACAATAAAATTAATGTGTTTTTTTCTAAGCTTTCAAAAGTAAACACTTTTATTCCCAAATCCATTTTGTACAATTACATCATTAATGGTAATGTCCATAATGTAAGGGAGGATTTATTTGTATGTGGAAGGTGGTGGTGATGGGGAGGAACAACTAGAAATAAAGCTCCTTTTGTAAATTACAAACACAACATATGTATATCTTGGTTTCAATTAGGGACATGACACTTTAAAAGAAGGACAGGATTGTAAAACTGAAGACAGAATTGTAAGTCTACAGGATTGGAAGATTTAAGCTAAACTGTATGCATGCATATATGTATATATGCTGGGGATGAAATGCCGGGCCTGGTACAAATTAGGCAAGCACTCTACCTTTGAGCTGTATCCCCAGCCCAGAATTTATTTTTGACAGCTAATGAAACAATGTGTCAATTAGAAATCTTTTTTTTTAATAAAGGAAAAGGGAAACCCCAGAATACAAGGTTGTCTAGGCTTATTTAACAGTGTTCAGGGAAAGAGACTTCCTTGGAAAAGTTCAGAAATCACTTCCCCAGTGGCAAATAAAAACCAATTTTGAAAGTGGATTTATCAGGTCTCTTATTCATAACCCCTCAGGTTATTTAACTTAACCCCCTGGATCCACTTCCATATCCACTATTCAACCTTGTGGATATAATTTTTTCCTTTGCTCTGTAGAGGCACGCCCTAAAGGAGAGCAAGTACTTGGCATATTAACTTGAATATTCTAGTCTCTTTAGTAGATGTATTTTTACTGTACTTCCAAACATTAACACTGTCTTTATGCACCAGCCCCTTGAACTTGATTAATATGGGCTTATACTAAGTCTGTCTACACTAACTTTTAAGTCTTCAGGGGATAAGAGAAAGAACCTTGCAACTCTCTGATCTGCCCCACCCCCACCAGTGTTTATGTGATTGTATACAAATGAACACATATATTGATGTTTTACATTTTTAGCTTACTTCATAAAAATGTCATTGAGTAGATATACTTCCCTCCATCCATTTATCTGCAATAATAAAGTTAGTATATAGCACAAATCAGTAGCATCTTTCTCAGAAGACCTCCATGTCACTGAATACTATTTTTCTTTTCTTTATTTCTTTATATGTGCAGCTGAGGATCAAATCCAGGGCCTCAAGCATGCCAGGCAAGCACTCTACCACTGAGCCACAACTCCAGCCCACAATTTTTTTTTTCAAAACATTGATTGTGCATTTGCAGATCATCTCTGGAATCTGCTGGGGTACTGTGAAATAGTGTTTATAGAGAATTTGCTTTCCTAGAAAAGAAAAAAAGATTGTTGTTTTTTATTTACAGAATCAAATCCATGGGATAAATATGAATGGACCCTGATCTAGGAACACCAATTATTTCATTCCCATAAAATATCTATTTTACAGATAGATCACCTCTAATGTTGAAAAGGAAAATTGTATTTTTACAATTTTAAAGATTGTATTCTTATAATCTTTAAAATTAGATAGATATAAAACTGATGAAATGGTCAAACTCTTGAAAAGTTTTTTTTTTATTTTTTTTAAACCTAAAAAGAAATCCAAATAAGATCTGTACCTGAGTTAATAGCATTGCAACAACTTCCATTTTCTGGTTTTGACAATGTGTTCTAGTTAGGTAAGATATTATCATTAGGAGAAACTAGGTAAAGTGTACAAGAGAACTCTGTAATGGTTTTGTAAATTCTTATGGCTCCAACTATTTTCAAATAAAATGTTTTAAAGATCAATATTTGATGGAAGGTGTTAAATATTATTTTTATTTAACGTTTTGGTAATCCTCTTTTTAATCATTTCTTTCTGCTGTTTACACACATTTCCTTTTTTGTTCTGGCCTCTAGGTAACTTGCAACTCTCTGATCTGCCCCCCCCCCACCTGTGTTTATGTGATTGTATACAAATGAACACATATATTGATGTTTTACATTTTTGGCTTACTTCATAAAAATGTCATTTGAGTAGATATACTTCCCTAAAGAATGTTTTTCTTACTTAAAAATATGTTGTAAAAAAACTCTTGGGCTGAGGCTGTAGCTAAGTAGTAAAATGCTTGCCTAGCATGTGTGAGGCACTAGGTTTGACCCTTAGCACTACATAAAAATAAATAAATAAAATAAAGGTATTGTGTCCATCTATGACTAAAAAATATATATATTAAAAAAACTTTAAAAAAAGCACCTGAGTTGACTCATATAGATGAAATCCAGTCTTTTTAATGGCTTTATAATGGTCCATGTATTAGTTTACTCAACTATATCCCTACTGTTTGATATTCATTATCTGTGCAATATTTTGCTACTCAGATTTTGTTATAATAAATGTATTGTAAATATATACTTTGGACTGATTTCTTTTTATATCTATGGGACACAATTACAGCACAACTTTTTATTTCTCTGATTGTCCATGATGTAGTGTCACATCATATGTGCAGTCATACATGTACCTAGGGTAATGATGTCCATCTCATTCCACCATTTTTCCTGCCCCCATGCCTCCTCCCCCTTTGCCCAGTCATAGTTCCTCCATTTTCCCCATGCACTGCCCACTCCCAATTATGAATCAGCATCCACTTATCAGAGAGAACATTCAGCCTATTTTTTTTTGGGGGGAGGGATTGGCTTACTACGCTTAACATGATATTCTCCAACTCCATCCATTTATCTGAAAATGCCATAATTTTATTCTCTTTTAATGCTGAGTGATATTCCATTGTGTAATACATACCACAGTTTCATTATCCACTCGTCTATTGAAGGACATCTAGGTTGATTCCACAGTTTAGCTCTTCTGAATTGAGCTGCTATGAACATTGATATGGCTGCATTACTATTGTATGCTGATTTTAAGTCCTTTGGGTATAGATGGAGGAGCTTTGGGTAATATGGCCATTTTGACAAAGTTAATTTTGCCTATCCAAGAGCATGGGAGATCTTTCCATCTTCTAAGGTCTTCTTCAATTTCTTTCTTTAGTGTTTTGTAGTTTTCATTGTAGAGGTCTTTCACGATTTGTTAAAGTGATTCCCAAGTATTTTATTTATTTGTTTATTTGTTTGTTAGTTTGTTGAGGCTAATGTCAATGGGGTAGTTTTCCTAATTTCTCTTTCAGAAGATTCATCACTGATGTATATAGAAATGCATTTGATTTATAGATTTTTAAATATCCTGCTACTTTGCTGAATTCACTTATTAATTTTAGAAGTTTTCTGATGGGGTTTTTTGGATCCTCTAAGTATAGAATCTTGTCATCAGCAAATAGTGCTAATTTGAGTTCTTCTCCTATTTGTATCTCTTTAATTCCTTTTATCTAATTGCTCTGGCTACAGTTTCAAGGACTATGTTGAATAGAAGTGGTGAAAGAGGGCATCCCTGTCTTATTCCAGTTTTTAGAGGGAATGCTTCCAATTTTTCTCCGTTTAGAATGATGTTTGCCTTGGGTTTAGCATAGATAGTTTTTACAATGCTGAGGTATGCTCCTCCTATCCCTAGTTTTTCTAGTGTTTTGAACATGAACGTGTGCTGTATTTTGTCAAATGCTTTCTCTGCATCAATTGATCATATGATTCTTACCTTTAAGTCTATTGATGTGATGGATTATATTTATTGATTTCCATATATTGAACCAACCTTGCATCCCTGGAATGAACCCCACTTGATCATGGTACACTATTCTTTTAATATATTTTTGTATGTGATTTGCCAGAATTTTATTGAGAATTTTTGTATCAATGTTCCTCATGGATATTCGTCTGAAATTTTCTTTCCTTGATGTGTCTCTGCCTGGTTTTGGAATCAGGATGATACTAGCTTCATAGAATGAGTTTGGAAGTGTTCTCTCCTTTTCTATTTCATGAAATAATTTGAGAAGCATTGGAATTAATTATTCTTTGTAAGTCTTGTAGAACTCAGTTGTGAATCTATCTGGTCCAGGCTTTTCTTTGTTGGTAGGCTTTTGATGATGTCTTCTATTTCCTTGCTGGAAATTGATCTGTTTAAATTGTGTATGACTTCTTGACTCAGTTTGGGTTGATCATATGCCTCTAGAAATTTATTAGTGTCTTCGAAGTTTTCTATTTTACTGGAGTATAAATTTTCAAAATAGTTTCTAATTATCTTCTGTATTTCAATATTGTCTGTGGTGATATTTCCTTTTTCATCATGAATTTTAGTAATTTGGATTTTCTTTCTCCTTCTTTTCTTTAGGATGGCTAAGGGTTTGTTGATTTAATTATTTTTTTAAAGAACCAGCTTTTTGTTTTCTCATTTTTAAAAAATATTTATTTTTTAGGTGTAGATGGACACAACACAATGCCTTTATTTTTTTTATGTGGTGCTGAGGATCTAACCCAGTGCCGCTGAGCCACAATCCAAGCCCCTTCTCATTTTTTAAATTGTTTCTTTTATTTCAATTAAAGTGATTTCTGCCCTGATTCTTAATTATTTCCTGTCTTCTACTACTTTGGTGTTGTTTTGTTCTTTCTCTAGGGCTTTGAGATGTAATGTCAGGTTGTTTATTTGTTGACCTTTTCTTCTTCTAATGAATGCAATGAACTTTCCTCTTAGCACTGCCTTCGTAGTACCGCAAAGATTTTGATAAGTTGTACTGGATTTCTCATTGACCTCTAAGAATTTTTTTATCTCCTCCCTGATGTCTTCTGTTATCCATGCATCATCCAATAGCATATTGTATAATCTCCAGGTGTTGAAGTACCTTCTATTTTTTAATTTTATAATTGATTTCTAATTTTAGTCCATTATGGTCAATAGAATTCAGAGTAGTATCTCTCTACTTTTTTGCATTTGCTAAGACTTGCTTTGAGGCATAGCATATGGTCTGTTTTGGAGGAGGATCCATGTGCTGCTGAGAAGAAAGTGTATTCGCTCTTTGATGGATGGAATATTCTATATGTGTCTGTTAAGTCTAAATTATTGTTTTATTGAGTTCTATAGTTCTTTGTTTAGTTTTTTTTTTTTTTTTAGGTGAGTTTCATAGTGATTAAGAGCACTGAATCCAGAACTGGCTTGCTGAGTTCAGACTCTATACGTATAGATTCTTTAGATGCTATCATATGAAGCAAGTGACTTTGTATTGGTTTCGTTTTCTATAAAATGGTGTTAATACTAGAAATCATCTCACAGAGTTGTAATGAAAATTAAAATATATGTAATGTATTTAGAAGAATGGCATGTGTTTGCACACATAATTGCAGTTGAGGTACCCCTCACTTTTCTTCCTGCTATTTTCTTTTTCTTTTCTTTTATTTATTTATTTTTATTGGTTGTTTCAAACATTACAAAGCTCTTGACATATCATATTTCATACATTAGATTCAAGTGGGTTATGAACTCCCATTTTTACCCCAAATACAGATTGCAGAATCACATCGGTTACACATCCACATTTTTACATAATGCCATATTAGTAACTGTTGTATTCTGCTACCTTTCCTATCCTCTACTATCCCCCCTCCCCTCCCCTCCCATCTTCTCTCTCTACCCCATCTACTGTAATTCATTTCTCTCCTTGTTTATTTTCCCATTCCCCTCACAATCTCTTATATGTAATTTTGTATAACAATGAGGGTCTCCTTCCATTTCCATGCAATTTCCCTTTTCTCTCCCTTTCCCTCCCACCTCATGTCTCTGTTTAATGTTAATCTTTTCCTCCTGCTCTTCCTCCCTGCTCTGTTCTGAGTTGCTCTCATTATATCATTTACTTAGTTTTTGTTTGGAAGATCTTTCCAGTGGTGAGAGAGTACATTAAAGTCACCCAGTATTATTGTGTTGTGGTCTGTTTGATTCTTGTAGTTGAGAAGGGTTTGTTTGATATACATAGTTGTCCCATTGTTCGGGGAATAGACATTTATGATTGTTATGTCTTGTTAATGTATGAATCCCTTAAGCAGTATGAAATGTCCTTCTTTATCCCTTTTCACTAGCTTTGGTTTGAAGTCCACTTTATCTGATATAAGGATGGAAACCTCTGCTTCTTTTAAGTGGTGCATGTGAGTGGTACGTTTTTTTCCCACTCTTTCACCTTCAGTGTGTGGATGTCTTTTCCTGTTAGATGAGTCTCTTGAAGGCAGCATATTATGTCTTTTGATTGATGAGTTTAGGCCATTCACATTCAGAGTTATTGAAATATGATTTGTATTCCTGGTCATTTGGGTTTATTTTTGCTTTTAACTTGACTTGGTTTTCCTTTGATTAGTCCTTTAGTATAGTTCCTCCCTTTGCTGATTTTCATTGTTGTTTTCCATTTCCTTCTTGTGGAATTTTTTGCTGAGAATGCTTTGTAGTGCAGGCTTTCTCGCAGTAACTTCTTTTAACTTTTGTTTATCATGAAAGGTTTTTATTTCATCATCAAATATAAAGCTTAATTTTGATGGATATAAGATTTTTGGTTGGCATCCATTTTCTTGCAGAGCTTGATATATGTTGTTCCACGATCTCTTGGTTTTGAGAGTCTGGGTTGAAAAATCTGCTGAGATGCAAATTGGTCTCCCACCATGTGTAATCTGATTCCTCTCTCTTCTGGCCTTTAAGATTCTATCCTTATTCTGTATGCTACACATTTTTATTATAATGTGCCTTGGTGTAGATCTGTTGTAATTTTATATATTTGGTATCCTTTTGTATTTGGTTTTCCAATTCATTCTTCATGTTTTGGAAATTTTCTGATATTATCTCATTGAATTCCTTTGGTTTGAATATCTGTGCCTTCCTCTATCCTTATAAATCTTAGATTTGGTCTTTTGATGCTATCCCATAATTCTTGGATGTTTCTGTTCATTACCATCCTCACTGTGTGGTCAACTTTATTTTCAAGAGTGTGTGTTTTGTCTTCATTATCTGATGTTCTTTCTTCCAAGTGATCTGGTCTGTTAGTTATGCTTTCTATTGAGTTTTTTTTTTTTATTATTTGGTTTATTGTTTCCGTCATTTTTTTTTCAGAGTCTCTATCTCTTTCTTGAAGTAATCTTTTGCTACCTGTATTTACTCCCTCATCTCTTTGTTGGTGTGATCAACAGATGCCTCTATTTGCTCTGTTATCTCTTTGTTGGAGTGATCAATTTTTTCCAGTATTAAGTCATCCTTTAATTTGCAGATCATTTTAATTATGTACATTCTGAACTTCTGCTCTGACATTTCATCAACTGTGCTGTCAATGGATTATGTCTTGGTATCTTGGTTTGTTTGGGACACTTTCTTCCTTCGTTTTTTTTTTTCATGTTGTCTATGGGTCTTCCTTTCTTGCAGTGCAGATCTGAGGTATTACAGTTTTTATCCTATAATCTTGCAGTGTCCATGCAGATTACCTGTACCTCACCTTGGTGTTGGGCTTCCAGCTACTAAACTAAAGGTGGTGGCGGCAATAGTGGTGGTAACTCAAATAGTATTGGGGTGTCTCAAGATGGATGCAACCACTTTCAGAGATGGTGCTAGGCCTGGGCTCCTGAATGGGTTGGTGGGGGCCGTGCTAGGACTGGGCTTAGGTGTTATGCAGTGGGTCAGTGGGGGTGGTTCTGGGCCTGATCTGGGCCTGGGCTCTTGTATGGGCCCACAGGGGTGGTCCTAGGCCTGGACCTGAGTTCTGGTGTGCCTTTTTAAAAATTGAATTATTTTGCCATTTTTTGTATAAGTTCCTTATATATTGTATATAATAATCCCTTCTCTTTCATATGTAGTATTATATTTCCACTAAGTTATTTATTGCCTTTCATCTATGGTTTCTTTTGCTATGCCGTATTTAATTTTAACATTGTGAAATATTTTTTTCTTCAGTGTTTTCTAAGCTTCCTGTTTGTCTGTTTACTTATTTATAGTTTTTGGTACCAGGAATTGAATCGAGGTAATTAACCACTGAGCCACATCCCCAGCCCTTTTTTAATTTTTTTATTTTGAGACAGTGTCTCACTAAGTTACTTAGAGCCTTGCTAAGTCTCTGAGGCTGGCTTTGAACTCTTTGTCCCCTTGCCTCAGCCTTCAGAACCACAGGTGTGTGCCACTGTGCCTGACCTTCCTGTCTTTTTAAAGAAAGTCTCCCCAACTCGCAAATTACACAGTTCTTTCTGATATATTTGCTATTTTATTTGGTGATTTAAATTTTTATAGAGTTGAAGTGCTGATTATTAAGCTATTGACTCTCAGTTTCAAAGCCACTCTTTGGTATTCTGTTTTGTGATGCTGGGTCTGAGATTCCCCAAACCCCCTTCCTGTTTTGCCAGCTGGCTGTGGGGTCCTGCCAATGGGAGACAGGAGAAGGAGAACCCAAGGACACAGAATGAAAAAGGCAGACTCTTGCTGTTTTTTGTTTGCTCCTTGTTCCTGTCAACAACATTGAAGCAATGTGTCTTTACTCAGGGGCAATGTGGTTTTAGAGCAGCAGTTGGTTCCCATTTACAGTTTGTTTAAACTCATGCAGAAGCTGCCAGCCTCTTTGCACCTCTTTAAGAACACCAGCCAGATGGCACCTAACCTGTCCAACACTTCTGACATCTGACCTGCAGCCTAGTGGTCCTCATCTGAAATTGTCTAAATTCTAATAAACCCCACTCCTTCCCTTTGCTAACCTGGCCCAATGGGAAATAGTTGCTTCCTGACGTTATTTCCCTATGATAGCTCAGAATCCTCTGCCTTACTTTTTATTTCTTGAATACCTTCTTAAGTAGGAGAGGAGGGAAAGGGAGAATACTGGAGAATGATTTTAACCAAAATTATATCGTTATATTGTGTGCATGTGTGAACCTGTAACAAATACCATTATAAACAACTATAATGTACCAGTAAATAGAACACCCACTTTCCTCTTTTTTTTTTTTTTTTCTTAGATGAAGTCTTCCTGTATTGCCTAATCTGGTCTTGAATTCCTGGGCTCCAGCAGTCTTCCAAGTAGCTGGACTACAGGCATGTGCCCGATGTCCAGTTAACAATTACATTAACAGTTACATTAAATCCTCTCTTAAGATAACTGGTGCTACTCCTACATTGCTGGTAGGACTGCAAATTGGTGCAGCCAATCTGGAAAGCAGTATGGAGATTCCTTGGAAAACTTGGAATGGAACCACCATTTGACCCAGCTATTCCACTCCTTGGTTTATACCAAAGGACTCAAAAACAGAATACCACAGCCATATCAATGTTTATAGCAGCACAATTCACAGTAGCTAAATGGTGGAAGCAACCCAGCCAGATGCCCTTTAGTAGATGAATGGATAGGGAAACTTTGGTATATATACACAATGGAACATTACTCAGCATTAAAAGAGAATAAAATCATGGCATTTGCAGGTAAATGAATAGAGTTGGAGAATATAATTCTAAGTGAAGTAAGCCAATCCCAAAAAACCAACAGCCAAATATTTTCTTTGATATGAGGATGCTGACTCATAATGGCGATGGATTGGGGGAGAGCATGGAAGGAATGGAGGAACTTTAGATAGGGCAAAGGAGGCATGGGGGTGGGAAAGACTGTGGAATGAGATGGACATCATTACCCTATGTATGAAGACATGAATGGTATGAGAAGACGTTGTAAACAATCAGTGACTTGAAAAAATTGTGGTCTATATGTGTAACATGAAATGAATTGCATTCTGCCATCATGTATAACAAATTAGAATAAATAAACAATTTAATAATAATAATAAAAAAGATAACTGGTGCTGTTTCTATTTCCTGCCTGCCCTTGAATGTCACTGTCGAATTTGTCAATCTTTTCCTTTAGTGTTTTTCATGTTGTGACATGCTTTTGATGTTAGGAATTTTAAAGAGACCAGTTAGTTTTCCTCTCTTTAAATGGCCAATTAGTTGTCCTTTTAGCTTCTATTACCTCCTCTTTTTCCTATAGATTTTGTTTGAAATAGTTTTCTATTTATAAAACTTTAAAGCGTTTGTATAGTTAAACTTATCAATTCATCCCCCATGTTTTTTTCCTTTGATCTAATGCTTTGAAAATTTCTTTTTACCTGGAGGTCAAACAAATAGTCCTGTCTGTTCTTTTTGTGCTTTTGTGCTGATTTAGGTCAGTGGTTTTCAAATTTTTAAAAATTGGAACCCACTATAATATGTGTTTTTTTTTTTTGTCAATGTATGTGCTCATATATGTTCATATAAAATCGAAACAAAAATTTCCCAAAACAATATTCATGGCACATATTTTTATTATTTATAGAAGATTCCTTGAATTTCAGCTCCTTGACAGGGACCATCTGAGTTCTGGCTGCTGGGATTTGAGCAGACTGCTGATTGCAACTTCCAAGAAGTCTCTGCAGATGGAGGAGCCATTCCCTTCTCCTTTCCTTCCTTTTGTTGTTGATTGAAATGTGGGCACTGTGTCTGGAGCTAGAACAGCCATCTTGAAGCCTGAGGTGACAGTGGGACTAGGACAATAAGAAGAAGTAGCCTGAGTATTTGAGAACTTCTTGGGGAAGAGTTAAGTGATGCCTGTCAGGACTGCCTACATCTCAACTTTTATTTGAGAAATTAAATCGTTATTTTGTGTTTTGTTGCTACTCCCAGCCAAACTGAGTTCTCACACAGTTATCTTCTTGGGAGTTTACACCATTTCATAATTGTACTAACAATATGCTAAAGGCTATTGCTTCATAGCCTTACCAACCAGTATGTTGTCAAACTTTGAGATCTTAATAATGTTAAAAGTGAGAAAAAACATCTAACTTTTAATCTGCATTTCTCTTGTTAGGAGTCAGATTGAACATCTTTTTAGTATGTGGAAGGGTTGTTTATATTATTTTTCTATAAACTATGTGGAAATAAATATTATTTGTTGATTTGTTTCTAGGAGTTCTTTGGATCTTAGGAAAATCAATATTTTTACCTGTGATGTGAGGTGCAAACATTTATTCCAAGTGTATCATTTGTTTTTTGACTTTGGTTTTATTGGTAATGCAGAATATTTTTTGAAATTTTAGAAAAAGATTTTAATCAAATTTTAAAAAATTCGTTTCCCCAGCATTTAGAGTTAAGTCATTGCAGAAGTCCAAACTCTTAGGATAAATTATTTATCTTATTTTCTGGGAATTTTATAAATTTGCTTTTGAAATATCTTTGAATGTAATATGTGAAGTATGGACCCAACTTTATCTTTTCTTTAAATGGCTTTCTGTGTAAACTATCTTTATACTATTGATATGAGATTTTGCCTTTATAATTTACTGAATTTGACATTAAGATCTGTTTCTAAAGTTTGTTTTTTGTTCCATTGATGTGTCCATCCATATGCAAAAACCACATTTAATAATTTAATAATTTAATTGAGGTGTTTTAATATGTTTCCACAACTAAGAGTGTTAGTAGTCTTCCATCATTGCTTTCCCATTTCAAGGGTTCTTGCCTATTCTTGCTTGTTTAATTTTTTATAAATAATTTTGATCTTGTGTAGGTCTAGAGAAAAATCCTGTTGATATATTTATTGTGATCTTACTCAATATAACAATCAATTTAGGGAGAATTGACATCTTTAGGATGTTGAATATTTTATTCCAGCCCAAGAAATCTTAGCAGTTTTGATTGCTGTTGCAAATTGGACCTCCTTTTTCATCCTATCATCTAACTGGTTATTGTTCATATATATGAAGACTATTGATTTCTGAATGTTAAATTTATACCATTGTACCCTTTCTGAATTTGGTAATTGGTTATAGCACCTTTTCAGTTGATATTATTTTCCAGTATACAATCATATCCTCAAATGGAGATAATTTCACTTCCTCTTTTCCAATTATTATGTCCTAGGCTGATTTTGTTGTGTAATGGTGATTGTACTTTTTGGTCTGGCTGGTCTCCCTCCTACCTGTCTTTTTTCCCCAGGACTGGATTGGCAGGTTTCTGGTCATTTTGTGTGTTGCCCAATTCCTTCTTAATAGATTTCTTTTCATTTAAAGTCAGAACTGGTTTCCTGTTACTTTAAGAAACTGAATAAGCTGGGTGCAGTGGTGCAGTGGTTCCTCTAATCCCAGCAACTTGGGAGCCTGAGGCACTAGGATCCTGAGTCCAAAGCTAGCCTCAACAATTTAGTGAGACCCCGAGCAATTTAGTGAGACCTTATCTCAAAATAAAAAAACATTAAAAAGTGGCGGGGGCTGGGGATGTGGCTCATTAGTTTAGCGCCCCTGGGTTCAATCCCTTGTACCAAACAAACAAACAAACAAAAGAAACCAGAATAGAAGCTCATTTTTCACAAATATGGTCCAATAATACATCAGCAACTTGTCATTTATTGAGGGCCTACTCTGTACCAGGCAGTATGCTAGTAATTTGCATACTGTGTGTATCAGATCAATCATGTGCTTTGAATTTTTGTCACTGGTTATAGCATTAAATTTGAACCAGTCCTTTTCAGCTTTCTCCAAGGAGACTCTTTTTGTGTTAGCAGGTGCTCTAAAATATGAGTCAGTTTAATATATTTATGCTTTTATTGTTCACTTTGACATTATAAAATAAATTTTATTAGGTTAGTAGCATTTCAATTTTTTTTTTAAGCAGTGATATTTTATTCCCAAAGCAAATGTTAACTTGGAGCCTAGCACAGAAAACATTCTTAAAGAGAAGCTGTAAAGGTTAGGTAGATTGTGTGGGAGTGACCTAATCTAGAATTTTCTGAAGCTTCTAAGCATAGACAAAAGAAAAAATGGTGTTCAGATAATGAATCATAGAGATGAATAGACACAGATCTTGGTGACTGTTATGGGTTGAATTGTGTCCAAATGAGATATGTTGAAGGTCTAATTTCCAGTACCTCAGAACGCGTAACCTTATTTGAAAATAAGATTTTGACAGAGGTGATTTAAAATGAGATATTTTTAAAAGTTAAAATGAGATTATTAGGGTATAATTAATCCAATATGACTGATGTTTCTTATAAAAAGGGGAAACATAGACACAGAAAAAATATGATGTGAAGACACAGAACAGTATCTGTGAGGAACATATAAGGCTGCCAGAAGCAAGGGAAAGAGGCAAGGGACAGATCTGCCCTGCAAAGAACCAACCCTGTTAATGCCTTTGAAACCAGAGTTATGAGACAAAACTGGATTCTCTGCTTCTGCTTCAGATGGGGTCTGTGTAAGGCTGCAGGCCTCTGAAGATGAGAAGTGTTGCAACTCTTAATGGTGGGCCCTGTCCTCCAGTGTTGAAGCAGACCCCAGCAGCTCACCATCAATCCTTTTTTTAGGGTTCAGGGTCTTGTGAATTTGAAGAATAAACTCCACAGACCAGGAGGAGTGTGTAACAATAGAATTTATTGAAGAACAGAAACAGAAATAGAACTCTTGCAGTGCAAGAGTGAACACAACAGGGCATTTCCTCCATCCCAGCATGCTAGTCTAGGGGTATATATAGCACATGGTTCACTGCTATTGGTCCAAATTTATGCTAATTAGGGGTTGGAAATGACTAATGCTATTGGTCAGTTCTTGAATCCCAACTTCTATGTAGATCTGGTCCAGATTCCATTTCCTCATGACAGATCTAGAAGCAGTGGGTATCCCCACTGTGTGCAGACCAGGCTGCTACAGGGTATTGGATCTGCTTGCCTCAACTCACCCCAATGCTAGCTTGTTGTGCTTCAGGACCACCATGCCTGTGTGGCAGGCTCCACCTGGCCATAGGCTGCACTCTAACCTACCCAGGCTGCCCTTGGCCCCTCCACCCCTTCTCTGCAGCTTCTGGGCAGGGACCAGTAGGCCAACTGCATACCTTGGCACTCAGACAGCCATGTCACCTTGATTTCAGAATCCTAAGGTGTCCAGAGCTCAGCCAATAAATTTCTATTTAAACCACAGTTTTGGGTGGGGTGTGTGGGTATGTGTGGGTGTGTTTAATATTAGTTTTAGGAAGCTAATACAGTAGCTTATGTGGCCAACTGAACAGAGTTTGGGGAGTAGAATGTCCTATACATTCCAAAATGTATGTTCATTATAATTAATATTTTTTGACATGGGTCAAGAAGGTTGATTAATAATATTCTTATTAGTTATTGAAGGTTTCTAAGCATCAATCCTTCTAATTGTTGAGTTCATCACTTACAGTTAGGAAAATCCTGTCTTTATGTACATATTTTTCATATATTAAATTAGAGATAGTACAGGCATGCTTGCGGCCCGGGTTCGATCCTCAGCACCACATAGAAACAAAGATGTTGTGTCTGCCGAAAACTAAAAAATAAATATTAAAAAAAAATTCTCTCTCTCTCTCTCTCTCTCTCTTTAAAAAAAAAAATAAAAAAAAAATAAATTAGAGATAGTAAACTGGAAACCTGTTCTTAAGTATTTTGTTTCACACACAATTTTACAAATCAGGGTAAAAATGTACTTGCTCACCAATATTTAAAGATAAGATTTGTTATAAACATTTGTGGATTTCTAATTTTGCTTGAAAATGAAAAGATTTGCTTTCCTTCTTGGTGGAGTTGGCTGTTGCTGAAGACTGGCTGCTTTCTTTAGCTACACTATGAGAACCTCCATTAGCTCCACAACCACTAGACCCATTTTCTGTCTGTAACTTCTGTCCTGCGGCAAAGTAGGACAAGGATAAGAGCTACTGTTGCTAAGTGCCATTATGTGTCAGTGCTCTCTAGACATTTATTCAACAAATATTTATTGAGGGCCTACTATAGCCAAGCTCTGCTCTAGATATTTGGAATATACCAGGTAACAAAACAGATAAAGATCCCAATGGAGGGCTGGGGTTGTGGCTCAGTGGTAGAGCGCTTTCCTATCATGTGCGAGGCCCTGGGTTTGATCCTCAGCACCAAATAAAAATAAATAAAATAAAGGTATTGTGTCCAACTACAACTAAAAAGTAAATATTTAAAAAATCTCAATGGAGTTACATTCTTCTTGTTTTTTTTTTTTTTTTTTTTTGGCACTAGGAATTGAATCCTGGGGCACTTAATCACTGAGCCACATCCCCAGTTCTTTTTGCATTTAATTTAGAGACAGAATCTCACCGAATTGCTTAGGGTCTCATTAAGTTGATGAGGCTGGCTTTGAACTCATGATCCTCCTGCCTCAGCCTCCCAAGGCGCTGGGATTACAGTCATGCACCATTGTACCCCGCAGAGTTTACATTCTAGTGCTGGATGGAGAAACAAATCAACTAATAAATGCAAATCACATAGTATGTTAGAACTTCATAAGTTCTAACAAAAAAATTTTAAAAAGTAGAGCAAGGAAGGAGAGTTGCAAGTTCTAGGACAAGGTAGGCCATGATTCTAAATGGGGTGATTAAGATAGGCCTGTCTGAGGAGCTACTTGAGCAGGCAAAAGAAGGGAGTAAGCCATGTGGATTTATTAAAGAATATTTCAGGCAGAGGTAAATGCTTAAGAAAAGGTCTAACAGCTGGGTTGGGGATTTAGCTCGTAGAACACTTGCCTAGCATGCATTTTGCTCTGGGTTTCATCCCCAGCATGGCAAAAAAAAGAAGTCTATAGGCAGGTAGATGCATATCTCATGTCTTTGAGCAAGGCAAACAAATGTAGCTGGAGCACAATGAAAAAGAGGAGTGAGAGGAAGATTACCAAGAGATTAAGGGCCTGTGTTAGAATGTGACAGACCGTCAGGCCATCATGACTCTGGCTTTTATATCTAATGAAATGGAGCACCACTGAAAGGTTTTAAGCAAAAGAGTGATCTGATCTCATTTAGACTTTAAATAATCACATAGCTGCTGTGATAATACTAGACCTTAGCCAGGAAAGGGGCAATGGTGGCAGTAGAGAAACTTTTTCTCAGGCTTTTTGTGCTGGTCAGGAGATCATGGGGACATGAAAGCAACATTAGAGTAGGTAAATTGGGGAAGATGTATTTGAAGATAGTCAATAGAATCTCCTGATGGATTAGATGACAGATTCGAAAGAATAAGTCAGGCCCAAATCCCAAAGGTTTTAGCATGAGTAACTGGCAGGATGGAGTTGCTATTTGACAAGAAGAAGCTGTGGGAGGAGCAGATTTCAGGGGGGACACCAGCAGTTCGGTTTTGGACATTGGATATCTGAAAGAAATATTGAATAGATTGTTACAATTCTGGAGTTCAGGGGATGTGTCTGGCTTGCAATACACCTTTCCTCTTCTGATCCAGTCTCATAGTTTTTAGAAGTCACATATAATGCTGATGACTCCCAAATATTTATGTTTAAGATGATTCAAGGAAGATTGTGGTGGTGTGGCTGTGTTGTCAGCAAAAGGTGGGGTGGACCCCCCGGGACTGCCTCTTTACCTGTTGGTTGTAGGCCTCCCAGGTTCAGATGTCATTGCTTTATCCCTACTTAGTGTGTGGAGGCTCACTATGAGAGCAAGACTTTATTAATTCATATCTGGTAAGCTGTAGAGACAAATTTAAATCAGGGTCTACACTCCATATCTGGAGCTCTTTCTTCCATGCCACCATACGAGGCTTTCGAAAGACTGCCTTTCAAAGGTTCTTTCCTCTTCCCTTCTCAACTCCTTTAACTTTTCTGGGCCCACTTAATTTGAGTAGTAAGAATTATATTCTGAGAAATACTTAACTAGGGAAAATACCAAGTCTTCCAGGCTCTATTTGCTAGATGTATTCTGCTTTCCTTTCATTAATTCTTCAGTGTTCTACCTCAACCTAGGTTAATGTCCCTAGATGTTCTATCCTTGCTGTCTCAAAGTTTAGCTTTCTCAGTTCAGTCCAACTTATACTCTCTGCAGGCAGTTCCAGGTCTGAACAGCCGTGGTCTAGAGCAGGAGAACAAGCTTGCTACCAACCAGCTGCAACCTGGGCGGCAACCTGGGAGACGAAGGCTCGGGAAGTTCCTGTCTGGACGCACAGGCCAGCTTTGGCCCCAGGTCCCAGACTCCACGCGTTCCCATCCCGGGCGAGCTAGGGGCTTCCGGCGTGGCCCCCTCCCCCTGGGGGCGTGGCCTGCTGCTCCGGCCCCCGCCTCCTGGGCTGCGCGCGGCTGCGGGCCGGGGTCACGTGAGCGCGGCGGGGCGGGGGAGGGGCCCTGATTTCCGGGCGGCGGAAGGAGACGCGGCCGCGTGAGGACGAGGCGATTTGAAAACACGCTCTGGGAGTGAGAGGCTGAGGCCGGCGGCGCACGCTGTCGCCCCGTGGGCTAGTGCTCGCACGTTCTCCCCTTCGGCATCTGCTCGCCGGTCTCGGCCGCACCCTCAGGTGAGCGGCCGCCGCCCGTCGGATTGGGCCTTCTCGGGGCGCGGGACGTCGCGTGGGACCGTCGCCCCCGGTCGGCGCGCGGCCCAGGCGGTAGGGCGGACGGTGGTGGCGTGCGCCCCTTCTGGGTCTTCGGGGTTCCGAGCGGACTGTGCGGGGGCGGGGCGCCCACCGTGTCGGAGGCGCCTCGAGTGACTGGGCGGGTTCGCGTGGTTTCGGGGCTGGGAGAGTTTTAGGCCAGTGTGGGGCTCGGGTGCCCCTTTCCCGGCCGTGGCTCCGACCGGAGTCCTCGGGAGCAGAAGTAGTTCCCTAAGACCCTTGGGGGTCTTCACTCCTGGGGTGCAGGACCGAAAAGGGGTGGGGTGTCCAGTCCCCTAATTGACACTCTCGTCTTTGGGCGAGGGGATTTAAGCAAGCGGTCGGTTCCGAGCTGAACCAGACCAGCAGTGCTTTGGAATCGCCCCTACCTGGGGCGCTTGCTTTTTGGGAAAGCTGGTGTCTTTGGCCCCTCAGTGCGGTTTCGAGAGGAATTTATCAAAGCTGCGTACCTTGTGCTTGCTCTCCTTAATTTGGGGGTGGGGGCGGGGAAGCAGTTGAAAATGAGGAAGGGTAATGAGGTTGATGACAGACTAACAGGTTGAAATTCCGTTCAGTTGAAATCCTGATACGCCAGGGTTAGTAAAGCCCTGCAGTAGGAATATGTGAAATTCACTTTTAAAACCGATTGGGGCTCACATACAGAGGAGGACCAGCGGTATGATATAGGAGGTCTGTCCCTGAAGCTAGAGTTGCTGCCCTCTACTCAAAATCAACTACTGTAAAAGTGACTTTGAGCAATTTGATTTGCAGGCTGCGAGAATCTTTTAAATGAAAATAATAACAATAACAGTTGCTACTAGAAGTTTTAAAGTTCCTGGTAAACTTTCCTAGATCAAAAAGCCAATGTGGCAGTTAGCCCCCATAATCTTCCTGATGGAGGGGAAACCTTGAATTGATAAGAAATGATGGATAATATGGCATAAACTTTACAATTGATTGCATGTTGGAGAACCAGGTATTTAAATGATTAAAGAGAGTTCAGAAGACTTGGGGGGCGGAGAACAGGCACAGGTTAATTTGTCTCATTGTACTGTACCATTTACTTTGATCTCTAGTTCCAGCTTACGGTAAATTGTAGGAAAAGCTCACAAAGTATACTCGCTTAATTAATAAAAGCTGTTTTTTTTTTAATATTAAAAGAGGTCACATGAGTATCAGGGCTTTCTTTTTAGAACCATAATTTCTTAATCCCTCTTCCCCCCAACTGGGATAACTAGAGTGGTGGGTGGAATGAAAACTTTCATTTGGGGTAAATGAACTAAGGCAAGCCATTTTTCCACACAGACTTCAATCCGTATTTTAATTCCAGTATGTATAACTTAAAACTGATTTTCAGTGCTCAGTCCTAATGAATCCCTCGCCAGGACTGACTTGCTCATCTTTCTGAAACACATGGTTAAATGGGTTTGGAACTACCTTCTTTGCATGGTTTTGAACTGATAGAATGTGTATGTGATACTGTGCTTGGCATGTACTTACCGGTCCTAAGACTTCAAGAACACATGTATGTGTTAGCGTCGGTATTTAGTGATGTGCAAGGCACAGTTCTGAGTGTTTTACAAGCATGAACTCATTATTTACTCCATCTCATAACAACCATATGAAGTAGGTATTATTATTATCATCTTGTAGGTTAAACTGAGCCACAGTGTGTAAGAACAGCTAAAAAAGGTGGCAGAATTTGGATAAGCATCAGTCTAATTTTAGAATTAGCTTTATTTATTTATTTTGAGATGGGATTTTGCTATACTTGTCCAGGCTATACTTTAACTTCTAGGCTTAAAACAATCCTCCTGCCTCGTCCTCCTGAGCATCTGGGACTACCGAGTTGGCTTTAAAATAAAATTAACTTTTAATGTATTGTCATATCCTAGCTAATGAAGATATATGGTAGTAAAATGCTGTAGTCAAGTGAATTTAGATATGTAATAGCTGATTGACTTCTGAACTTCTTGAATTAAGGCTAGAACTTTAGCTGCTTAGTCTTGGCCCAGAATTTTTTAATTTTTTTTTTTTAGTTGCAGGTGAACCCAATATCTTTATATTATTTATCTTTTGTGTGGGTACTGAGGATTGAACCCAGTGCTAGGCAAGCACTCTACCACTGAGTTACAATCCCAGTCCCATTTTATTAATCTTGAAATACTGCAGACTTTATTTTTTTTTCTCTCTCTAATGCTGTGACTTCATAGATAGGCATAGGATAATTATGGAGACTGGAGAAGTTTTATTTCAGAAATATTTATCTACTCAATTGGATGTACAGTGGAAGGCAGAATTCATTATTTTTGAGGCATGTGGAAAATGTATCAAAAAGAGTTGAGCTGATTCCAGAAAAAGTAGGCTGTTTTTTAGAAGTTAGCTTGTGGGAAGATAAAGCTGGAGAGAGTGGTTAGGGCTCCATTAGGAGGGTCATAATATGTCATGGTAAGGAAGTTTTACTCTTTGTGAGTATAAAGAACTGCAGTCTCCTGAGTCTTGGTCAGATCTATCTAGAAAGAGTTGTCTGGTGACTGTGGCCAGAGGACTAAATACTAGACATTAGAGACAAAGCAAGAATACCACTGAGGAAGCTGTTGAATAATAGTCAAGGGTAAAAAATATAGGACTTCTTTAAAGTAGTGGCCTGGGAATGGGTAGGAGGCACAGATCAATGATTTTGTAAGTAGAAAGATTTGAACATATGTTCAAACAATATAGTGGTGGATGAGGAGGAGGTGGTACAAGGTGTCATGGTTATGCTTGAGTTATTTATTATGATAGTGGTCTAGCTAGTCTTTGTTCCTTATCCCTCTGTAACATTGTATTTCCATTTTTGTTGCTTTTTATCTTTTCTTTTGTGGGAGATACAGGGTTTCTATTTATCTAGTCTGAACTTGTCTGATATTTAAGATGCTAGTTTCTTCACCTAGCCTATACTAGGTTTATCCCCTACTCTTGGTCTTTACCTCCCACCCAAACAAAAAATTTGCAAAGCTAGTGACAAAGTTGTTGCCTTATCATTAATGGCTCTGATAGCATTTCTTGACTAAACTGATTTTTTTTTTTTGCACTTCTTGAAAGTATTTCCCATTTAATATTTTGATCCTCTGGCATAGTCACTGTTGGCCTTAATTCTTTTTATGTTTGAAATGTTAGAGTAATGTAAATGTTGGATTTAATTGTTTTTGATATAGTACTCAAGAATGACCAAAAAAAGGAAACGCCAAGATGATTTCCAAAAAGTAAAACTGAAAGTTGGTAAAAAGAAGCCCAAGTTAGAAAATGCTACTGCTACAAACTTTAAAACAAAGACTATACATCTGCCTGAGCAACTTAAAGAGGATGGAACACTTCCAACAAACAATAGAAAATTAAACATAAAGGTAAGTCATAAATCTCATTTAGATAAAATAAGGTTTTCTTTGAAATCACGTAGAATGTTTTTGTAAAAAGTTGCTTAAACTCTTAGACGAAATGATTTGCCTAGGGTCAGAGTTTATTGATAGATGATATTTAGGGTTCATCTGTTATCCATATCTGATCTTGGAACTGCATCTTTTTTACCTCTTACATAAAAGTTTGCTGAACTAAATGATAGTGGTTTTCCTCTAGTATACTTATTTGATAATATATTTCATCTGAAGGTAATTCTTAAGTTTTAACTTTTTGTTTGATGTATCATGTTTGTGATGAAAAGTTTTCCATCTGTTTTTATAGCTCCTTAAGATTCTGTTGCATTCCTATTTTTTAAAAAATAGTTTTTTAGTTGTTGATAGACCTTTATTTATATGTGGTGCTGAGAATCCAATCCAGTACCTCACACATGCCAGGCAAGTGTGCTACCACACTTTTGTTCAGCTACGAGCTGAAAAAATTTCTCAATTTTTCCCTTTGTTAAGTGCCCCAGCCCCAGCCCCAGCCCCCTGTCACATTTATTTTTGAACCTATGTAGCCCATAGTTTGTTATAGGTTCATAGTACAGATCGAATATTCCTTATCAAATTCTTGGAACCAGAAGTGTTTTGTATTTCAGATTGTTTTTGTATTTTGTATATTTGCATATGCATTGTGAGATACCTTAGGGATGGAACTCAAGTCTACATTTTATTTTATACACGTAGTCTGAAAGTAATTTTATACAATAATTTTAGTATGCACATGTTTTGACTGACAAATCACTGGAGGTCAGGTAAAGAATTTTCCACTTGTGTTGTGGCACTCAAAAGTTTTGGATATTGGAACATAATGGGTTTTAGATTTTTAGATTAGGGAACTCTAGTTTATAAATGCTTAAAGTCAAAGTTTGAGCAGAAGTTTTGTTTAAAAATTTGAATAGCTTTATTGAGATATAGTTTATACATAATGAAAGTCACCCATTTAAAGTAAGCAATTCAGTGATTTTTAATATATTTTACCAAGTTATCCTTTGGAGTCACTCCCCATTCCTTTTTCCTGGCCCTAGGCAATCACTAATATTTCTGAAGATTTTTCTTTTTGTTATTAGTCTTTCACTTAGCATATTTTTGAGGTTCATCCATGTTATAGCTTGGATCAGAAAAGTACTTTATATCCTTGAATAGTGTTCCTTTGTATGATTGTCATATTTTGTTAATCACTTATGGACATTTGATTTATTTTCACTTTTTGGCTCTTAAGAGTAATGCTGTTATGAATATTTGTGTACAGGTCTTTGTGAGGACATGTTTTCTAATTTTGCTTTTTGAAGCTCTCGAGGTTAAATAATAATGTATTTGAAGTTATTTTTTCAATTGTTATATGAAACATTCTGTGAATAAAATTCTCAAGTAGTATCCTCTGAATAAAATACATATACACACTTGTAAAAGACCTCGAACTTGTAAAAGAACATTTAAAATAGGCAGGAAAAGGCCTGTTAAATTAGAAGTACATAAATGCACTCACCATAATGTTTGGTACATAATAGGTTTGTTATAAATGATGGTGTTGATTGCTATCACTTTAAATTATAGTGTCTGAGCCTGTATGCAGTTTAATGTCAAAAAAAATTCTAACTGAAAATCATGTAACTTTTTTAAGCTAAAAATATTTTGAAGGCAAAACTTATGATTTTAATCAAAATTTAATAGCATTTAAAATACTTATTGATGCAGTTTGTATAAGGAGCATCAGTTAATTAGCATAGTTTGCATGTTTAGTTGAAAATGATATAATGTATAGATTTGTATAAACCTAAAAACTTTATATTTGTTTGTAGGATTTGCTGTCACAGATGCATCACTACAATGCTGGGGTTAAACAAAGTGCTCTTCTTGGACTTAAAGACCTTTTGTCTCAATACCCATTTATAATTGATGCACACCTTTCAAACATATTAAGTGAAGTGACTGCTGTGTTTACAGATAAAGATGCTAATGTACGATTAGCAGCAGTTCAACTTCTTCAATTCCTGGCCCCCAAAATACGAGCTGAACAAATTTCTCCATTTTTTCCTTTGGTAAGTGCCCATCTCTCTAGTGCCATGACTCACATTACTGAAGGAATTCAGGAGGACTCTCTGAAAGTTTTGGACATTCTGCTGGAACAGTACCCAGCTCTAATTACTGGCCGTAGCAGTATATTGCTTAAGAATTTTGTAGAACTTATTTCTCATCAGCAGCTGTCCAAAGGACTGGTAAATAGAGACAGATCCCAGTCTTGGATACTTTCTGTAAATCCTAATCGGAGACTCACTTCTCAGCAGTGGAGGCTGAAAGTCTTAGTGAGACTCAGTAAATTCCTTCAGGCCTTGGCAGATGGATCCAGTAGGTTGAGAGAAAGTGAAGGACTTCAGGAACAAAAAGAAAATCCCCATGCCACTAGCAACTCCATTTTTATCAACTGGAAGGAACATGCCAACGACCATCAACACATCCAGGTTTATGAAAATGGGGGTTCACAGCCAAATGTCAGTTCACAGTTCAGGCTACGGTAAGAAGGATTTCAGTTATGTCCACGCTCAGTTTTCCTATATTGAATTCTAACTGCTGACCATTGATGGCTAATGGTGGAAGACATGCAGTTGTCTTTCATAGTTTTCATGTAGTTACTCATGATTTGATTTGATGACTCCTGATGGGAGGATTTATTTGAAAGTATGTTTGTTTATTCATTTCTAGAAAAGCCTAACGAGAAGTAAAACTTGATGATCTCTGTTGGCTTTGTCATCTTAGAATTTCATTTTTCTTAGTAGTCTTAATGTAATTATCAGTTCATGGTGCTTCATTTTACTGGTAGTTTATATTTAAGATTTAAATTGAGTAAGGGATAATGCATCTTTTAATCAATTTTTTTTTAAATTTTATTCTTTCCTTACAAGGTTTTTTGTTGGAGGACTAGGAGCTGTGGATGAAGGACTATCATCTACTGAAAACCTGAAAGGATTTATAGAGATAATAATTCCATTGTTAATTGAATGCTGGGTTGAAGCTGTGCCTCCACAACTAGCTGCTTCTGTTGGAAGTGGTTTCGAGCGAGAACCGCTACAGGTTATGCAGCAAGTCCTTAATATTATTTCTCTTCTGTGGAAACTCTCTAAACAACATGATGAAACACATAAATTGGTAAGAACTAATGGTTTTTTTACTTTATTAGTAAAGCCTTTTATTGTAAATAGGAAACTTAGAAATCAGTTTATTATATGAATTGATTGTGCATTTTCCCAAAAAATACTCAAGAGTTTTAAGTGTGAACTTCAAAAAAATGAAAATAGTTTTGTGAGGTTATTACCTATGAATATATGTAGTTTTTTAGTGAGATGTTTTACAAATTTGCTGGATTCCATTTGATTTTATTAAATATAATTCATAGCAGTGTAAAATGTTTAAGGTGGATTATTATTTATTTTTATTTTTTAGTTGTAGATGGACACAATATCTTTAGTTTATTTATTTATTCTTATGTGGTGCTGAGGATCAAACCCAGGGTCTTGCACATGCGAGGTGAGTGCTCTACCGCTGAGCCATAACCCCAGCCTCTAAGATGGATTAATTATTTAGGCTCATTTTAGTCTCTGACGATCTTTGTAGGATTAAAAAAGTGCAAGTAAAATTATTTAGTAATGGCTTCTAGTTGTGTCATGTTGCTTAAGTTAGCAGAAAAGACCAAACTGAGACCTTATTGTGAATGTAGTATATGGTGTGTATGCTAATCCTTTGCTATGCAAGAAAGGAAGAATAATCTATGAAATTAAGTTGGTGCTAAATCAATATGCCAACACACTTAAAAGGGCAGCTATAAAAGAATTTCTGCAAGAACTTTTGACTAGACAGATGTAAATCCTTATAATTGTCTATGAACACATAAAACAGAGAAGGAGGTCTTCTTTGTTCTGATTTTTAAATTTCAATCTAAAGTAGTAGTATAAGGTAATTTTTGAAAAACATTATGGTGTTCTAATTTTTAAATTTCAACCTGAAGTAGTAATATTTGATAAATTTGAAAAGCATTATGGAATTGTACTAAGGTAGGTTGAGCATGTTCTAGCACTGTTATCACCTATCTGTAGGGATGGTGTTTAAATTGCTTTTTCCAATAGGCATTTTATTGATTTAAATTTTGAGTCTTTCTGTCTTTATTGACACATTGAAAAAATTAATCATGATTAGAGGTGTAGTATATGATATTGAGAAAGCAAAACTTGCTTTCTCTATGGCAGTTCATTTTTGATGTAGGCTCATGATATAATAATGTATACAGTTCTTTAGAAAAGTATGTATTATCTGCATTCTTGAATGGATCTACTGTCCCTGACTTAGGATGGTTCAGCCGAAAATTTTTCTACTTTAGAATGATGCAAAAAAGCTTGCCTGTACAACTGTATTCTGTTTTTTTACTTCAGTATAGTCTTGAGTAAGTTACAGGAGATATTCAACACTTTATTGTAAAGTAGGCTTATGTTAGATAATAATTGCCCTTACGTAGGCTAATGTAAGTAATTGTATCACTGATTAACTCCTTAAGTCCCATGTTTTCAATTCTGCAGCTGAATCAACAAAATTGACATAGATGCATTAAAATACCTTGGAAATCATAACCTATAGCTTATATCCTTTATTGTTTTTTTTTTTTTTGAGAGAGAATTTTTTTTTAATATTTATTTTTCAGTTCTTGGCAGACACAACATCTTTGTTGGTATGTGGTGCTGAGGATCGAACCCGGGCTGCACGCATGCCAGGCGATCGCGCTACCGCTTGAGCCACATCCCCAGCCCCCTTTATTGTGATTCAGACTGAAAATACAAATTGTCTTATAAGTTGGGCACTGGGACAATACTTTTGCATATATAAACCATTCTAAAAACAGGACTTTGGGTAAATATTATATCTCTGATGTTGGACAAGATGAGTTAAGATAACTTAGGCAAAATTATGATATTTGGTAGGTTAGGTGTATTAAATGCAATTTTGGGGTCGGGGTTTACCAGGGATTGAGTGCAGAGACACTCAACCACTGAGTCATACCCCTGGTCCTATTTTGTATTTTATTTAGAGATGGGGTCTCAGTGAGTTGCTTAGCACCTCGTAATTGCTAAGGCTGGCTTTGAACACTCTATCCTCCTGTCTCAGCCTCCTGAGCTGCTGGGATTACAGACAGGTGTTGTAATTTATTTGTATTTTAATGTTGGTTTACTTGCTACTTTTTATTTATGTGATCCATTATTGTACCCTTTTCTTGTGAGAATTAGAACAGGCATGAGCCATCATTCCCAGCTTAAATGCATTTTTGACTTAGGGTATTTTCCACTAAAAATGGGCTTATTAGGACATAATCCTGTATGTCAGAAGCTGTATTTGCACTTGAAAGGCCAAGAAAAAATGAAAGTAATGATATTTTAACATGGATTTTGAATACTGGTCTTTCCTTCTATTTTAGAGAGCTGAGAAATAAAAATTCCAGAATTCCTTGGTATCTGGTTATATGTGATTCACCAATAAACATTTGTTATTGCTTTAGTAGTAGTGATTATATTTAGGTAAAATAGTAAGCCCAAAATGCAGAACATGCAAATTAATTAATTGGTGCTAGTTTTGGGTCATCTGCTACCAGTCAAATGACAAAGGTTCTAAATATTGCTTTAGTTTTATGGATATTTAAAATATTATACCGTAGAACTATTTTTTATTATAACATGGCTAGATTTATTAGTGTTTTTTAAACATGGCATACTAAGCATAAAAGATTATGGACTTTTGAAGACCAGAATGCTAATTTGATTTATTTACATAGATTTGGGATGGAGGAGTAATTCAGATAGGATAGTATATATCTTTGCAGTATTAAGGATCAAACCTAGGGCCTCACACCATACTAGGCAAAGCACTTTACCACTGAATTGCATTCCTAGCTCAGGACTAATATTTGAAAGCATCTATTTCTAATTTACTTTGGGAGATTTATTGTGCCAAATTCTAATAACTTGATGAGAACTATTGTCTTAGAGATAAAGTATAAAAGTGTATGTTAGCTGTGCTGAGTGACATTGAATGGCTTTTTTTTTTTGGCATTCCTACTCTTAACTCCCATCTCTCATTCACCTTTATTTGTAGGCTTACTTAAGACATTGAATAACCTTTCTAACAGCTTCACTTTTAGGAGGAATCAAATGGCATTCCTTAGCCTTTTAATGGAAGTCACAGATGGCAGACTGAATGGTAATTTTTTTTCTCTCAGAAAGTCTATAGGTTTTTCTGTTGACAAATTGGCATCTGGGTTAGGGTACCATCTTAGGTGCTGTTTAATGCATTTAATTTTGATAGTATCTGCATCACAGTTGATTTAATTTGTATTCAAGTAGGTTTTTTTTTTTAAATCTTTTTTAGCAGTTTGAAACTGATTCTTGTTTTGAAAAGAAATCTCAAGGTACGTTGAACTTACAAGCAGTGTTTGGATACTCTGATCCTTACTGAGGTAGCTTATTTCTGATAATACTCTTAATATGTAGCTGATTTTAAAAATGAAAATATAATTTAACTTTTTAATGTACTTTGATTTTTAGGATCCTATATTAACAATGTTGACTTCAGGATTATAATTACTCATAAAAATTTGTATCTTGTATTTTAATGTTGGTTTACTTGCTACTTTTTATTTATGTGATCCATTGTTGTACCCTTTTCTTGTGAGAATTAGAATATGTAAACAGATGTAGTCATGCTTTTTGAGTCATTTTACTCAAAGATTTATTTGACGTCTATAAGTGGGGCAACTTAAGTTTGTTAAAATTCAGTTCTTCAATTTTACCAACCCACAATTTAAGTGCTCTATAGCTGCATATGGGTAGTGACTGCTGTATTGGATGGCACAGATATAGAACAGTTTCATCACTGAAGAAATTTGGTCTTTTTGAGTTCTGTGGTGCTGTTCTAGGCAGTGGACACAAAAAGGTAAACCTTACTGGTAATGAGCTTATAGTGATTATCTTATAGTTGATAAAAGGTGAACAAGTATATAATATTAATGCTGGAAATAAAATTTAAAATGAAGTCAGGTATAAAGAAGGCATGTGCTAGACATAGGAGTGGGGACTAGAACAGAATGATGAGTTGTCAGGAAATGCTCTCTGAGGTTAAGACATTAAAAAGTAACTGAATAAAGCAAAAGAACAAGACTTATAAATAAATATGCAGGAAAAAGAACATTCTTGGTATAAGGAAGTGTTCCTAGGTGTACTAGTTCCTAGGTGTAAACAAGTTTGGCATATTTGAAGAATGACTAGAAGGCCAAGTGCAAGTGAGGTACTGGTAGAAGTGGAAGATGAGGGAGAAGAAGAGTGACAGTGGCCAGATCATGTGGGACTCTGGTTCCTGTTAAAGGAGTTTGGATTTTTAGATAACTTTTATTTATTTATTTTTTTATGTGGTGTTGAGGATCGAGTCCATTGCCTCACACATGCTAGGCAAGTGCTCTACCACAGAGCCACAACCCCAGCCCTGTTCATTTAACTTTAAATGTCAAATTTATAAAACTAGAACACTAATGAACTCCTTTATGGTCACCATCTCTTCTAGTAGCCATCATCTAATGATTAATAGTAAAAGTCCAAGAGATGTCAAGTGTACACCTGTAAATAGAATCTGGAGCTTAGGAAGAAACATCTAAGGACTGATAACTGGGTACATCCAAACAATTAGAGGTCAGGAAGAAGAGAAGAACCCAGTATACTAAGCAGGAGCACCTGAGCTATAGCTAGCCGCATTAATACCTGAAATCCTATATCCTAGGAAACTGCTAAGTGTCTGGCAAAATGGGATGATTGGTTACTCTGTATCAGAAGAAATAAGAATGTTCATCTGGAATTTTTAAGTGTTTTAAGTAGGAGGGAATGACAAATTCACCATTATTGCTAAAGCATTTTACAGACATGCATTGCTTTAAGTTTTGGATACCTTTAATGAGAAACAATGGAATCACCGTGGATTGGAGTTATGGTATAGATAGAATGCTAAGTAGAAGAGTTTGTTTTGTGTATTTTATAAATATTCCATTAGTGGTTCAAATTCATAATATTTTCCAATCTCATTTACTTTTCCTTTTTCTTTCTTAAGTAGCAGATAAATTCAAGGAAATAATTATCAGGTACCAAAAGGATCTGTGGATGAAAATTGGATACCTTAATAGTTCATTCTGATTTTAAAATTTTATTTGCATCTTATATCACTGGCAGAAGATGTATCATAATGGACCATCTAAGCTGAATATTGACAAATTATCAAATTTTTTCTTAAAGTTTTACTGATTATTGTACATTTATTTCTCATAGTTAGCTAATCTTAATCTTTATTTCAACAGGAGTTCTGGCTTCGAAAGAATTACCTTATTGACTTCAAACACCATTTTATGAGTCATTTTCCGTATGCTTTAAAAGAAATAAGCAAGCACAGAAGGAAAGAGACAAATAAAAGGTATTGTGATTATTTTCCACTGTATAAATTTAAAAAGCTGTTAAAACTGAAATTATTAAAATGTAATTAATCATAGTCTGGCAATTTCTACATCATGAGATATTTAGATTTTGTGAAAATAAAAGTAGGCATAGTATGACTCTTTTGAACAAATCTTAGTAATTTTTTTTTTAATTTTTAAAAGTCTGTACAGTTGTGCTATGTGAATGTATAAAATTACATAAATGTACATTAATTAAAAATTGCCAACATGGGTGGTTTATTTTGAGGGGCACCATGTAGTTATTGATTCTCTGTCTAGAGAACTTTGGAAAGTCACCTTAGTATGCTCTCATTTTTACTTGAGGAAACTGGTAGTAAAAGTAGGATCAATGTCCTGAAGGAAGGAATTGGAAAAGAAAGGGGGAAAAGGGACAATAAATTAGAAGATGGAGTTTTAAAAAGTCAGCTTGGAAAGCATTTAAAATGTGTACTGCAAGTGAGAGCAGATAAATGTGAGAACACGTTATATAATAAAACTTGACAAGCAGGTATAAACGAAACACTAAAATTATAGTTGCTTCAAATGAGTGAACATTCAAAGAGGATCTTAAAAAGCCTGTCAACAGTCTTTAGGATCTTTAATATACAAAAGGGAAGAAACTAACTGGAGAAGCTTTGAGGCTGTGTGCTGTTTTCTTTCTTTCTTTCTCTCTTTTTTGAGGGGGGTGGAGGGTGGGTCAGTGGATTGAACACAGAGCTTTGTGCATGCTAGGCAAAGTACTCTTCCACTGAATTATATCCCCAGCCCCACAGGGGTTCTCTGAGCAGGGTTCAGGGACTATGCTGGAAGAAATAAGGCTGTTCTATAGATGTATGAGCTTTTCATTCATTCACTATTTATTTTGGTCACTTATCGTAAATAAAATATTTTGATAATAAAATATTTTAAGTTGTATTCCTTTCTTTCCTAAGTGATTTGATTCTGAATTGTAAGCAAGTGTGTCTGGATCCATTCAGGAGATAAAAACCACACCAATGAGTTTTAACAGAATTTAATATAAAGAATTATTATGTTTTAAAAAACTGAGAAGACAACAAGGGAATAGTAAGATATTATGGAAATAGCAACTCATATCTCTAGAACTGAGAACAAAGAAAAAAAGGAAAAAGCTTAGAGGAAGGGAGCCGGGACTGACTTCTGAGAAGCGGTTGCTGCTCAGCTGGTGTTCATGTCTTGGACTCAGAGAAGGTTGTATAGAGCAGGAGCCCACAACTCTGAAGGTTGTATAGAGCAGGAGCCCACAACTCTGCAAAGGGGGTTCTAGCTTGGTTCTGTTGGTATTTTCCTATGGGCATGGTGATGCTAGTTCTGTAGAGTTAGGATCAAAGAGTCCCTTTATTGAACAAACTGGAATCACTGTGGCTTCTAGGATGAATTGTGAACAAGCCTGTAGAAGAGGTGCAAGAAAAATACCCTGTCTTCCTCCTACAGCTTTCAAGTCTCTTTCTACCATCTCTTTATTGTTAGAAGAAGCCACATGCAAAGGAAAACTGTGGCTCACATAGTCCCAGCCCCAGGATCACAAAGTGGGGTTTGGAGGGTGAGTTGGAAGCTGAGAAGTAGTAGCTCCATAATTGGTAGAAGTGAATTAATATGGGGCTGAGGTTGTGGCTCAGCGGTAGAGCGCTCACCTAGCATGTGCAAGACCCTAGGTTTGATCCTCAGCACCACATAAAAATAAATAAATAAAATAAAGGTATTTTGTCCAAATACTTTTTAAAAATGAATTAATATAGATAACATAAGGCTTTATATAAGTATACTTATAACTGTACCATTAATTAACTGAATTTGTTGGGAGACAGATGATAAGTTTTTGTCAGGATAAATAGACAAAAGTTATATGGAGGGTAGTGTTTGAAGTGGATCTGAATATGGATGTGATTTCATCTAGTAGACTGTGTAAGGGACTAGAGACAATGTAAGTAAGGAGACCATATTCAAAACAAAACAAAAAACTGGAGAATATGGACCTGGCTGGGTCAGATCTGGTTTCTATTCTTCACTGACCTTGATACTGGAAATAACTTATTTCTGGAATTCATCTTACTTTTAGCCTTGATTCTTTTGTCATTGAGGACTTTTGGTTGGTCAAAAATGTTTTAGGGGCTGGGGATGTGGCTCAAGCGGTAGCGCGCTCGCCTGGCGTGCGTGCGGCCCGGGTTCGATCCTCAGCACCACATACTAACAGGGATGTTGTGTCCGCCAAGAACTAAAAAAATAAAAAAATTTAAAAAAAAAAAACTGTTTCAGGAAGACTAATTTATGGAGTTGCTTGAATCAGAGAGACCCTTTCTTGAGGAAGACGTTAGGTTTTTCCCTCCACACACAATTTTCTTATTAGAACAGAACTAATTCACAGTCCATCCAAGGTTTAGAAAGTCTTTGAGTTCCTGAAATCATGATGTAAAATTTTATGTGTGTAAAATTTTATGTGTGTTTGTTTTTTTTTCTGGTAAGGGGTTTCATATATGATTTTCACAAAAAAAAATGAGTTTAAATAATGCTTAGGATGTTTAGAATTTAGTAGACTCTTAAGTGTAAGTAAATGACTTTAAGAGTGTAGGGTATACTGTTAGCATTCAATAAATTTGTTGGACATTTAATATGTGTAAGCCACCTCTTGTAGTAGGTGCTGAACATTTAGTGATAAAGATAAATAGTACCAGTTCTCAGTGGAATTCAATCTAATGAGGGAGAATTTTTTTCTCTGATTATTGAATCAGTGACCCATTGTGATCAAATGAAAGAAGAGTTAGGGCAATATAAGAGTATATATAAATGGGTCAGACATGGTGGCACATGCCTGTAATCCCAGTGATCCAGGAAGCTGAGGTAGGAGGATCGAAAGTTATAAGGCCAGTCTGGGCAACTTAGCCAGACCTTTTATTTTAAAATTTAGAATTTCAAAATAAAAATAAAAGTACTGGTGGTATGTGGCTTACTGGTGAAGTGCCCCTGGATTCAATTCCCAGTACTTAACAAAAGGTATAGAACAAAGAGCTGGTCCTTGTTTTTTAGGGGGTTGGAGGCTTCTAGGAAAGGCTACTCTGATGAAGTGACATTTGTGCCAAGATACATATTTATGTACTCCCAGTTTCTTTAGCTTGCTGTCTGCATTTTCCCCTCATGTTGAAATGTAGTTACAAAGCTTGTAATTATTTTTATGGTAGAAAGTGTATATAACATAGCATTTAACCATTGTAACTACAAGTGTACTGTTGAGTGTCATTAAGTACTTTCACATTATTGTGCAACCACCTTCTGAACTCATCCTGAACTGAAGCTCTGTTTTCGCTAAACAGTAACTGCCCATACTCCTCCTGATAAGTATGGTTCAACGTATGTTTGCTTATTTTAGTACATCATGAATATAATCTACAGTATTTGTTCTTTTGTGTTTGATGTTTTCAGGGTTCATGTTGTAGCATGCATCAGAATTTCTTTCCTTTTTTAAAAAATATTTAATTCTTTTAGAGCAGTTTTAGGTGCAGAGTTCCTGTATATTTCCTGTCCTCACACATGCACAGCCTCTCCAACTATCAGTGCAGTTAGTGAACTGAACATTGATACATCATTTTCATTCAAAGTGACAATTTATATTCTTTTTCTAGATGTGTAAAGTGGGTTGGTATATATAGTCTTTAAACTTTTTGTATAAATTATTGGAGAAGCAGAATGAACTCTCTGAAGTTTGCAGTTGCCCATTGAGCTCTCCCAGATATAGTAATAGATTGTGTTGCATTAGATAAATCTAGGATAGTGTTTCTTATAAAGCTCTACCTGGGGGAGGAAATGTTGCAAATTTATCCAGGTTGCATTCTCTTTTAATGATAAAATTCCTGATTTTTAGCTGGACATATAGCTACATAAAATAAAAACTAGCTATCCTAGTTTCCTTTGCAGCTAGCTGGGAGTGGTTGTGTGGGTAATTTCTACAAAATTTTGCTCAGACTTCTCTTTCCAGTGTCAAGTGCCAGACTTCCATTTTGAGTTGTTTGTCAGCCATGCTGCCTGGATTTATGACAGTTTAGGTTCAGTATATACAAGGTAGAATTTATTTCTGGATTTCTGCTCTTTTTTTCTTCATCATCTCTTATCAATTTAGTCAATAGTGCTAGAATCTTTGATGCTGCCCTTCTCTACCCTCCCCAGCTCACATATGTGTATACATTTGAGCAAGTCTCATATCCAGACAATTTTTATTCTTTATAAATGTTTCCCTACTCCTAGTCCATACCAGTATTGACCCTAGTTTTTGCCCTTGCCTACTGTTGCCTGGATTGCTCCAATAGCCACACAACTGCTTCTTTGTTTATAGTCTATAACTCTTGTTTTTCCTTTTGTATTTGCAAAATCATCCATCTGAAAGAAGTTAGCCATGGTACTCCCTTGTCTGCAGAATTAATTTTGGTGTTCTTTGTAAACTGGTTTCCTTTTTCCTTTCTAGGCTCGTTGTTTCTAGCCTTGCTTTTGATGCTCAGCCACAACAAATTTATTTCCCTTTTCATGTATGTGTGGTTCTTCACAATTGTCCTTGCTGAAATCTAATCCAGAGTTACTGTTTTCCTTTAAAATTGATTACTTTGAGATATTTATAATTTTAGTCAACTCCACATTTTTCTAAACATGAAAAAAATGGACTGTACTGTTGAATAGTCTGAAATGAGTATGTTTTGAATTTCAGATTTTGTTCAATAAATATTGTATTCAGGTATTTAAAAATTTCAAGTTTTGAAAGAAACATTTTTGTTTGGCTAAGATAAATAAACTGATTTTAGTATGTGAATTATAAAGTTAATTCATTTCAAATCAGTGCTTACCTGAATCACTCTTCATATTTCATACAGGAGGAAATTATTACCAGGAGAAACTAGTGATTACTTAGAAGTAAAGCCAAGATCTGCTGTGATGTCCATTCAAATAAATGTTTTCTTAAAAAATCTTTAGGTCTTATCTTTCAAGTTTTTTAGGATTCCCATGCAGTATTGTGAAACCGTTTGTCTTCTGTATAAACAGCAGCATTAGTAATGAGCCATATGCAGGGTAATTCAGACTTTCTGAACAATCCTGATTCTGTAGTAAATAGTTTATTTACAGAACTATGACCTGAATCTTGCCTATACACTATGTCGTCTTGACATTTTATTAATTCTAGAAGGAATTTTTTTGTTTCAAGTACACTAAGTGAAGCAGCCATGGTAGACATAACACTTTATAGATATGTGTGTGTGTGTCTTTGTTTGTTTTTAGCATCAAGCATTGCACGATTCTCTCCAATAACGTAGATCATCTCTTACTGAATTTAACACTGTCTGATATCATGGTCTCCCTGGCAAATGCCTCAACTTTGCAGAAAGATTCCAGTTGGATAGAAATGATAAGGAAATTTGTGACAAAGACCCTTGAAGATGGCTCTAGGCTAAACAGTAAGCAGCTGAACAGATTGCTTGGAGTATCGTGGAGGTTAATGCAGATACAACCAAACAGAGGTACGTGATGCTGTTTTGCCTTGATCTGAGAAGAGCTCTTATGGTATTTAGTGACTAGCCATGAAATGGTGACTTCCAAACTTTTCCATGTAATAATTATATTCAGACCATATAAGGTAGCTAGCCTAAGAATTTATAAAGCACTATCTGCTTGAACTCTGAAGTCATTTTGGCCCCTTAGAAGGGAGGCCCATTGTGAAGCTAATTAATGAAGATTTCTATCCTCCTCTGCTCTAGTCTGACTGAAAATTAAAAGTTTTTCCCTTTGATCAATGTAGAATGAACATTCTATATTTCCTTGTCTACCTTTCTTCAGTGTAGGAGTTAAGTTACATTGTCCATTTTTTGGACTTATTTACTACAACTTTTTTCATTCAGAATCGAATCAAGGCTTTTCTGTTTGGTTCCAATCTAATTCACCTTTCGCTTTTTTTTTTTTTTTTGTCATCCCAAGGTTTATTGTACCTTAATAAAATTTATATTGTAACTTTTGGTTGGTTTGACTTTGGTTTTAGTTATGCTATTTTTACAGTAGGACTTTGATAGTTATCAATAGTTTGTAGCTAAGACCTGCTTTTGCCATATGGGCAGAGTAAAAGTGAATTTAGAGGAATTTCGGAGGTTATTAAAGAAATATTTTTGATTGATATCAGTTATTTTCTTTCTGTTTTTAGAGGCTACGGAGACTCTCATTAAGGCAGTTTATACATTATATCAACAAAGGGGCCTTCTTCTTCCAGTTCGGACTTTGTTACTAAAATTTTTCAGTAAAATCTATCAGAAGGAAGAATTGAGATCTTACAGGCTCAGGTAAAGTTTTACTTTATTATATAAATTTCCTTTTTCTATGCCAGATGTGGTGGCACACACCTGTAATCCCAGTGCCTCAGGAGGCTTAGGCAGGAGGATCGCCAGTTTGTAGCCAGCCTAAGCAAAAGTGAGGTGCTAAGCAACTCAGTAGGCCCTGTCTCTAAATAAAATACAAAGTAGGGCTGGGGATGTGGCTCAGTGATTAAGAGCACCCCTGAGTTCAATCCCTGGTACTCAAAACAAAACAAAATTTCTCTTTTCTCTTGCTGAATTGTTTGTAGTCTGTTTAAATATTTTAAATAAGCTGATAGAGTGATGAAATCTTTGGAGAAAGTGTCTCTCTCTCTCTCTCTTTTAATCCTATGTAGTGCATTTATGAAATGATGGAAAATTTTATAAAAAAGCATACTTAATAGTTCTCGTAAACTTTATATCCATATCTGAACAGTAAAAGCCTCTTTAGCATGTATTTCTACTTGTAGTTAGTGAACAGATGCAACAACCTATAGCAGCCTGTCTTAGTTAGCCTTTCATTGCTGTGGCCAAAATACCTGACAAAAATATCTTAGAGGAGGTTTTGGAGGTTTATTCCATGATTGGTTAAGTTCATTGCTCTGGGCCCAAGGTGTCTAGTGGAGGAAAGTGGCTTACCTCATCATGGCCAGGAAACCGGTGGGGGCACAGGGAAGCTAACCCTTCCAGGGCATGCCCCATTGACCCACCCTCTCTACCCACATCCTACCTGCCTGTAATTATCTGGCAGTCTATTCAAAGTAGATTACAGCACTCTGTCTAGTCATTTCACCTTCAAACAAGCTTTGGGGGACACTTCATATCCAAGCCACAACACGGCCATAATCTTTTTCTTCCCATAGAAAATATGGAGGTTAGGGCTGGGGATGTGGCTCAAGCAGTAGTGGGCTCGCCTCGCATGCGTGCGGCCTGGGTCAGATCCTCAGCACCACATACAAATAAAGATGTTATGTCCGCCGAAAACTAAAAAAATAAATTAAAAAAAAAAAGAAAGAAAATATGGAGATTGAATCATTAGCCATTAGTGACATATTGGGATATGTGGGATAAACTGGAGGACAATAGAAGATGACCAAGTTTCTGGCTTAGTGTAATACTATCAGAATGGAACTAAGGAATCAACTTTTTTTTTGGACACCCAGTATTTGCATCCATCCCAGGGGTGCTCTGCCACTGAGCTACCACCCTTAGCCCTTCTTATTTTTCAGTTTGAGACACAGTCTTCCTAAATTGCCAAGACTGTCCTTCAACTTGTGATCCTCCTGTATAAGCCTAAGTAGCTAGGATTGCAGGTGTGCATGGTTATGACCAGCAGGAATTAACTCTTTTGATATGGTAAATTTAAGATCATTTGAGCTAGTCAGGAAGATATGTGGTTGGGGTTTGCTACATGTGGTGGTGGCTCATGCTTGTAATCCCAACTATTAGAGACACTGAGGCAGGAAGATCACAAGTTCAAGGCCAGCCTGTAGCAAGCCACTGTCTTAAAGTTAAAGGGGGGGGCGGGGGTGCTGCGGATTTAGCTCAGTGGTAGAATACTTGTCTAACTTTTGAGACCCTGCGTTCAATCGCCAGTAAGAGAGAGGTGGATTGATTGATTGATTTGGGGTATCTCCATATATGTAGGTAGTTGTTGGACTATAGTCTGGTTTTTGCTGTAAATTTAGGTCTGACAATGAAGTGCATACTTACTTAAATCCCTAAGCTCTCAATGTTTGCTGTTAACCCAAGACGTTAGAGCTTTAAGTAAGTGCCCTATATAATAAATTAACACAAGTTCAAAGCCATTTTGTGTGTGGGCAAATGCATCAGCTTGTTAATAGAGTATAATAATTAACACTAAGTAGTTTACAAAAGAGTTAAGTATTTCTGTCCCTAAAGGTAAAACTACAATTTAGATATTATCCCATATTGCATAGTTTAGTGGGCAAAGTCTTGGAAAATGTTTCTTGTAGGTAAATGATGGGGACATCTTGTAGGCTTTCAAATGTTTAAATGAACAAATGTGTTATTGGTTCATAATTGGTCACTTGGTAGCATGTTTAAATTATAATCTTTTTTTGTTAGTTCAAATTTATTTCCCTTGCCTTTGAAGATCACACTTTGTCATGTTTTCCCTTGGTCTATCTAAGATACCGTAGTAAAGTGTTATCCCGTTGGCTTGCTGGTTTACCTTTGCAACTCTCTCATCTGGGCTCCCGAAACCCTGAACTCTCAACACAGCTGATTGATATCATTCATACTGCTGCAGCACGAGCAAATAAAGAATTACTAAAAAGTTTACAAACTACTGCTCCCCGAATCTATGGTAAGAGTTCGTTAAGTGGCATACGTACTCATTGGTTTATCCTAGTGTAGGAAATAAATTAAGGGAATCTCTTTAGCTTTGCCGCCTTTTTAGTTATGCTGTCGTCAAATTGCCAAAATTAAAAACTAAACAGTAAATTTATTTTCAGGATTATTGTTTGTTGGAATTGTTATAGAGGATTAATGTTTGTAGATGATATTTTTTTTGGCAGGGTGTGGAGTGGTACCAGGGATTGAACTCGGGGGCACTTGACTACTGAGCCATCTCCCCAGCCCTATTTTGTATTTTTATTTAGAGACAGGATCTCACTGGGTTTTTTAGTGCCTTGCTTTTACTGAGGTTGGCTTTGAACTTGAGATCCTCCTGCCTCAGCTTCTTGATCCTTTGGGATTACAAGCAGGTGCCACTGAGCCTAGCTGCCAATGTTTTTTGTGTATCTTTGAAACCACTTCCTATTTATAAATTCAAAACTAATAGGAGACTTAAGAAATTCCTTTGAAGCTTTAATGGCACTATAATACCTTCATTACTTATAATGAATATATTGTATGACTTCTTTATATTTTTACTTTAGTATTCATCCCTGGAACTGACTTAAGTGTTTAATATTTTAAGCAAAAAATATGACTAAAATACATGAATATACATGTGTGTATACATGTGCATATAGTTTGTGTTTATTGAGATTGATTCATATAATTTATTGAGACATAATGATAAAATCTACCAATTTACAATATATACTTCAGTGGTTTTTAAATATATTCCAAAGATTGTACAGTTGTCACCACTATTTAATTCTAGAACATTTTCATCACCCTAAAAAAATACTCTGTACTCAGTAATTGTTCCTAAGATTCTCTCTCCCCCAGTCCTTGGCAACTACTAATCTACTTTGTATTTTTATGGAATTGTCTATTTTGGACATTTCGTATAAGCAGAATTATATAATACAAGGCCTCTTATGTCTAGCTTCTTTCCCTTAGTATTATATTTCAAGGTTCATCAGTCTTACAACAAGTATCAGTACTTTATTCCTTTTTACAGTTAAATGATATTCCCTTTACTCATATACCACTTGTACATATCAAAAGTGATGGATATTTGGGTGGTTTCCACCTTTTGTGGGTCATATATTAAGAATTTTAATGTATTTTATGTTATATATTTATATGTTTTAATATTTTTCTATAACTTCTAAAAAAAAATTGGGGGGTGATGAGGGTTAAGCCCAGGGGCTTAATCACTGAACTATACATCCTTTTTGTTTTGAGATTGGATCTTGTTAAGTTGCTGAGCTTGCTGTCTTCCTACCTTAGTCTCCTCCTGAGTCACTGGAATTACAGGCATATGCCACCATACATGGACCATGGATTATATTTTAAAATATTGTACATATATGTATAGGTACATAGATATATACTCACATGGAGCAGACAATCAGGTCTTTTACCTTAAATTAGGTTGATATTGTAATTTTCACTGTTCAGCTAAATTGCTTGTTTTTCATTGTTATGCTTTGTGCTCAGTCTTGTTTCCTTTTCACTCCCATCAAAGTTCTTATTTCTAACAGAACACTTAGATATTGTGAAATTATTATAGTGCTCAATAAATAAATAAATTTTGAATACATGATTATAATGTTCGATGTTTTACTTCAGGAAATAGCTTAATAAGCCATAGATAAATGATTTATGATAAAATTTTTGTATGTAATTGATATGAATGAACTTCAACATAATTTGTCAGCCTGTGATTCAATAAAAGCCATCAACATGCTTTAATCTGCAGTTTGTATATATTGTATAGCTGAATTTAATATTTTTACCTACCCCACTAGATCCACAAGAAGGCACTGTGGTCGTTCTCCCTGCAGAGTCTCAGAAACGTTTGGTTCAGCTTGTATATTTTCTACCCAGTCTACCTACTGATTTGCTTTCTCGATTAAGTCGTTGCTGTATTATGGGAAGACTCAGTTCAAGTTTGTCGGCTATGCTTATTGGGATACTACACATGAGGTATCTTGTTCAAATGAGCTATATTTTAAGTGTATAATCTTTCCCCCCCTCTTCCTCTTACTGGAAACTGGTACAATACAGAAGGCTTTTAAAGCCACATATTGCTACTACTCATATTTGATATAATTGCAACTCTGTTAACATTTATTAGCTGAGGAAAATTTGCCTACTGTAAAACTGCTTCATGTTTATGTCTCATGATTTATATAGCTAGATTAGAATGAGGGTTGAAATTCAATCAAAAGCATGAAGGTGTGAGTACTCTGCATAAAATCTTAGGGGTTAGGAAATTGTCACCTAGACTTTCTGGGAATTCAGAATTTAATTAGCTGCTGAATTAAATAAGCTTGTGGACTCAGATCAGGAATTACTTAAAGTCTCTCTTTTTGTAGTAAAATATACATAGCATAAAATTTACCATTTTAACATTTTGTGGCTATATTGGTATTTTACAGAATTATTAATTCATCTCAAACTAAAATACTACCCACTAAACAATTCCTCCCTATTTCTTCCATGTCTCACCCCCCAACTCCTCCTAATGACTATTTTGTCTTTTTAATTTTTATCACTGTGGATACTGCATATTGTTTTTATTTTTATGACTGGCTTTTTTGCACCTTGCCCTTGAGATTGATCTTAAGGGTGCTCTATCACTGAGTTATGTCCTTTCCTCCCCACCACCTTTATTTTTTATTTTTAGTTTTGAGATAGGGTCTTACTAAGTTGTTGGAGGGTCTAAATTGCTGAGGCTGGCTTAGAAATTGTTCTGCCTTAGCCTCTCTTGTGATTACAGATATGTGCTTAAATTTTATTTAAGTTTAAGGCTGAGTGATATTGTATTTTGTGTGTGTGTGTGTGTGTGTTTGTGTTTGTGTGTGTATTACTGAATTTTGTTTATCCTTAAATTTTTTTTTCTTAGTTGTAGATAGACACAGTACCTTTGTTTTATTTATTTATGTTCTGCTAAGGATTGAACCTAGTGCCTCACGCTTGCAAGTGTACTACCACTGAGCTATAGCCCCAGCCCCGCCATTCATCTTTTGATAGAAATCTGGTTTTTTTCCCATCTTTTGGCTAATTAGAGTAATGTTTCTAATGCACATTGGTATACAAATATCTTTTTGAGGCCACTCTTTCAATTTTTGGCCATATATCTAGAGATTAAATTGCTGGATCATATGGTAATACTGTGTTTTTATTTATTATTTTTTGGTGCTGGGGATTAATCCAGTGATTAATGCATGCCAGTCAAGTGCTCTGCCACTATACCCCCATCTCATTTATTTAGATTTTTGAGTAATTGTTATGCCATTTTCTATAGTGACTGGGCATTTTATTCTGAAAAGTTTTTGTAATAATTTCAAATTGCCAGTGTTGAAAGAATCCTTAAACACTTCATGTTTGTAACAGAGTAATTTGGTATTCATATCCATCAATATTTATTGGTAGTTGTGGCTCCTTTTAATAAACTTTGTCAGTCTTTTCATACAATATAGGACAAATATTTGACTAGTTACTAAAAGTGTGCTACATAACTGACTATACCTTTCCTTCTAGCAGATGAGAGTTATTAGTAATATGTTGTTTATATATGAAAGTTCAAGGTTTATTTCTTCTCTGTATATGTGTTAGACTTGGTCATTTTTAAGTATTTTAAAAATTGATTAATTTCCCATATTTTTCTAAATCTGAGGTGGCTTTGTATTTACTAACTTCCAGTGGAGGGCACTCTCTACCTTAGGTATAAATTTAATCAGCCAGTTAAGACCCACCTTTTGAACCATAGTTGAAATTAATTTACTTTGGAAACTGCATTTAATATATTTATCAATGTCAGATATGATTCACTTTTTTTGGGGGGGGGCTGGGGATTTGTAATGAGTATTGGGAAAATACATATTGATAATAAGGACTCATAATCTGGGTTTGTGGCTCAGTGGTAGAGCGCTTGCCTAGCATGCGTGAAACACTGGATTTGATCCTCAGCACACATAAAAATAAGGTTTTGTGTCCATTTACAACTAAAAAAATATTAAAAAAAATAAAATAAAAGCAGATTGGGTTGTAGGAGGTGTAGCTCAGTGGCAAAGTGTATGTTTAGCATATATGAGCTGCCTTGGCATACATACATGCAAAGCTGACTGGTTTTGTAGTTAAAACTTTACCAAACTTGAGTTTTGCTTTTTAGTGGTTTGTAGAGTCCATTAGTAGATTTATCTGTAGATGTAATATTCCTGTTTAGAGTAATCTCTTTTTGAAAAAAATACAAAATTAAGGTTTTTTAACTTTCCTAGACTTGGCATTATATGACTTTTCAAGTAGGGTCAGAATTTAAGACTCATGTTTGGTTCCTTAGACATTTTGGGTCACTTCATATCTTTCAGAATATTCCCTTTTATCCTTGACTTTCATTTTCTCCTCCTACCTGTACTGATGTCAAATTAATTTCTGTGAAATGTAACTTTAATCATTTCTGAAATTTTTTTGTTGGGGTGGGGAGAGGTTACTGGGGATTAAACTCTGGGTGCTTTACCAATGAGCTCAATTCCCAGACCTTTCTATTTTTTATTTTGAGACAGGGTTTCAACTAAGTTGACAAAGGTGGACTGGAACTTATCCTTCTGCCTCAGCCCCCCTGAGTCACTGAGATTATAGATGTGTGTCATCGCTTCTGGCAGTTATTTCTTATTTTGATTTTGTTACATTAATTGAGCCATGAGATTAAAGTTAACTCAAATTTTTGTAGTTCTTAAGACCCCCTGTCTCTATCAGAAATGTTTATTGAAAGCAGGATACAACTTGAGTGTTCCATGTATGAAAAACCCATCAGCTAGAAATCATTCATGTTTATTTTCTCTTGAGAAGTATACTTGGATTTGCTGTCCCTACCTTTTTACCAACCCATTTATGTTTTCTTAGAATTTTATTTTTTTTTGCATATCATTCTACTGCATGCTCACTAAGGTGTTCAGAAGTAGTTTGAAAACAAACTAATAGGCTCTTGAACCCAGTTTAAAAACAAAAAAACAATCATGGGCTGGGGTTGTGGCTCAGCAGTAGAGCACTTGCTTAGCGTGTGTGAGGCCCTGGGTTCAATCCTCAACACCACATATAAATAAATAAAGGTATTGTGTTCACCTACAACTAAAAAAAATAATTAAAAATTTTTTTATAAAAGCTATCACTTGTACCATCCTATGGCTAAACAGCAGCAAATTCATTTTAAGTGTCTCTTTGGGGACAAATGACAAACTATTATCACACTGTCTTTTAAACTATGGTGACAATATTTGTTCTGATGCCTACCTTGTGTTGTTCCATGATCATAGCAAGTTCTTTCCTTTCTGCTTCTGATTTGTTTACAGCTGGATTAGGGAAATATAAAGCATAAATATTGAAAATAATTTGAAATGTTATATAAAGAAATTGTTTGGACTAAGAAAATTTGGCTTGGGTTTTAAGTAGGGTGAACATACAACCTGGCCTGCCAGCAACTGTTTCAGTTTACCTCTTTTGCTCTTGCATAGTTAGTAATAGCATTCCTCTCTCTTTTCATAAGTGTTCTGCCTTGTACAATGTATATGATCATCATAGTTTTAAAAACAGTGTTGATGTAATCACTTGTCATTTTCCCCCTAAAAAACTTAAATGTATTTTCTTCTTTTAGCCACTGGGTGGCACAATTGCTTCCTATATTTACTGGGTTCAGAAGAATATTTTCTAACCATTCTTTTGAACTCCTTTCTATAGGGCAACTGTGGCTTTCTATGACCTTTTAGATTGTGATATTTCTTCCATAAATCTTCACTTGTTGCCTGCATATGATACTCAAAAAAAGTTTTTTTAATTTTAACCCTCCAAATTTAAGACCATTAATAAACATGATGGAGTTATTATGATAGTAAAAAATTATTAAGTGCTTATTGGTGAATTAGAAACTCCTAACTTTATCACATTCAGAATTTGTAAGCTCAGTTTTTTGAATCTGATCATTTCCCTTTTTGCTATTTCTGTGATTGATGTTTGCTCTCATTCTAGCCTTTCCTTGAAGGAAGTTACTGGAAACTCATCTCAGCAGGAATTGTAATCCTCATTTAATGAAAGGCTGCTTTACATTTAGTTATTCCCTTAAGTCCTTAGCCAACATCTTAGCTGCACTATATAGTGAAATAGATTTTGAGAAACACAGGGCTGGGGATGTGGCTCAAGTGAACCCGGGCTGCTTGCATGCCAGGCGAGCGAGCTACCACTCGTAGCGCTACCACTCGTAGCGCTACCTAGCATGCGTGCGGCCAGGGTTCGATCCTCAGCACCACATACAAAGATGTTGTGTCCGCCGAGAACTGAAAAATTTTCTCTCTCTCTAAAAAAAAAAAAAAAAGAAGAGGAGGAGAAACACATAGTTGTCTTTACTTTTGCTTAGGTAGGAAGCTGGAACTTGATTAAACATAACTCATTTGCTGAATGTTAGACTTTATAAAAATCAAATAGTAAGTACATAGTGATAGAACTAGTGCTGAAAAAGCAAAACTTCATTTTGGCTCTTTGGAGTTTAGTTTTGGAATGTGGTGGAAGTTTTCTGCTATACCATATAATATATTTGAATCATTTGTGCTTTTTAATGAAACTTTACATAAAAATGTTAGAATTTAAAATTTTTATATTATAGGACTTGAGCCCTTTTATAAAAAATTAAAACATTATAGCTGGGTGTAGTGATGCAAACTTGTAGTTCCAGCTATCTGGGAGACTGAGGTAGGTGGATTACCAGTTTGAAGCCAGCTTCAGCAATTTTGTAAGACCCTTAGCAACTTAGCAAGACCCTGTTTCAAAATAAAAAGGACTGGGTAAAGTGCCTCTGGCTTCAATACCCAATAGCAAAACAAAAACATTATATACTATGGGTTTTCTTTTAAGCTATTAATAGTCTTATTAAAGGAAAATGATTTGATGTGGTTTCTAGCTCAGTAGCTGAGCATAAGGAGGCTGTGGTTTCAGTCCCTAAGACCCTTAGGTCCCCTGAAAAGAAAATTGAACTTCTGATAATAGTTCTCCCATTGTTTTTTATAGATCATCACTTTCTGGATGGAAGTATTCAGTTAAAGACTGGTTGATAACTGATGTGGACTATTTCAGCTTCTTATTTTCCACACTTACAGGTAACCCCATTTTACTTGCCAGGTCACAAATTAAAAAACCTCATTCTTCTAAGATTTGCTGTCTTATCTGTTTGGTTCCCAGTATGGAAGATGATAAGTAATCTGTCTTAGAAGGATTTTTATTATAAGTGAAAATCTTTGAAAGAATATTTGTACCCTGCAGTATCAAGTTCCTGAAGCAGGTGGTACATGATTCAACTTCAGTGACTCAAATCTCTCATAAATATCCAACACTTTGGGTTATTTGAAAATCATGTGATTATATTTTCATCTCCTTCCTAGTCTATATTCTTAATTTTATTCTCATCCTTGTTTATAGTGAATTGTACCTAATAGGCTCTTTTTCAACTAGCCAGAGAAAATTCCACTGCATGGTTTAAAAATGCAGCAAATAACAGATCTCCTTTCCAAACATGTTCAAATGTTCAGTTTGATATAATAATATCAGGTTTTGATTAATTCTTATACTACATTCCATTTACCCTCAAAACAAAATTGCAAAATGAGTAGAAATGCTGTCTTATTATCATTTTGAATAATTGTGCTATTTCGATATTAACCTTTTTATACTTAGATGATAATGATGAGATTGAAATTTTCTAAATGCTTGAAATTAGGGGGATTAGTTATTATCCAAATCCAGAAAGAGCTTGACAGGTTTCAGAATGAAGTTGAATCTATTAAGATAACTATTTTAAAAATTAACTCCTACGTGTTAATTTCATATTTTTTGGATGAGCACATTTGAGGTAGGAGGGATTTATATTTTATGTTTATATATTTATATAAAAGTTACCCGTCAAAAAGCTTTTAGTTTTACAAAACTCAAAGTTAGTACTGTTATGTGGCTATTAAACTTAGATAATGCCTCTTCAGGGTGTACTTATGGAAGGATAGTGGTCTGAACATCTAGGTAGTGGTATTTAATCATTCTGAGAACAGCTACTTTGGCACATTGTCTGTGTAGCTTGGGTCAAATGTACTGGGGTGATAAAGAAATCAAAATTTTGTTAACTAAGGTGTAGTTGAAGGAACTACAAATGTATTGTCCATCTGCAGGACCCTGAGTTCAGTTAAGAAACAAAAAAATAGACTTGGGGGATACAGTCATTTTAAAACAGGGCTTTTATCTAAGAAATGTAATGTTTGGCATTGTAAAAGTATGTTATTTTTACTCATTCATTTGCTTTTTCAAAACGGCTTTTATCTAAGAAATGTAATGTTTAGCATTGTAAAAGTATGTTATTTTTACTCATTCATTTGCTTTTTCAAAAAATTTTATTTTTTTAAGTAAAAGTATATATTTTACTTTGGGTCAGAGCACATAATTATGTGAATTTAACTGCCTCATTACTACAAGTTCATTTCTTAAGATAATTATATGATATGTAGAAACTAAAGAAGGGTTTGCTGGAAGGTACATGTTACCTGTTTATCAAAAATTATGAAGACTGTTACTGCTTTGTAATTAATTTATTTTTACATGGCTTTCTTTCTTAACTGCTTTAGGCTTTTCAAAAGAAGAGTTGACTTGGCTTCAGAACCTCCGAGGAGTTCCTCATGTCATCCAGACACAGCTTTCCCCTGTGCTGCTCTACCTTACAGACTTGGATCAGTTTTTACACCATTGGGATGTAACAGAGGTAATAGAGCATCTCAAAACAAACTGATAATTACTGAATTTCTGTTTATTAACCACCAACAGTTACTATATGTGTTAGGGTTGCCTTGTGAGCTGTTTTTATAGAGAAATTAGTATAAGAAATGATCCCTGTTTTGAAAATGCTTATTTGGGAGAGGAGATACTTGTAAGAGGAGTGGTTTTCATTATGAAACTTCATTAGAAATAGAACAAAAATCAATACTTTGAATGATGGAGACATTTATTTTCTTTTATTTAGCATAAAATAGATCCATCTATTTAAAAAAGGAAAGAAGTCTAATTTTTAAAATAAATACAACAAATTTAAACAATCTTTTAAAAAGAGGACTTTGATTTATATATGATTCCTTTTACAGACCAGAAATTTAATAACTTTAATATATTTTAGTATTTATGAAATACTTTGGTTTCCAAAGCAATTATTTGTTTCCTTTATAAATATTAAGGCAAATCTTGTAGATATCTAAAAAATTAAACTTTATAAATAAGGTGAATATTTTAATATTTAATATTTTGTTGAAATATTAACATGTTTATGTTTCAGTACTATTTAATGAAACCTCTATCTAAAACCACAAGTCTAGCTGGGCACTGCAGCATACCTGTAACCCTGCAGTTTGGAAGGCTGTGGCAGGAGGGTCGCAGGTTCAAGGCCAGCCTCAGCAATTTAGCAGTCCCTAAGTGAGACCCTGTCTAAAAATAAAAAGGGATGGGGATTTGGCTCAGTAGTTAAGGGCCTATACAATCCCTGGCACCAAAACAAAACAAAACAAAAACAATCAAGCAAGTCTAAATTAAATTGGAATTATAAGATTGATAAGTTGTTGCAGATGTTACCAATGCTTAAACTAAATACACAAAAACATTACAACACTAAGGCTTTGATTCATTTCTCCTTTTTTTGGCTTGATGTAGGATTAAATTAAGGGGCCCTATGCTTTCTGAGTATATGCTATACTGCTGAGCTTAATGCCCAGCCCCATTTCTTATTTATTTTCTTTTTTAAAATATTTCTTGGGCTGGGGCTATAGCTCAGTGTTAGAGTGCCTCCCTTTCACGTGTGAGGCACTGGGTTCGATCCTCAGCACCATATAAAAATAAATAAAGGTATTGTGTCCATCTACAACTGAAAAAAAAAAATTCTTCACTTACACTCAAAGTTGCTTATTCTTATTGATTATAAGTGCAATTATGTCATCCCATGTAATTTGGGGTGGGGTATCAGGGTTTGAACTCTGGGGCACTCAACCACTGAGCCACATCCCCAGCCCACTGAGCCACATCCCCAGCCCTGTTTTGTATTTTTATTTAGAGATGGGCTCACTGGGTTGCTTAGCACCTGGGTTTTGTTGAGTCTAGCTTTGAACTCGAGATCCACCTGCTTCAGCCCCCCAATCCATTGGGATTACAGGTGCCACCGGATCTGGCTTACCCCATGTAATTTTGGTTTTAATCTTTCACTTATAATCTGCACTTATGTTTTTGCTGGCTGATTTTTAAAAAATGATCCAAGAGGCCCTGGCCAGGACATTGCATTTTTTCCCATAACCCAATGACTAACCCCCACCCCTGTCAGTGTTCTTCTGTTTTGTTGTTGCACTTTATTCTGAATTCTCTTCAGGTTCTTTTGACTTTTAGGGTTATACTTCTTATAGATACTTAACATTTTTCTGTCATGGCCTTTTTTAAAATTTTAGATCTATTTTATACTAAATAAAATACCTTTATTTAGTTCTGTTAAATGCTTATTTTTGAGTTATAGGTGGATACATTAAAAAAAAATTTTTTATGTTGTGCTGAGAATTGAACCCAGTCCCTCACACATGCTAGGCAAGTGCTCTACCACTCAGCTACAGCCCCAGCCCTGTCATGGCCTTTTTTTGACTTTGGTTTTGACACTTATGGCTTTGCCAAAGACATTTATCCTCCTCTTATATTACTTACAGTATGTAGTATTATGTTTACTTGGGGTTCTTCAAAAATACTGATGTTTTTAAAAATGAAAAGAAATAATGAATTGAGGTGAAGGTCTTGCTTACTAGATTCAGGATTGCCAACAGTATATAATAATGGTAATTGTGTCCTTTGAAAGCACAGGCAGATTCTGATTTATTTAAAGTGTTCTGTCAGGCATAGTGACACACACCTGTAATCCTGTTGACTCAGGAGGTGGAGGTGGGAGGATCCCAGGTTTGAGGCAGGCCTCAGTAACTTAGTGAGACCCTGTTGAAAAATAACAAGGGTTGGGTTCAATATCTAGTACCACCCTCCACCCCCACCCATCAAGTGTCCTGACATTTTGAGGAAAGCATTGTATGGGGATTCCAGGCATAGACTTGCCAGTGTCTAGTGTGATGACTTGAAAACTCAACCTTTTTAGGCATTGTTATTATGAGGTCATAATATATGGTGGTTCTTACAGCTCTGGTTTCTAACTAGCAATTAAACAAAATTTTTTATAAGCCCATCATCTGTAGAAAGCCAAGACACAGTTGTCATTAAAATGTGATTATCCATATATCTGAGGTGAACATTTGCCAAGGCCACCTATTAAATTCCAAGGTTGCTATCTTTGCAATGTTAGGACATAAATTAGGGAAAATTGTAAAGTCTTGTTTTTAGTTATTGAAGTTTTTAAGCAAAATTTATTTTGGATAAACTTTGTTATACTTCAGTCTTCAGGTGAAAATATTTGAAATAACATAGTTTTTGACATGTTAAGTGCAAAAAAATATGTTTTTCTAATAACTTAATTTGGGCAAGTTACTGGAGTGGACTTATCTGTTTGTATTATGGCAGTGTTATATGCCTAGGTAAAAAATATTTTTTTAAATAGCAGGACTTTTTGGAGTATGTATTATTTAAAAAATATAGTTGAGAAGGATAGACAGATCATAGTGAAAAAACATATTCCAAGTTCCTGATTTGCCCATTTTCCCTCCCCAGGTTCTGCTAGTTTCTGTTACTTAGTTTTTTCCTAAATAACATTTATCTTCTATGTCTTTACAACAAACTACCTATATGCATATGTTCTTTGGGTTTTCTACTCTTATAGAAATAACATATTGTTTATATTGTTTTGGACTTGGCAGTGTTCATTTAATGTCTTTGTGATCGTTCTTCCTGGCCACTAAAGAAATCATACAGCTGTATGATTGTATGATCTTTCTTTTAAAAACAGTAATTAACAGGGGAGGATCCCAAATAGAGATTTTCTTTCCAGGCCCAGCAAACAGTTTTAAGGTTAACTGTCATTTGTAAGATATTGAATGGGTGTTTTGTTTTGATTGTGCTGTGGCTCAGACTCAGGGCCTCATGTTTGCTAAGCACATGTGCTATCTGGGCTACCTTACAAACTCCCAAAGTTTTTTTTTTTTTTTTTGGTACTTGGAATTGATCTTAGGGCCTCCTGCATGCTAGGCAAGTCCTCTACCATTGAGCTCTCTTGCTCTTTTTATTTTGAGACAGGGTTTCATTAAGTTGCTCAGGCTAGTCTTGAACTTTCTCTCCTCCTGCCTTAGCCTCCTGAGTCACTGGGATTGTAGGCGTGTGCCACCACACTGGCTAAGAATACTTTTTAACATGAATAAACTCTGAAAAAATGGTCATACAAAGTAACAAACAGTCTTAAGAAATAACAGTATTTTCAGTATTTTTTAAATCTCTCTGTGTCTTTCTCTCTCTCCTCATTTTTTTGGTATGAGGGCTTGAACCCAGGGGCACTTAACCACTGAACCACATCCCTTCCCCTTTTTTGTATTTTATTTAGGGACAAGGTCTCACTGCATTGCTGAGGCTGGCTTTGAACTCACCATCCTCCTGTCTCAGCCTCTCTAGCTACAATTATAGGTGTGCACCACCATACCTGGCTCTGTTCTTCATTTAGAGTAACGTAATATGTATTTATAGTTTCACCATAAATGTATATAACTTCAAATTTTATTGTTTCGTTTTACATGTTACTGAACTTTTTTTTAAAATATTTTTTAGTTGTCAATGGACCTTTATTTTATTTATTTATATGTGGTGCTGAGAATCGAACCCAGTGCCTCACACGTGCTAGGCAAGCTCTACCACTGAGCTACAACCCCAGCCCCCATGTTACTGAACTGTTAAAAAATAAAATAATACCTTTTTAGTAATTTGCTTTTATTCATTCAACATACTGAGAGAGTTATGTTAATGTGTCAAGTAGTTCATTCTTTTTCAGTGGTGTATGGTATTTCATTGCAAAATAGGAATTCATTGTCTTCCATATTTTGAGTATTTTTAGATTTTCATTTTTTTTCCCTACTTTTGGCATCAAGGGCATTTATCTTTAATTGCTCTTTAACTTAACACAGTCTACCTCCAAATTACACTATCCTACTTTATGTAATACTGGAATATAAGGTCATTCTTACTTGTGTTTCTCTGTATGTAATGTGTTTTCATTTCTCTAATTTCTTTCTCTGCATTTTTAAAAACATTTTTTTTATCCTTCTTAAATTTTTCTATATGGAGCTTTTGTTGTACCTAAATGTTACTTTTACATTTTCTTGGCTTATATTTGCTTAGTGTTTTTTTGGCTTATAGTTTATTGTGTTAAGGAAAATAGGTGTTGTCTCCCCTTCTTATAGGTCTCTTAATTAACATGTGTTAGACTATTTTGTTTTGAATGTCATTTTTTAAAGCATTTTTTTGTGTTTTAGAAAATTATTGTGTCTTCAGGTCACTAATGTTTTTCATAGTATTCAGCTGCTTTTATATCCAACCAGTGAATTTTAAAAATTTCTTAAATTTTTTTATTTTATGGTACTGAGGATTGAACCTAGGGGCACTCTAACCACTATATTCCTAGAGCTTTTTATTTTATTTTATTTTATTTTATTTTATTTTATTTTATTGAGATGAGGTCTTACTTAAGTTGCTGAGGCTGGCCTAAAACTTGATATTGTCCTCTTTTAGCTTCCCAAATAGTTAGAATTACAGGTGTGTGCTACTGCAGCTGGCCCAATCAATGTATTTTAAATTTCACATTTTTTTAATGTCAAGAACTTTTTCTTAAATCTTTTGCTTTTCTTTTGGTTTTACATTTGCTTAAGATAGTTAGAAAAATTGTTTTAAGATTCTTGGTTCTATCAGTCATTTATGTAGATTTATTTTTCTCCTGGTTATGTTTTGTGTTGTACATCTTGTACAGATGTTTTTGACAAGTTTTTGAGTAGATATTGAATAGTGGAAATTTGCTATTTTTGAGTTGGAAAATTTTGTTGTTCTTAGGCTATTTGCTTTTTTTTCTGGTGGTCATGCTGTTTGAGAAGTATCAGCTTGGGCCTTTATTCTTGGTTTTAGCTTGACTGGTGTGGCTTATTAGGACAAGTGGCCTTTATTAACATAAGGCTCATTAAACTGTGGCTTCTGACCCAGTTTTGGTTGTTCCTATTTTTTATACCATCCTTGATCTAAGTGTGTACGTTCTTTTAACAGTTGTTAAAATGAAAGAAAGAATATGTGACAGAGCTGTACATGGCCTACAAAAGTTGAAATACTATTTGGGTTTTTATAGGAAAATATTTGCCAACTTTTGTTCTTGGGCTCCTTAAGCCCTGCTTTGTGTTCTCTGAGCATCTTCTCAATGACCTGGGTGTTCTAGGAAGACCCTCCATTTTCCCTGGTTAGTACTCAGACATCTCTGTGGCCTGTTTGAGCTTTAGGAATTGTTCGTTTTCTGCCCCTGCATGTTCTTTGCCTGGCGTCCTGGAGATAAGCCTTGTGCTTTCATGGCTTTGTATTCAGCAGAATACCTAAAGAGACTGGAATTCTCTTTACTTTCAGGTTCTTTTCAATCCAAATTCTAGTTGTCAGCAGGTCTCTCAAAGTCCTTGCCCTGTCTTGCCTACATTAGGGAGCCTTCCACACTTTGCTTGGGTTCCTCCTCAAAGTGCCTTCAGCAGAGGCCAATATAATAAATTACTGTATTTACAACTTTAGTGTTGCCGAAGTTTGAAAACATTTGTTTTCTATATTCAGTTTTCTGTCTACATGCTCTGGTTTATAACATTTTTATGTGATGCCACTGAAACAAGTACAGTAGGAAAGTCCCAGATTTTCAAAAAGAAAGAAATTGTTCTTGGTCAGTAAGATACTGCAGCACAGGTAAGTCTTTAGCTGAATAGAATTTTGATTTAGGAGTCAGGGTGCTGCTCCTGACTATACTGTTGACTTCTAGATACTAGAACATTTGAAGTGCTCAGAAATCAGAAACTTCTTAAGCCTGACGTGACTTTCAAAAAAGTTTTGGATTTTGGAATCTGAAGTGTTTTCGGATTTTAGAAATTTTGGATTTTGAATATTTCCATAGATTTCACTCCATAAGAGCCAAATATGCAAATATTCCAAAATCTGAAAAACTTCTAAACTCTGAAACATTTTTTTGGTCCTGGGCATTGTGGATAGGAGATACTCAACCTTCAGCCTATATTTGTATTTTCTGTATTATGAGTATTTTTTTAATACCTGTTTCCCATTATTATGTAGAGCAAATAGGTTAAAAAAAAAAATCTGTTGAACTTGTTTCTTACCTAAAATGTTAAGATTTGGTTACTGGTTTTCTCTTTTGACAGGCAGTTTGTCACAGTTTGTTGGTTATCCCTGCCCGGAGTCAGAGCTTTGACATCCTGCAAAGTGCCATCAGTAAGCATTTGGTAAATATCCTTAAAATTTTTTTTTCTCTTAAAAAATAAAACCAATTCAGTAGCTAAGATTTGAGTTTGTCAAAGTCGAAAGAGACAGTGTTTGGAATTCTAAGCTTAAGGATAGCATTGCCTCTAACAGCATTATACAATTTCTAAGAACTGAGAAATCCTGTTATTTCTAGATGTTACTAAGTAATTCTGTGACCTTGGGAGAAGTTCCTTCTTTTCCTTTCTTCATCTATAAAATGAGGGTCCATAACATTATACTTTAGTTCTCTTTTGATTTGTGATGCTCTTGTAATTTGCATGTGCATGGTTTTTGTGTATTAGGAACCCAGCATATAGACCAGCGTCTGAGTTCCACTTAGGTAGTTTGGGTTCTAAGTCTTGGTCCCTAGGAGCAGAGTGATCAGTATTGAGACTGACTTCACTTACCCATGGGTGTCTTTTGTCCCTATTAGTATTAACTCAAGAGTAGGCATATCTCCTTTGTTGCTTTTAATTTGCTACAACTTTGATCTTTAGTTTTTTTTTATAATGTGTTGTAGTGCAAGGGAGAATTCTCAAATTTTATCTTCCTAAAGACTCACTTGTTTTTGTAATTTTATAGGCACGTCCATAACCCCTCTTTTCTCCTTCAAAATATTATTTCTCTTGAATTAGAACAGGGTAATTCTTTGAATTCCTGGTACTTCCTTTTTTTTCTTCCTGCTATCAAACTTGCAATTCTTATACCTTGAATCATCAAAGATGCCAACTTTTTTTTTTTTTTTTTCCTGTTGCCACCTCAGAAGGTTATGCTTTCCTTTGACTGTATTCATTATCCTAGTAAAAGATCAATATGCCAGCCAGGCTTGGCCACCATTTTCAGACAGCCTAATGGAGGAGATTAAGACCTCAGAATTTTCAGGCTTTTAAAATGATTACGTGATAGTAGTTTTCAGGAGATTGAAATCACAAGTTAGATTTTACCTTTATGACAGTGTAGTCTAGGTGAATGAACATACCATAATGAGCCTTATTTGGCCTTCCAGGGTTTCTTGACTGCAAAGCAGTCAAGTGTTATGTATAGTAATATCTTATATCCACTCCTCTAATGGTATTTTCTTTGTATCTGAATGGTTAAATCAGAAGGCAGGAGAAGGCTAAATGTAAAATGAACTCTGTACATTTAATTACCTTGAATGGAGTGTGGTACCAAATTCCAAGAGTTTTCTAGTTGGTAAAGTCAAAAGTTTTTAACTGTGATTATTGATGTCAAATTTTTCTTTGGATGCATGAAATAATCCTTTTAAATAATGTTTTGATGAACATTAGAACTTGTAACGTGGAAGATTTTAGATTTTTGTCATAAAGGGGAGGCAATGGATTTCATTAATCATATTTCTTGGGCTCAGTGATAGAACAGTTGTGTAGCACACTTGAGGCCCTGGGTTCCATCCCTAGTGCTGCTTATTCTCTTTTCAAAGTTATTTGATAATTAAATTCTCAAAGGGACACATGACCTTTGGGTGCAGCAGGTGGTGTATGTTTTGTGTATGCTAGTTTTTAGTAGAAGCGTTATAAGTTTGATATTCCAGTTAACAGATTTTGGTTTTATTTGGGTGATGGGTACTTCTGTAAAGAGGTAATTAATCTCATTTTTCTCTGCTTAGGTTGGGTTGACTGTAATTCCAGACAGCACGGCCGGCTGTGTTTTTGGTGTTATCTGTAAGCTCCTGGATCATACATGTGTAGTTAGTGAAACTCTACTGCCATTTCTGGCTTCTTGTTGCTACAGTCTTCTTTATTTTCTGCTCACTCTAGAGAAAGGGGAAGCAGAACATCTAAAAAAGAGGTAATAGTTTTTTTGTGTGTTTGTTTTGTTTTTTAACCTTAAGTTTTTCCTTTTCTGCCTTTCTCCCCAGATAAATAAATTAGAGAGGGTGAATTAAATTAGATTTTAGAAATACTGTAAATTCTCTTTTAGAGAGTTTGTGTAAATCTAGCTTGTCTTTACTTTGTTCTTTCATGAATCCTCTGTGTGTTGTAGTGAGAATTCTTAGTTTTTTGATTTTCCTTTATAAATTTTATAAGTTAGATGGCATTATAAAGTTTCTTGAGCACTTTCCCTTATTAACATTGCTGTGGGTCTAGCAAGATAAAAAAAAAATTCTATTCTTAAGAGAATGGGCTATTACTACAAGCCTTTGTATTGTGTTTTGGGCTTTATTAGAGCTTCCACAGTGGAATATAAAATTCTTGGATTTATGAAAACTGTTCTAAGATGCTAGTGATTTTAATTACCCAGTACTTTTGCTCTTAGGTAATATTCAAGCTAGACTTTGTAGGGTAGTTTGTAAAATTCCACTTCAGTTTAAAAACTGTTCCCTTGTTTATATTCTTAGACTTAATAAGATTCATTGTAGAAGGTTATTTTTTAAAATTTGGCAAGTGAACAAATAGGAGAAAATAAGTTCTTTAACTTGCTAACATTTTGATGTGTGCCTTTTTGGTGTGTGTGTGTGTCTCAATTTTTGTTCATTTATTTATTTTTGGTATTGGGAATTGAACTTATTGGCACTTTACCATTGGGCACATCCCCCCAGTCCTCATTTTTGAGACAAGGTCTCGGCAAGTTACTGAAGCTAGCCTCAAACTTGAGATCCTCCTGCTTTCACCTCCCAAGTTGCTGGGATTTATAGGCATACACCACTGAGCTTGGCTTTTTAAACATTTAAATGCCATGAAAATGTATCATACATACTGATTGTATAACACACCTATATACTTTAAAAGAGTATACTGAATCTTTTTTTAACTGACCCCCTAGGTTTAGAAACAGAATATCATCAGTACATTCAGTTTCATGCACCCTCCACAGTTATATTTCTCTTCTGCCCCCACCCCTAATCACTTTTGTGTTAACTTTGTGACTTTAAAAAGAAAGGGTATTTATAAGAATCACATGTGTACGTATTTTACTCGGAGGAGTTCTGATTCAGTGTCACTTGTGAGATTTCATATTTCATTCAGCCCCCCTCCCCCAGGGGTCAGTCAGTTTCTCAGAAGGGTCAGATATTAAATATTTTAAATATTTTACGTTTTATGGGCCGTGTCTCAACACTGCTGGTAGTGTGAAAACTGCAGTGGATAGTATGCAGAGCAATGAATGTGACTATGTCTTAATTAAACTTACAGAGGCTGTTGGCTGGGTTTGGTTTTGGCAGTAATCACCTGACTGCTATACAGTATTTTGTTATATTAATGTACCATAATTTGCCCATTTTACTGTCTATGCTCATTGATTTTTTTTTTAGTGAGTGTGTATATAGAAAATGTGTATTTCACTGTAAATACACTATAAATTGACATAATAAACATAGATTTGATATCATTCTCATCATCAGACTTTATGTCTGATGGGTCAAGAAAAGTTTTTATAAATCTCAAGGAACTTCTCAAGGTTCTAAAGATTATATAAGATTTTATAAGATCTTTACTTATGCAGTGTGTATATTGTCATTTGTCACTTTCTGTCACTTGAAATACAAGCTCCTTCATTAAACACTGTCATCTGATGTTTCATAGATCTTTTGTACTTTCTTAGAGAAGAGTAGCCTGCTTTGACTTTATGTGGCAGGATGCAACTTGTTGGCCTGTCAAGTGCCCAAAAAGTCAGGCCTCACTAATTTTAAATTGTTCAGAACTTTTCACCAAACCTTTGTTACTAATGAAAAAATTTCTTGTTATTCTGAGCCCTCTTAGTTTGTAGGTTAGTAATCTTAAATTTTTATTTTCTCTTCATCTTTGTGTTGTAAGTTGGGATTTGTCCTACAGTACATTGTAATTTATCCTGCTGGAGACTTGGTGTGCTCCTTCATTCTGAAGACTAGTTTTTTCTTCTTCACCCTGGAAACTTCTGTTGTTAGTTCTTGATTATTGTCTCCTCCCATGTTTCTCTTCAGTTCTTTCAAAAACTACTTTTGCTTGAAGAGAGCGTCTCATTCTGCCTTTGCCTCTTAACAGTTTCCGCTTTGCTAATTCTTTTAGCTTTCCCTTTGAGCATTTCTTTCATCTAATATTGTTCTTTTTCTTTTGGATTTGTTTCTAGTTTGGATTTTTGCTATTCTTGTTTGCTTATGGTTTATTGGTTAAAGCTCCTATCAGTTTGTTCTTTATCTTTTTTTCCTCTGGTGTGGGGAATTCTCCCTCAATTTGGAGAACAAGTGGGGCTCTTGTCTTGTCTTTCACAAGGTTGAACTACTGTGTCTTGGGTTTTATACCTTTTCTGTAAATGTGCCTTTTAAAGAGTTTTGGAGGTTTGTGGAGGCCTTCCCATGGGATAGTTGAACACTTGGATTTTCCTGGCTTCCCACTGCATGTAGGGAGCCCAGTTCAAGCTCTCTGCCTGCTATAATTGGGGTCTGAACCCTCAGCTTCCAACACTATTGACTGGAAAATTCTATCCCCCAAATCGTACATCGTTGTGTACCCTATTGGGTATCTCTAAATTCTTTCACTGTTTCTGGCATGTAGAAGTTTCACCCATTTATGATTTTACATCCACTTCAATTTACAAAAGTAGAAAATGAATGCAGTCTTGTGCTACATAATGAGGTTTCTCTCACTGAGACCTGTGTATGCAGTAGTGGTCCCCTAAGATGTGGAGCTGAAAAATCCTTATCACCTACTGACACTGTAGCCATTGCAAGCAACATTGTAATGCAGCACATACTTTTCATTTGTGGTGATACTGGTATAAGCAAACCTACTGCACTGCCATGGTTTAAAAGTATAGTACGTACAGTTATGTACAGTATAATACTTCATAATAGATAGCTATGTTACTGGTTTTGTTTAGAGAACATTCCTATTTAAAAAAAAAACTAAAACAGTATGTTGGCAGCAGCCTCATTTTTCTTGTGTTTTTTCATCCATCTGTAGACTGCATTCAACATTGGAGCATTACACGAGTAACTTGTAAATATCTAAGGGCAGGTATTATAAATTCAGTTGGAACCAAAGTAGCTTCCTCTGTTCTTTCATACCCTAGATGGTATGATCTTTACCTCTATGCCTGTACCTCAGTATTAGCTATGTCTACAGTCTGGCTTACTCTTTTCTCCCTGCATGTAGCTTTGCTAGCCTGACTGCATCAGTTAATGGACTGTTTACCTAGAGTGGATTTCTTATCTACCTTAGTTGTCATTGCCATATGTGAAGTCAGGAAAGTTAGTCATATGGTGAAGGGCCCGGTCCACCGTAGTAAGCTTCTCTTAAAAGATTGGGGACTGGGAGGTTGTGCACTTTGGAACAGAAACTGCAACAGACTAAGGTCAGAGCCTTTAGCAGTCTGTAGACTCGTCCCTTCAAATAGATGTTGCTCCATTTAATTGACACTCTTCTAGAATGTGGTTAGACTAACTACAAGTTCATGTCTCTACCATAAAACTTTTTTGCTCTTGTTCTGTAAAGATATGAAGAGAATGATGATGTTTGTTGACATTTGGATTTACCATTTCTGGCCTTCCATGATGTATTGTTGGCAGTAATGGTCCCCTCACTGGCTGCTTTGTGAAATCTGTTTTGGCTCCTGATGAGCACCCTACCCCCCATAAATCTGCTCCCTCCTAAGAAATTAAACAAGTTCAGAATCTAGGTCATAGACTTAAAGTTTTGTGTATTTCTTCTCTTTCTTCTTCTTCTTCTTCTTCTTCTTCTTCTTCTTCTTCTTCTTCTTCTTCTTTTTTTTTTAACCAGTGGGGCATTCTTATTCTTCTGATGTCTTTTACATTGTATAGAAGTTGAATAGTGTCCAATGTTAGATACTGGGGCTTCGAGAATGTCTTGTTAAATCCAGGAAAGTGCTGGTTGCTAAGCTTCCTGGAACCCACAAAATAAGTGAGAACAGCTAATTCTTCATTGACTTTATACTTACTTAGTTCTGATTAAACCCAGTTCTTATTTATGATGATTTGTGGTGTTTTATCAAGAAATGCTAATCTCTTAAAAGACCATTTCAATTTTTGGGAATGTGAAAGGGACACTTTTCCTGTGTTGGCTCACTGACTGACTTCTTTCTTGATAGGGACAAGCTGTGGGGGGCCTGTGTCTCCATCCTGGCTCTCCTGCCTCGAGTTCTCAGGTTGATGCTGCAGAGCCTGCGTGTGAACAGAGTTGGGCCTGAGGAGCTGCCTGTTGTGGGCCAGCTACTTCGCCTGCTGCTTCAACACGCACCCCTCAGGACTCACATGTTGACCAATGCTATCTTGGTACAGCAGATCATCAAAAATATCACGGTAAGAAGCATAACAAGAGGAGGTTCATGGGACAGGTAAGGGTGGGGTTCCTGCACCTGGATTGGCTTCTATAGTTAAGCCCAGTGTGGTGATTGCTTAGGGCTTCCCTGCTGTACAGCACCTGACTAGGACTTAACTAGTACTTTAAGCCTTAAAGTACACACACTTAATGAAGGCGGCACCAGGAAGTTTCCAAAAAGGTAGTGGTCATCAGAGTCATTCTTACTTGGACTCTGTTATGTAACTGGGATCATTTGGCAATTTTTTCCCCTCTTACCCGAACAGGCTTGTTTTCTTGTCTGTCAAAAATGGAAGTAATGTCATTTTTTGTGTGCCTTTGGGTTTTGGTGACCATAAATGAGATTATCCAAGTACCGTATTTAGTTTACCTGACATTTTTTTGCTCACTAAATGTTAGCCGACATTAAGGAAATTCTTTAGTAGCAACTTAAGGCTGATTTCTAGTCACTTAGTTCATTGGATAGGAGGAGATAATAATCAGATCTGCCTCCTTGGTGGCTCTTGCCTTTAGCTACATCTGTTTTGGGAGGTAGTTTTATCTTCTAGGGTTCCTTTTGTGTTTTTGTTTAAGAGGGTTAAAAGGTGTTTTGCAGAGGTGTTTGGGGTTTATTCATTGGGACATACAATCTGTTATGTTTTGGAGTAGTGTTTATAGGAGTAATGAAAATAGCAATGGCATAATTCAGAACCGTAGAAGGAAAGAAAAGTCAAGAATTTGAATTATTCCCTTATGGGAGAATCAGCCTACCTCTTGATAGACAAAAATTGTCAGAATTATTCTCAGTTGTTGTTAATGCAAGATCATGAGACACTAGATGACAAAGGGAGGGAATCACGGGTATAGGAGTGGTTGATGGTGAAATTTCATTAGTTCTCAGCATATACAGTAGGAAATAGGCTAATAAACCAGTAATACCTGAGGGCATAACTGACTAGGAATTTTCAAGGTCTGTGTTAATGCCCAATTAGTAGTTCCTTTTTTTTTTTTTTTTTTTTTTAAATAGGTGGGGGATACTGTTGGCTAGGCTTTGAGAAATCATGTTTTGGTGTGAAAAGCACTGTAAGGTGACTTTTAATATAATTCTCAAATTACTCTTGTTTTTCTCTGCAGACACTGAAGAGTGGAAGTGCTCAGGAGCAGTGGCTCACAGACCTACATTATTGCTTCAGTGTGTATATCACTGGGCATCCCCAAGGGCCCAACGCGTTAAGTACAGTGTATTGAAGAGGCGTTGTGGTACCTGCTGTTTGAAATTGTTTATTCACATGTATCTTATTTTGAAGAGAAACTGATGTAATAAATGTTTGTCATTAAAGCTAAACTTTTAAAGAAGATTTTGAACCTTCCTTTGCAAAGCAATGTTTGTGAGTTCCCATTGAAGCTCAGGTGTTCTTCGAGCTAGAATGTGTTTTCCCTGCCAGCAATAGAAGGCATTTTGAGAAGCTTGTTCACCTCTGTAAGTTGGTCAGAAAGTACAAGTGGGATGTCAAGTCCTGAGCTGGCACCTTGGTACATGAGACCTGGCTTATAAACCCTACCTGACTGACTCCTTGATCCTGACAGGCTGGTGGTGCTAGGCAGTGAGGCGGCCATTCAGAGAGGACATGGCCCCAATCTGTGGCCTTCAGAAACTAACATGGGAACTGGAAAATGTAAGGAGTCAACAAGAATGTACTTGGTTCTTTTTTTATGAAGTTTCTAAATGCAAACACTGGGACATAATTCTGATGTAAAATTTAGGACTGATAATGTTGGAGTAATAGGAGGTGGTATCTATCAGAAAGTTTGTTTTAGTAGATTCCAGGCAAGTAGAAAGATGAAGATGGCTGCTGGGGGTGTAGAGAGGGAGGCAGGTTCCCCGTCTCATTTAGGTTTATCACTTGAATCAGGAAACGAGGCCTGTAGTAGCTAGCTGTTAGAAATCCCAGCCCGGCAGCCCCTGCAGTGCTCACCACCCTAGTTTTTACTTAAGTTACTGATAATTATTCATTTCTAGCTGTGCTATGATGAAGGCACACAGCTGGGCAGTATGCATGGACATAGTCCTGGTCCTCTCAGTGTAGGCTGAGATGATTTACAAATTAGCACTTGTAAGAGCAGAGGATATTTTCTTTCAGTTATGACATTTTCAAGATAATAAGGCTTTAGGCATGGATATTAAAGTTTTCCCAAAATGTAAGACAGTCCATCAACAGAGAATCAGAATTGCATAGCTATTCACCTTTCTCCACAGGCCATCAAAGCTTTGGTTTGTTTTTTGATTTTGCAGCTGATTGCAGGTTATAAGAAAAGTTCTTCGATCTTCCGCTGTTCTCAAGGAGATGTATGCATTGCAAATTGCTCACTGTTAAAAACAAATACCAGATAAATAGTCAAGTTAATTTTAGTGCTGAAGGGAAGACTTCCTTGATGCTAAGGGAAAAGAATTTAAGTTTGTGCTATCCCTGGAGCCAAATAAGTTGATGGGCCAGTGTACTTCAGAGGCAGGGTGATCACTGGCCTTGCATTTCTCCTCCTCTCAAAAATATGGAACATTTCTTGAAGGAAGCACCTGCATTGGGAGGGAACAGGTGTTTTAAGGAGCTGGGACTGGAACTTTTGGTCTTAAATCTACCTGGAATAATTAGTGTTCTCTCGTTGTGTCTCATGACACAGTGCATCCTTACTCATATTCATGTACCATCTTTTAGTTCCCTTTCCTTTTTGTTTCATAAGATTTGAAACCTATTCATGTTCCTGAAGGTTGATAGACTAATAGGCATATCAAACTCAAAATGGTTATTTTAAGAGGACTTTTTATGACTTTGAAATAACAAATTTGTAGGCTACCACAGTCAGAAAACATGATAACTGACAAATGAGGATACTGAGAACTCATGGTTGGGAGAACTTGCTGCAGCCATATTGCTATATTTTGCTCTTAACCCTGGAAATATAAAAGCAAATATGAGGGGTAAGTTTTAAAAAGTATAGAACATGTCTTTATTTTTCTCTCCTGGTTTTACAACTGCAACAAAATTATTTTTAAATGAATTAACTGCTTTTGGAACTCCTGTATTTTTGGCTACCCTCAATATAACTGAAATTATCACCTGCATACCCCTGTACAAGATGGCAGAATATACTGGATTCAAGCAGGAGTTCCATTAGCAATGTTCATGTAAGCTATGATATTCCATTCACTGGTGTGGAATGTTACAGGAAGCTCTTTCATTTTTAAAGAAATGATCCCTGGTATGTATGTGTCAGTAATAGGCTATGTTGATAGTCTTTGTGGGTGGTTTGCAGCAGAACTGTGAAAGACAGGAGAAAGCAGGGAGTTTATCTGTCTCCTAAATGGATGTAGGGCAATAGCCTGCAGAGACTGCATTTTGATATATTTTTCTGTTTCTTCCTTTTTGAAGTGGTAGAAGAATTATAAAACTTCAGCATGGCATCTCCCTAAGCCAGAGGGCAGGAACAACATATTCAGTCATCAAATAGTTAACCATCTACAATGCACCAAGTAATTTTCTGGAAGTGAACAGAAATAGGCAAAATCAGAAAATTCCTAGCCCTATTGGATTCTCAAGGCAAGAAAATGATATATATATATATTTTTTTTTTTGGTGCTGAGTATCAAACCTAGTGCTTCATGCATGCTAGGCAAGAGTTCTACCATTGAGTCACATCCCCAGCCCTGAACTAACATTTTTAATTCAAAGTGAAGACCAAAGTTAATGTTCTCTCTTTTAGTTTAATTTGTTACTTGATTACAAAATTCACAAACTTGTGTATATATCCAAGCCACACTCACTTTATGGATATTATTTCATTTGTAGACATGTTTTCTATATAAAACAGACTACAGCTAAACTGTACCTAGTAGCTCTGCTTGACCAGCTTCATTAACTGGTTGATGCTTCATGTAGGTGGTTTAGCCTTGACAAAACCTATATTCCCTCCAAGTTCAGGGTAGGGAAAGATTCTCTTTACTCTTGTCTGATTTCAAACCAGTCAGAAATGTGTGTAAGACAAACAAGATGCTTATTATGTAAAGTCCTAAGAAACCATTAAGATCTTTGAATTTGTTTACTCTGTACCCTCACTAAAAACCTTTCATAGGCATTCGTTGTTTAAGGATTTCTGGCAGTACTGGATTTGCTTTTCTCTTAAGTCAGAGTTAAAACTGATCTGATTATCTTTACTAATATTATATAGATGAAACTTTCTGGTAGTTCTGACAGTTCTGTTGAAATATTCTTCAGTCAAGAAAAAAGAAGGCCTTTTTACATAGAACTGTGAGGTTTGATTACTTTAAAAGTTTTTACTATCCCACCCACCACTTCCCTGATCAGCCTGCCTGGGTTACATGAGTTACCTAACTTATTAAAGGTTTGGCAGTAATTACTCTGTCCCCCCCACCTCCAGATTTTCCCCTTATCAAAATCTAAATGAATGCTAAAGTTCATGCTGACAGTCATTGTTCACCTTCCCAGCTGCACTCTGTTCCTGCAGGATGACTGTGTGGATCAGGGTCAGGGCCATGGGTTGCCATAGCCACTGTGAGATACACTGGACCTGGCATTAGCTGCTGACAGCACTGAACTTATCACCCATTTTTAATGCTGGCGTGAAGGAAGGGGCACTAAGTAAACTCTCTTGTCTTGTGGCTGCAAAGAAAGCTGCTGAGCTCTCGAATGAAAGTGTACCTTTGAGCCTGAGTGCAGTGTCCTGTTTATGGTGCTCTTCCCACTTTTGGCAAGGAAATGGAGGATCTTCTTGACACCAAATGGGCCAAGGACTTCCAACATTGATTTGAAGAAAGTATTTTTGTAATATGAAAATGTAAAAATGATTAGTGATAGCTACCATTTATTGTTTCTACTGAAGATAATGTTAATAGCTTTTAGTTGTGAAAATAATTTGTCTCGGGCTGGGGATATAGCTCAGTTGAGAGTGCTTGCCTCACATGCATAAGGCTCTGGGTTCTATCCTCTGCACAAAAAAATAGTAATTTGCCTCAGAGACATATATTGACTGTGATAATACCATAAAAGGGGGATAAGAAAACTGCATTCTTGAAATGACTTTGGAAACCCTGGCCACCTCTCTTCTAATGATGTCTCCTGTATTTGGGAATGAAACAAGAAAAACCCTTCACATGTTCTCTCCCCCTGCTTCATGATGCCTTACCTGAATTGAGATGCAGAGCAGGAGGGGCTCTGGAAAGTCTTGTAGGATGATGTACTTTTCCTTCCAGAGAACAACCTGAAATCAACCAACAACAGTCATCTATCTTTGACCAACAGCAGTGGGGCCTGACTAAATTATGAATTCCTTATTGAGGAAAGGGCTTGAGCTACCAAGATACAGTAGGTATGGCATGGAAGTGCAGATTGTTCCTTAACTGAAATGTTTGGGAGCAGCAGCTTTACAGATTTAGGGGCAATTGTATAGACTTTACTGGATGGGCATTCCTAATCTCCGATCCCAAGTCTGAAATTTGGGACTGCTCAATCTGTATCATGTAGGTTCAGAGCCAAAACCTGAGATTTTGTTGCAAGAACTACACAAGATCTTTCTTGGCTTTTCTGGTGGGGAGTTAGCCAGAACTGTTTTCTGCTAAGTTTATTTGGATGAGCTCTTTCCAGAACTAAAAATGCTTCTGTTTACAGCAATTTATCTGCTGAACAAGTATTCACTATAGTGGATGGATCTCAGGCATTCCATAGATGAGCAACCCTATACTACCTTAACATAGGAAAGGTCAAGGCAAAGCAGACAAGGTACGAGTCTGGAGTTGTCCCAGTGGGTAACGTAAGTTGGGGAATACTCGAGCAGAGCTCTGGAGAGGTTCAAAGGATGAGACTGTCAACCAGGGAGCCTAGTGAAGACTCTTTGGGGAGGCTCTCTGAGCTGTGATGCTAGCTAGAATGCCTCATGAGACCAAGTATGACCCAGAATTGCTGGGAGGCAATAAATGGGGTGCTAAAATTTTATGCTCAGAAGTAGAATAAGGAAGCTTTCTGAATGGTGGTGTGCCCAGTGTAATTAAATCCTATTTCAGATTCTGCCGTGGCACTCTGAGGGTGGCACTCAGATGGTATACTACATAGCCCAGAAGGACATTTACCATAAATCTGCTTGAGCACTGAGTGCCTGGTAGACTTGGTGCCTGAGATGCCCTTGGATGGGCTCTTGGGAACCCTGATGACTGCCACAGTCTTTGGGAGCTTTACTTCCAGTTCTCTTCTCCAAACCTGGAGGAGCAATGATGTGCACTCACGGCTCCATTTGTGCCCGTCTCCAGCTCCAGGCTGCTTCCCGTGCAGCAGGTGGGACAGGTGCTTTCTGAGCCTGTAGCTGGTGGGGCCGGAGGAGAGGAGAGGCTTAAGGTCACAGTATAAAGAAGAGCAAACTTTCAGGTTCCTAGAAGCTTTAGGAACAGTACTTGTGAAACTCCTGATTTCAAAGGTGGCATATTGAATTTGAGTTCTATCTCTTCCCATCATGAAATACTAATGGAACTAGGATTCATCAGATGAGTCTTTGCCCTCAGGGAGAAACACTATGCTGGGCACATGGGGACAGATGTGATGGTTTGGTAGGCTTCCCAGGCTGCTGTGCACTGTGCTGTGTGTAGGAGCTTCCCAGGCAGAGGAGGGCACTCTGGGCAGCAGAATCAGCATAGACGGACGTGAGCTCACGCTGGCTGCACTGTGGAAGGAGCCAGCATCTGTTGAAGGCCTGCTGCATTCCAGGCACCCTTCCTGTGATTTAAGGGGCTGTGAGGCAGACCTTCCAAGGTTCAGAAAAGCAGAGTAACTTACAGAAGGTGACATGGCTAGAGCCAGCAGAAACCAACATTCTGAATCAGTACTATCTGGCCCAACTGCCAAACACTGCTAAGGACTTTGTCTGATTTCCATACATAATGGAGGGACTCACAAAGGGTTAAAGAAGAGTGGCAGCCAGGTGCAGTGGTACATGCCTATAAAGCCAGTGATTTGGGAAGCTAGGTCAGGAGAATAAGTTTAAGCCCAACCTGGGCAACTTAGGGAGACCCTGTCTCCAAACAAAAAGGCTGGGGACATAGCTCAGCGGTAAAGTGCCCCTGGGTTCAATCTGCAGTACAAAAAAAAAAAAAGTGGCAAAGGTAAAAGCTGCTTTTTTACTAAGAACATTCCGCTGGGGAGCTTGGAGTGGGGAAAGATGGGCAGAGGAATGATGGCAGTGTTTACATCTAGTCTTTACTTGATGGTTTTTATCCCACGTGTACCCAAACTTACTGACAAGCGCAACTGTTTGGAACCCTGTGAGGGAGAGCTGCATCCGTGTACTGCATCGACTACTCCCAGTGAGCCTAGAGGAGCAGCAGGCCCATGCGTGATGCTAGGACACACCACACGGGAGAGAGTCTTCCCAAGTCTGCTAAATATTTGCAGTGCTTGGTGCAGCCCTGCCTCCTTTACCAAAGGCTGATTTCGGCAACCAACATGGTTCTTCCTTTCTTTTCCTGGAGAGTGACAAATCATAGTGTCCCTCAACTAGAATATGTCCCACCTTTCTAAATGGCCAGTATTAAGAGAACTAGAGAGATGGGGCACTGCTGTTCCATAATGGTTTCTTACGTTAGAGGTGTTGGGTGTCTCCCCACTCTCTGCGCTTTGGGGAGGCCCAGGTACTGGTTGAGACTGTGGGGAGCTTCAGCTTTTAGTGGACACAGCTCCCCCGATCAGCTCTGGTATGGAGACTGGATCGGCATCCAAGAAACTCTTAAGGTTCTTGGGGCAGAGGAACAGGCCTCATTCTCCCTCTTTCAGGAGAACAGATGCCCCTGGACTGTGGGAAATTCAAACATGCCCCATAGTCCATGGGGTCAGGGCTCTTCCTGCTGTCCAGTCTATCCTTGCTTCTTTATCTCAGAATATACTGGAGAGAGCGGACAGAAAGGGGCTTCCACATATTAGGTGATGTTTTAAACAGCAGCTTTCCAGCTTAGCCTGTCCAGTACTTGATTTTAGTTTTTATAGTAGTCAAGTCTTAATTGGTAATAAAACTTCACACTAATTTTCAGACTAGGTTTCATTTTCTTGAGGTCCAAGGTCAATCTGCTCACCCATTGATGCCTATTTTCCAGCTCACTTTCTCCGTCCTTTTCATGTCTCCTATAAAGACAATCCATTCATTGAACACTAAGTGCCACGACCTATCCCCTATGCTGTCCCTCACCATTCCTTGTTTTGGTGTCAGACACACAGTTCCAGGACAGCACTTTGGGGTCCTATAGTTAAAATGGAAAATATAGTTAAAATATAATAGAATCAACAAAAGTGTTTTCACCCTCCAGATGTGGTACTCCACAACATGTGGCATCCCAGAGGCCCTTTGGGAGTTGATGTTTCTGAGAATTGCACAATGGTGCAGCCAGAGGGGGCCTGGGTAATTGCCCTTCCAGATGGGCGCACCAGACTATGAGCCCACTGTTTCTGTGAGGAATGACTGAAGGCTCATTTGCTAGTCTGGATACTTACTGACAGGACCTGTCAGCTCCTGACTCTTCAAAGAAGTCAAAGAACAGTCTGGGAGGGAGACATTTCAACTAGGGAGCAGCTGTGGGGCCTGGGGAAGCAAACCTTGCCAGCTTGTTTAGCTCCCAGGTGTCAGCCAAAATAATTTAAAAAGTCCCTCCTGATGGTAGTGCATGTCCTAGTGTAGCTTCCCAAGGAGGGGAGCAATGGACGTTCCCTTCTGCAGCTTCAGAGGGAGACTCGACCCAAAGTCAGCATTGGCACCTACTAGCTCTATAGTGTTAAGCTGATTAACCTCTTTGTGCTTCAGTTTCCTCATCTGTGTAATGGGGACAAAAATAGTAACTACCTCAGAGGGTTAATTGTGAGGATAGAATTAATATCTATAAAACTACTTTGAACAGTACTTGCACAAGTGCCCAATAAATGTTAAATAACTTCTAGTATTAACAGTGGCAGATATAACAGCATCACTCCACGCTTGGGACTGAACCCTCGGTGTGTGTGGGTGTGTGTGAGCACTTCCAGGCAGCCCTTTTCTAGCCTGCTCTCAGGTGAGGAGCAGGAGGCTAGCCTCCACTGCCACCATCTTGACCACAGCAAGAACTCACTTTAATGTCAGGGGAAGGCCCTCCAGTGTGAGTCAAACGGAGATTCAAATGCTGGATGTGCACCACAAACACAGCTCATTTTTCCTGAATGGTTTGCTTTTCTAAAATACAGAAACCCCCATGTCTGTCATGATGGCCTTCTGGTGTGGCTGGGAGCTCCCATGTGCTTAAACAGACATGAGTACACATTATTCCAAGCTAGACCAGATCGGCCAGCTCTGGGTCAGGCATTCTTTGGCGTGATATTCCCATTGGCCTCTCCTTGGACCTCCCACAAATCCATCTTGCTCTCTTCTTTCTCAGCCAATAGTAGTGTTCTCTGGGCCTCTTCTTTCTTTTTCTCTGGGCGTGGGCCTGGAGACTTGGCACACTGGACTTGTAGAGATTCACTTGCTTTACCACACCATCAATCTTCCTCTCCTCAGAGATGGAGGACATGTAACTCCCACCAGTCAGCGATGGACCAGACCTTCCCTGGTCACTGTCATCACTGTAAGGCCTAATATGGACTGAGGCCCAGAGGGGACCTACAGTGTGAAGGAGATTATGAGACAAGTGGAGACTTGTAGCAAACGACCTTTGTGGTCCTCTGGAGAGGTGTCTGTCTCTATCATACTGGGACACTGCCCCAGCCTCTTAGGATAGCCTCCATCCCAACTCCCAGCATCTAACCTGTACTGAGCTTGCAGATGCTCAAACACGTTTACATAATAAGTTTCAGACACTTCACTATATCCAAACCTTGGTTTAGGCATTTGGACTAATTTAAAAAAAAAATATGTGTGTAGTGCTAAATGCTTTAGAATTCACAAAGCACACATTATTTCATTCCAGTGACCTACCATATAAACAGGATAGGTGCAGCAACTGTTAAATCCTGTTTTACTGATGAGGAAACTGAGGATCAGGGAGGCCAAGTAGTATGTAAATTACTAGGATATACATGTGTGAATTTCATGTCCAGCTCCATAAAATTGGCCTTACGATGCCCTCACATGGAATTAACTGAAAAATATCAAAGCACAGAAAGAACCAAAGAGGTGGCAGCCCTTCACACTCCTACCTTCGCCAGGCACGCTGGATGATGGCGGCTGCCTTGTTCTTTTTGCGAAACAGCTCTTTCCTAGTCCTTTCTCTCTGGATTATCTGCAGTCGGAGCTCTACAGGGAGAAGGTCAATATTCACACTCTGCCCAGAGAGGGGTCCAGATGCTGGATCAATGTCCTTAGATACCTGAGCATCCTCAGACAGGGTAGATGTCCCCAGTTTCCTGGCTCCTGACCTCATCTCCTCTGTGCTCTGTGGCAAATCTGAATAGACCCCTCCTGGGAGCTTGTCCTGTGTCTCTCTGTTTCTTGGTGTGCGATGGTGGAGAGGATTCTGCCCAGCATGAACAACCTCCCCCTTGGCACTGCCAGGCCGGCTGGAACCAGCTGGGGAGCACCTTCCTCTGAGCTCTTGAAGGCGCCTTTTCTGGGGGGGATTTCTGGCCTTGGGGACTGCATCATGCCGCCTGCCCGGCTTCCGGTGGCCGTCCTGCTGTGGAAGGTCCTCTCCTTTCTCATCAGGCCCGGCCACCCTGACACTGGAGGGCTGCTTCAGTGCGCCTTTGCCCCTTTCACACCACTGCTCACCAGCCGTCTCGCCTCTGGTCTTCTCAAGCGAGGAGACTCCCAGACGCCTGTGTCCCTCACTGTCTTCACTGGGTCTGTTGTGGACACAGGCAGAGTGGCCTTTAGAATGTTGTTCACTGGATGTTTCTTGGAGAGACAAAAAGGGGAAGAATATTTTTTGTCTAAAATTTACATAATAGGGCAATTCTAGTTTTCCATGGGAATTTGAAACCAAAGTTTCTATGCCCGATGTGGATTTGGTATTTGTTCTTTTTTTATTTTATTTTTTTACTGTTCAGATGGTTTAACAATTCCAAACACAGTGATTCCCATAAATTTTAAAAGGAATTTATAAAAAGTTTTGTATTCTATTACTTCTCCTTTTAAACACATCCGACACTTCTAAATATCTCCAATGACTAGATATTTCACACAAGAACCTGTCCACTGTGCACACAGCACTGGTAAATAAAACTGCACATGTAGCAATGGTTATAATAGGAAGTATCTTTTAATATGACCATTTTGTCCTTGAACCTTTTCCTCTTCACTTCTTTTACTTTCAGTCCAGTGGACAAGTACAGACATATGTATGATATTTATTTATTCTTAATCCATAGGAGATAATATATAAAATCTGGTCTCAGGATATGATATTCCAGGATGCCTCATAACGGCAAAGACAATATTGGTTTAGTGTGACATGTTCTCAACAGGATGCACAAAAGGGTCCTCTGAAAATGGCTTCATGGTCTGAAACTGTAATGTGCACAGGGCACAAGCTACCATGAGCAAAACGGAATGAACATATAGCAAGATCAGATCTCCCAGGATTTAGTGTACACATACCAATTGATTAAACACACAAAAGAAATAAAAAATATTAGAAAAGAATAAATATATTTGAAAAAGAACTAAGCATAAAATGTAAAATAAAAAACAATTTCAAAGTAAAAAAGCAGTGAGGGAACTTCTGCTTCTGTAATGGCAGAAGGGAGACGTGCTCTCCAATGAAGACAACAGAAATATTGTATAGAATGTTACCAACAATCCATAGGAAGGGACTGTGGAGCTAACAAGGCAGAAAAAATGAAGGACCAAGATTCAGAAGATCTCAGCAACCTGGACTGTTGAGCAAGGCATTTGGGGGTACATATCTCAAGGTCTGGGGGACAAAACATGCAGACCAGAAGCTGCTAACTGCGCTCTTTTGGATTGGGACTCAAGAGGGCTGTGCCATAGAAGCAAAGGTGATCCTTGCAGGACTGAAGCCAGCTTCGCATCATCTCCATTCTGGGAACTGGATTGGGGTGCTCCTACCTTCCAGAAGCCAATGTGAGGAAATTAATATCATCCAAGGCATCAAATTATTTCTATGTTTTTTTTTTATATTTAATGTTTGACACTCAATGAAAAATATATGGGCTCATGAGAAGACAAGACAACAGAGAAAAGGAGAGGGGGAGAAGGAGAATGAATAATAAAACAGGTTATCCAATTAATATGTTCAGAAACAGACTTCAAAATAACTATTCTTAAGTGCAAAACAACAAACTATGCTACTCTTCATGTAAGAAAGAAATGAAGGTAAGAAATACCCATGTGTGCTTACTTGTGCAAAAGAAATATAGATAGCATAAACCAGCAATGAAAGAGACTGGTTTCCTATGTGGGTAGTGTGGGAAAGGGGTGGAAAGCAATTAAAACAAGATACCATCATGCACTTAGTAGAATGGCGAAAACCCAAAACACTGACAATAGCAAATGCTGGTATTGGAATGCTGCAATTCCAAATGCTGGAATGTGGAGCCGCAGGAACTTCATTTATTACTGATTGAAGTGAAAAATGATTCAGCCACTTTGAAAGAGAGTTTGGGAGTTTCCTGCAAAGCTAACACACTCTCATCACAAGATCTAGCAATTATATTCCTTAGTCTTTACCCAAAAGAGTTAAAAACTTTTGTCCACACAATCTGCACAGGGATGTTTAGAGGAGCTTTAATACCTAATGGCCCAAATTTTGTGGCAGCCAAGATGTTTTTCAAAAGATGTATGGATAAATATACCGTGGCACCTCCAGACAATGGAATATTACACAACACTAAAAAAAGAAATGAGCTGTCAAGCTATGAAAAGACATGGAGGAACATTAAATGCACATTACTAAACAAAAGAAGGCATTCTGAAAATATCACATGCTGTATGATTCAAACAATCTGATGATCTGTAAAAGGAAAAATTTTAGACACAATGAAAAAGATCAATTGTCAGGGGTTAGGGGAGAGAGGGAGTAACGAGTACGTGGAACACAGAGACCTTTCTGCATAGTGAAATTACTATGTAAAATACTGTAATGGCAGATCCATGCATTATATACTTGCTTTATCTTAGGTTGAGATGTGTCTGAGATGCCCAAGTGAGGACATAAGTTAAATAACTGAATATGCATGACTAGAACAGAGAGATCAGGAAATCTTCAGTGCAAAAGTGGTAAGTGAATTTGCTGCCTCAGCCACTGTACATGTACCAAGCATAAGGACCCACTTTACTCACACCAGTCACACCCACCGGTTCTGACTGTCCATATGGTTCAGAATAAGAAAACACAAGGATTGGCACAGTGAGTTTTTCCTCAGACCCTCCTGAAAAGCACAGTGACTCAAAAGCAACTTTATCTCACCACCTCCCACAAGCAATCTGCTACCAAGTCACCTCAATTCTACTCTTCAGACCATCCTTGACTCTCACTGTGCTGCTGCTGTGTTAGTGCAGACCATGCCTGGCCCCTCCAATACTCCCCCTCAGCCAGTGATCTTCCTAAACATGACACCAGATACCTCCCCACATCATGGGTTGTGCCTTGTTTTGATTAGGCTGTGCCCTGGATGCTCTGCAAAGACCCTCCACTCTAACATTCTCTGTCTGTGAGACTGGATGGAGGAGAAAAAGAAGTGGTAGTCGCTTCCTGTGTCTGGATTCTTGCTGGGATACCCACTGTCAAGGTATATACTCCTGATCCCTGGTCAGTTAAGCAGATACACCCCTTCCTATGGGGTCAAATACAATGTGAGTTGGAATGTCCTTTGTCCACTGATTTGGGGGTTTTCTGGAATACCATGCTAGAGAGGCTGCAGTCAATGTCAGACTTGATTCCTAGAAGCACCTTCCTATTTTCCTTTGCACTGTGGGCTTTTAGGCAGGTGGTGAGGATAAAGGCTGTCCATGGGACTGGAGCTTCTGTTCCTTAGATTCAAATTGGTCTCATTAACCTCCCATCCTTCATCTGTTCCTCAAAGTCTGGATTCCTGGCTGTTTTAAGACCTTTTTGCATATTTGAATCTATTTCTTTGTTAAAGTCCATTATTCAGGGTGCCACTTCCTGCCCCTAAATGAGTGAGAAGCTCCCCTGCCTCAGAGTTGTTCTAAAACAGAAACTTGTAAAATTTTTGAAAATGATCTATATCATGAAATAAATCTTTGAGTCTCAATGTGCTCAAATACATGCACACACGCGTGCGTGTGCACACACACACACACAAACTCACACATATATGCACTGTACTTTGATATTTTCTACCAGCAGAATAGAAATACTTTAAATCCATTAAATTCATTTCATGAGCTATCCATGGCTTGAAATTCTCTGTAAACGAATCCAGCAGATCACCTCGAGGAAGTTGAGTATCCGTGAAAAAGACAAAAGGAATGGCCATTAGAAATTGAAACAGCATGTTTTTTTCAGGATGTGGGACACACTATTAGAATGTCCTCAGGTCCAGAGTAGATCTGATTGGCCTTGCAGTGTAACTATCTCAAAGTGTTTATAATAAGGATAATAGGAATCACCAGCACCCCGTGTTATTGTAAAGAGCCTGAGATCATCCCCGCCTCCCAGTCTGCACAGCGTAGGACTAGGAAGTGCAGCACTGTCTGTTTGAAGTTACAGGGATTAAGTGTGATCCTTGGGGTGGAGGGAAACTCCAGGTAACCAATGTTGTGCTCACTGCGGTAGGAAAGACGCTCATGGCAAGGTCTTTAACCTTAATTGATAGTTTAGTAGAGCTGGCACATAGTGTGGCCTCTAAAACATATCTATTTGATGAATATACACATAAGTAATTTAGAGTTTGAGTAGAAGCAAATCTTAGTTATAAAAATAGAATTCTGAAAAGAATAGATTAAAAACATGACTAGACCTTATAAATACTTTTTGTCTTATGTTTTAACGACCTTTCTTCTCTGAATCTCCAGTACCTACTTAGTATCATTCAACTATAAATTCAACAAATATTTATTTCTCGTGTGCTAGACACCCTTCAAGGCGCTAGGAATATAGAAGTAAGAGACATGTTGTGTTGCCTCCTATGACAGATTGCTTAACTTCTCCCCATGCTATGTGCATGTGCCTTTGTGATAACGTTGGTACATATGCCATCCAGAGGTAAGTCTATTTCTTCATTCCCTTGAACATGGGCTGGTGTTGTGACTTCCTCTGATCAACGGAACATGGTAGAAATGATGTAAAATTTCTGGAGTCTAGGCCTCAAAAGGCCTTGCAGTTTCTGCCTTCTCTCTGAATGCTGCTCTGAGAACAGTATATAAGGAGGATGCTCTAAACTACTGGAGAGTGAAGGGCCACACAGAGGAGAACTGAGGCACCTCAGCCCTTGGCCAGAAGTAACTGCCAAAGGCGGCCATCTTGGACTTCCCAGTTGTCAATTCTACAGCAGCCGTGAGTGAGCCCAGGTGACCCAGCAGAGGAACTGCTCAGCTGACCCACAGCAAACTGTGGTTCTTTGAGGTTACTTAGTGTTGGGGGTGGGTTTTTATTATGCCACAAAAGATAACCAACACAGAAATTGATACCTTGAAAAAACATGTACTGTCCCAACAAAACTCCCTGACAGTGACTTTGGGATTGTTTGGTGAGCAGAAGCTGGGAAGTCGATGAAGAGACTTGGTGAAGCCGGGAACCAGAGTAGAAATTGCTACTGGAGTCTGGGGAGAGGTGAACCTTGTTATCCAGTGGCAGAATAACCAGCAAAACTATCACCTGCAGTTATATAGAAAATAGAAGATATCCTAATGACCTTGCAGATATGGCTCAGGAGACTTCCTACTGGAATGATGAAGAAAATATCAGCTATTTTTAAAGTTGCAGATGACAAGAGAAAGAGATAAAGAACAAATTGCTCAGTTTGCAAATAGGTTAGAGAAAATAGGAGGAATCAGGATGTTCCAGGATAGAAAATAAAAAATAAAACTGTTCAACATTTTGACTTTTTCCAGTCAGCAAAGGAGTCTCATAATGGGATAAGGCCTCAGAGTAAAGACTGCATCAAGAGTGTGGCTATGCGAGCCTTTATTAAGACCTCAAAAATATTTAAGGTGGTGCATAGTAGGCCTTCTGAGCTAGACAAAAGAATTTTCAAAACTCTCGAAAAACTAGGGATAACAGGAACATACCTCAACATTGTAAAAGCAATCTATGCTAAGCCTCAGGCTAGCATCATTCTGAATGGAGAAAAATTGAAGGCATTCCCTCTAAAATCTGGAACAAGACAGGGATGCCCTCTCTCACCACTTCTGTTCAACATAGTTCTCGAAACACTGGCCAGAGCAATTAGACAGACAAAAGAAATTAAAGGCATAAAAATAGGAAAAGAAGAACTTAAATTATCACTATTTGCGGGCGACATGATTCTATACCTAGCAGACCCAAAAGGTTCTACAAAGAAACTATTAGAGCTAATAAATGAATTCAGCAAAGTGGCAGGATATAAAATCAACACGCATAAATCAAAGGCATTCCTGTATATCAGCGACAAATCCTCTGAAATGGAAACGAGGACAACCACGCCGTTCACAATATCCTCAAAAATAATAAAATACTTGGGAATCAACCTAACAAAAGAGGTGAAAGACTTATACAATGAAAACTACAGAACCCTAAAAAGAGAAATTGAAGAAGATCTTAGAAGATGGAAAAATATACCATGTTCATGGATAGGCAGAACTAACATCATCAAAATGGCGATATTACCAAAAGTTCTCTAAAGGTTTAATGCAATGCCAATCAACATCCCAACAGCATTTCTTGTAGAAATAGAGAAAGCAATCATGAAATTCATATGGAAGAATAAAAGACCCAGAATAGCAAAAACAATGCTAAGCAGGAAGTGTGAATCAGGTGGTATAGCGATACCAGACTTCAAACTATACTACAGAGCAATAGTAACAAAAACAGCATGGTACTGGTACCAAAACAGGTGGGTGGACCAATGGTACAGAATAGAGGACACAGAAACCAACCCACAAAACTACAACTTTCTTATATTTGATAAAGGGGCTAAAAGCATGCAATGGAGGAAGGATAGCATCTTCAACAAATGGTGCTGGGAAAACTGGAAATCCATATGCAACAAAATGAATCTGAATCCCTTTCTCTCGCCATGCACAAAAGTTGACTCAAAATGGATCAAGGAGCTTGATATCAAATCAGAGACATGGCATCTGATAGAAGAAAAAGTTGGCTACGACCTACATACTGTGGGGTCGGGCTCCAAATTCCTCAATAGGACACCCATAGCACAAGAGTTAACATCTAGAATCAACAAATGGGACTTACTCAAACTAAAAAGTTTTTTCTCAGCAAAAGAAACAATAAGAGAGGCAAATAGGGAGCCTACATCATGGCAACAAATCTTTACTCCTCACACTTCAGATAGAGCCCTAATATCCAGAGTATATAAAGAATTCAAAAAATTAGACAATAAGATAACAAATAACCCAATCAACAAATGGGCCAAGGACCTGAACAGCTACTTCTCAGAGGAGGACTTACAATCAAAGTACATGGAAAAATGCTCACCATCTCTAGCAGTCAGAGAAATGCAAATCAAAACCACCCTAAGATACCATCTCACTCCAGTAAGATTGGCAGCCATTAGGAAGTCAAACAACAACAAGTGCTGGCGAGGATGTGGAGAAAAGGGTACTCTTGTACATTGCTGGTGGGACTGCAAATTGGTGCGGCCAATTTGGAAGCAGTATGGAGATTCTTGGGAAAGCTGGGAATGGAACCACCATTTTGACCCAGCTATTGCCCCTCTCGGACTATTCCCTGAAGACCTTAAAAGAGTGTACTATAGGGATACTGCTACATCGATGTTCATAGCAGCACAATTCACAATAGCTAGACTGTGGAACCAACTTAGATGCCCTTCAATAGATGAATGGATTAAAAATGTGGCATTTATACACAATGGAGTATTACTCAGCACTAAAAAATGACAAAATCATGGAATTTGCAGGGAAATGGATGGCATTAGAGCAGATTATGCTAAGTGAAGCTAGACAATCCTTAAAAAACAAATGCCAAATGTCTTCTTTGATATAAGGAGAGTAACTAAGAACAGACTAGGGAAGAAGAGTAGGAGAAGAAGACCAACATTAAACAAGGATGAGAGGTGGGAGGGAAAGGGAGAGAGAAGGGAAATTGCATGGAAATGGAAGGAGACCCTCAGGGTTATACAAAATTACATACAAGAGGAAGTGAGGGGAAAGGGAAAAATAATACAAGGGGGAGAAATGAATTACAGTAGAGGGGATAGAGAGAGAAGAGGGGAGGGGAGGGGAGGGGAGGGGGGATAGTAGAGGATAGGAAAGGCAGCAGAATACAACAGACACGAGTATATCAATATGTAAATCAATGGAAGTGTAACTAATGTGATTCTGCAATCTGTATACGGGGTAAAAATGGGAGTTCATAACCCACTTGAATCAAAGTGTGAAATATGATATATAAAGAACTATGTAATGTTTTGAACAACCAACAATAAAAAAATAAATAAATAAATAAATAAATTAAAAAAAAAAAGAATTTCCAGGGTGTTTTCCCGCAGAAATCTGAGCCACTCAAATTAGAGAGAAGTTTGTTTGAAAAATAATTATGGATATCATTTTTTGGAACATGGAAACTTAAAGTTTTTGAGATAATAGTATCACTGAGATAAGCACCAGCTTGAAATGGTGACACAGACAAAAAGAAGCCTCCTCTGGGGCCCAGATTTCCTAGTCAGGAAATATAAATATAAATATATATATATATATATATATATATATATATATATAATATACACACACACACACAGTGATAGATTGTTTGATAGCCAAAAATTCCTTCCATCCTAGTATACACAAAGGTGAACTCTATTTCTCCACATCATTCAGTCTGGGATGGTCTTATACTTGCTTTTATCAATAGAATGTGGCATGCAAGCCACATCAATGTTTATAGCAGCTCAATTCACAATAGCTAAGCTGTGGAACTAACCTAGGTGCCCTTCAACAGGTGAATGGATAAAGAAAGTATGGTATATATACACAATGGAATATTACTCAGCCATAAAAAAGAATGACTTGTCCAAACCCTAAATTAAGTAATCATGAAATCCCAGAGATAATAGTTTTTGCCACAAGGCGAAAACTATTTTCACAGTAACACTAAAACATTATTTGCCCTTTTCGCTATGTTGGCATTTGCAGTTAGATTTCTGGAGGTTTCCCACCATGCTCTAATTTATGAGTGGCTCAATGTGCTTAAAATCCTGGAGTTCTAGGTTCAGATGAACTTTTCTGGAGACCCTCTGCTATCTCCTGGTCCAGGGTCTGGGCTGTATGGCTGGCAGGAGACTATTGCTGGGAGGCCCCTTTGCCTGCTGGGCTCATTCTGAGGGCTGGGCTGACAGGGTAGACAAAAATCTGGTTGCAGTTTATTGCTGAAGGAGTTAAGTGTACCATGTGGGACTCCACTGGAGGAGAATTCTTGTAAGCTTGTGTCTAGTTTCCTCTGGACTTTATGATTGACATAACAAGTATGACATCATCAGATCCCCAAGAAATGATACTTAAAAGTGGGGAAAGTAAAGCTACCTAAATGGAAGTGAGATTTCCCCATTTTGCTTAGAGGAAAATGTTGACGTACAAGTCACATATGTACCTTGTAATACACAGAGTCACCACTATGAGAACTGTGGAAAAGGAAAACACTCAACAACATTATAAGCCAAATAAAATGGAATCCTAAAAAATGTTCTAGAAACCCACAGGGAGGGAAGAAAAGAGAAACAGAGGACTGAGAACCATAGGAAACAAACAGAAAAACAAACCATAAAAATGGCAGACTTAAGTGCTAAAAATTATAATAAATGTAAATGGTTTAAATATGCCAATCAAAAGAGCCCATGATCCATGGGTTGGCGTTAGATAACAGTCTATACACGTACCGTTTGGCTTTCTGGAGTCTGTTTCCTGAAGGTCTGAGGAAACATGCGGCTCCTTCTGAGAGGCTTTGCCCGGAGTCCCACCTGGAGACCCTCCGCTGTCTCTCAGCTCAGGGTCTTGGGCTATGTGGCTGGCAGGAGGCTGTTTGCTGGGAGCCCTGCTCTTCCTGCTGGTCTCATTCTGCAGAATGGGGCTGGGCAGACAGGGAAGGGCTTGTGATCTGCAGGAATCTGGGCTCAGCTGTCCTTTCTGTTGTTCTGCCTCTTTTCGCTTGTTTTCTTCCTCCCGCTTTCTGGAAGAAAAGTCAAAGAGGAAGAAGAAAAGTTTAAAAGACTATCATCTGCTGAGTGGTCCCTACATGGGACTGAAATTTTAAGAGGAGCTCTCACAGCATAGGTTTGGAAATTCACATTTTCCAGGAGCAGTCTTCACCTACAATAAAACCCCTCTCTTTTTACACCATACCTTATAACTCAGAGGGTGACTACACCAGACCTCATAACTCAAAGGGTGACATAGTCCAAAAGAATCCTGCAGATTAATTTTGCACTGTTGAGACAGAAAGCAGATGATTAGCAGCTATTTTACTGTGTGAGACAATACATCACCAAGGGTATGTGTGTCTCACAGGTGTGTGTGTGTGTGTGTGTGTGTGTGTGTGTGTGAGAGAGAGAGAGAGAGAGAGAGAGAGAGAGAGAGAGAGAGAGAGAGAGAGAGAGGTATCTTGGAGCTACCTGAAACTCTACCCCTTTTCCTACTGTTCCAGAAAGCACAGCAGAATGCAGCTGAATGACAGGGATAGCCTCAAATCTGTTTTACTTACTGAAAAAAGACCCTTGACAAATCTTAATGAATGTATGAAAAAATTCACTTGCAAAGCATCTCCCAACTGATTAAAACACACCGTAGTATGCAGTACTACTACTGAGATCTAGCTAAGGACTCAAACCCACTCCCTTTGCAGATGAGGCTCAGAAGTTGGGATAATTTTCAAAAGACATAAACAAGTAGCTGATGGATAAGCTGCAACCCTTGAGTAGCAACAACTAGAAGAGGGCTGGGCAGGAGAGGCCAGGTCTCAAAATAAGTAGCAGGGTGAGGCAAAGGGATTCCAGAAAGGGCCAGAGCTTTAGGACAAAAGGGTTGAGCTAAGGGCAGGATTTGTTTGACCAATGTCACTAATTTGTAGGAATGGTCAAAGGAAAGATAGCAAGAAATAAACATAGTTATTTTATGAGTCTTGTCTCTACTGGGAACTGAAGATACAGAACAAGGATTAAGAAGTTGAAGTTCTCCCTAGAAGAACATTCTATCCAGAATTTCCATCCAGGAAATCAGAGACCTAACCTGTTATGGAAGAAATGTTATAGCAGTGTGCCTGCACAGGAGAGGTGGTGATACATTTTATCTGGAGGAATCAAGAAGTTCTCAAAGATATTTGGAAATCTACGAGGCAGAGAGGATTTCAGCTGAAGGAGGAGTTTGGTCAGACAGGTAGCATGGAAAAACCTGCTTGGTTTTGCTGCTTCAGATCTTTGATTAGTGCTTTTGACACATAGCTGGCACTCAATATATATCTGCTTCCCAGCTGAGTCACAGCTAGAGCTCAGGGAGAGTCGACGATTGCCTCTTGAAGGTTCCATTTAGTGTGGAATGATTGGGGTATGGTAGAAAACTCTGGGCTGGGAAGTTTTCTAGTTTTGCTTCTGCAGGTAACTACTAAATGACCTGGAATGAAACACTCTCCTGCTAGGTCCAGCACCTGTAGGATAGCTCAGAATCCTGTTTCGATTTAGAGGTTTGTTTGGGGGCAGCTGTCTTTACAAAATTTGGGATTTTAAAAAATGAGATGGAGAGTTGTTTTATCATCATGGCTGTCTGGTATCAGAGCCCCTCTTAGGTGAGCCTGTTGAGACAAATATACTAATAAGCCTGGAGACAAGACTGACGGCTGGTAGAAGGGCAAACTTCTAGGGCCTAGGTGGTGACCAGCTCTGAAGCGCTAGAGAAAAGGGCTGCTCTTCATGAGACAAAGGTTGGTAGCTCCTGACAGGGAGGGAGGAGTGGGAAGAACAGAGGACCAGGAAGGTGCGGGGAGAAGGAGAATATGAGAGAACTGCAGAGGCAGGGCCAGGGCAGAGGAGGAAGCCTCCCATGGTGGGGTGACCTTGGGTCTTTGCTCCCCACATTCTAATGGACTGAATCACCTGGGATCTTGTTAACATTTTGATGTAGACACTGGGGAAGGACTCAATATTCTACATTTCCCACATGCACCCAGGGGACAGATGTTTCTGGTCCTCTGACCATGCCTTGAGCAGCGAGGCTTTAGAGAACAGGAGGGCCTAATATGAACTATTAACTGTACAGTGAGGGATAAGAAATGTGAATCTCCCCAGTGACACTGACTTTTTGTAAGGTCTACCATGTTCAGCCGTGGTTTCCTATGAGCAACCTGACAAGCTACAGAGCCAAGACACCAGCCATGGAAGCAAGAACTCCCAAGCAGGTATAGAATCCAGACTTCTCCAGTTTGTGGAATTTGAAGCAAAGCCCATTAGATCTCAAGGGACTGGGAAGACCCAGGTGATAGACATCTGGTTAAACTTTTTCGATTTGTTAAATTCCCCTTCTGAATGTCTTTCTTCCTATATGGAGAAGCCCCTGACCTGGGGTCCAGGTCTGTTTATCTGATTGTCTTCTGGAGAGTCTCACTGCAGAGAACTTGGCCAGATGGGCCTGGCTAACTCCTGCACAGCTCCGATGTTTTCATTTAACCCTGGTTTTGTTAGATCTCGGACAGCTGCTGACATTGAGAATGCTGCACTGTGGTCACCATGCTAACTGGACAGCCTGTCATCATCAGTGCCAGGGATCATATGGATGCCAGCAGGGGCCACTAAATGTGATCTGTCTGGAGAAGGTGGAAGCCCACGGTGGCTGGAGTGCTGCCAACTGACCAGAGAGCTCCCTCCTGGCAGGAAGAGGGAGCAGCGCTCTTCACACAGTACAAGGACTAGAGCTGCCTTGAGAGAATGATGTTGGCCCTTTGACAGATGCAATGTCTGCTGTCCGGGTTGGCGTCTACATGGATCTCAATGATATTGAGGGAGGCTCTAAGGTGAAAAGTTACGCTCTGCTATATGAGCAGTCGTTTCTTTTAGGAAATCATACAGCTTTCTTTCTTAATTCCAAGAAGTTGGTTCCTGGGCAAAAACTTTTACTGCAGCACTTTCTGGGCCTCTGACAAAAGCAGCTACATTAAAAAAATAGAAAAAATTTAAAAAAGGATGTGGTTTTTAGAGTAATGAGGATATCCAGAAAACTAATGGGCTGTGCCTTCCAGAGGCTTCTTTGGAGGGAGAGGTTTACAGGGGAGGGATTTTCCATTTTAGAGAACTAAATAAGCAGAATTAGGAGAAATAATATAATCATCAAGATATATAATTAGGCCTTCTGTTCATGAGTCTACTAAATGTAGCTTTTAAAAAATTGACGACATGTTTAGCATTAAAGAAAATCTTCCAGATAGCACAAATAACAATCTCAATTGTCAGTATTGAATACTTGCTCTTCTCCATATTGTCTGAATCCAGCAGGGGTGAGACTTGTAAGCTGCTTTTGTCTAAGAGGTTCAGAAAATCATGGTTTGTGTTCAAGCATATTATAGGCATGAGCCTCTAAGGACAGTTCCTGTCATAAACTTGTCAAATGGTAATTTGCTCATGATCAGTATGCAGGGACTTGGAAATACAAATACACAAATGTATAAATTCTAGAGTATTTTGTGAGGATATGGGTGACTAAGTGTGTTTGCTGCCCTAGGTAGGGCTAGTAAGTGGTATACTTATAGAGATTCACAGTATTCAAACAAAAAGAGAGTGTCCCATCCTTCCACTTGACAGATGGGGGAACTAAGGCCTAGTGTGATGAATGACTTATGTCAGGTCTTAGACCCATTATAGGGGCAGTTACTGAACATTTACTTATTGAATCTTACTATCTACCAAATACTCCAAAACACTGGAGATCCAGACTTATGACAAACAGTCCCTGCTCTAAGGAACTGACTATGAATGGGGGAACCAGATCCCTACACTTCTGCAGATAGATCGAGGTGTGATAGTGCTAAAATAGAGGTATCTTCACAGAGCTCTAGGAAGATGTGGGAGAAAGTTGCTAATTAAACTGAGAGAGAAGAGGCTCTAAATTAAGGATGTCAAAATGAGGGAGGAATGAAGTGAGAGAAGGCTATTCCAGGCAGAGGCAAGAGCATGAGCAAAGACCTGCCACTTGGCTCTCACTGAAGCTTTGACTCAGAAGAGATCTTGGAGACCAGTTGTTCATGTAATGTAAAAATTTCTTATATAACATCCTGTAGAGATGATAATTCATGTCCTGCTGGAACATTTCCAGTGAGAGGAAGCTGATGACCTCATGAAACAGAAAAGGTTTAGCTGTAACCTTTTCAGTTGCTGTTGCATGGTATCTAAGGGTCTGTCAGAGTCTCTCTCTTCATTGTCAATGAATATCAGACATAGTAATATTTGGTCTTTAACTTCCTCCCAAGGGAATAAGAAAATGGTGTGTGTCTCAGGACCTCTGACTCATAGAATGTTAGTGCTGGAAGGGACCTCAAAGATCATTTAGTCCAGTGGCTTTTATCTTTTTTGTGACTTGTGGACATCCTTTGAGACTGAGATTAAAACAACAACAACAACAACAACTATAAATCCTCACCACCAAAATGAATATATGCTCCTGATATACTAAATACTGGATATAGTCCTAAGGGCATTCATGGAGCCCTGAGCCCATTCCAGATAAGAAAGCTCTTATTTATTTTACTGAAAAGTAAGGATCTGAAGTAGGGTGGCATGAAGTAGAACCATGGAAATAATTCCCTGTGGATCAGATGGCTTTCTGAGCACAGGAATCAAACACGTGGATCAACCCTAAAGAGAGGTGTTGACAAACTAGAGATGTTCAGGGAAGCAGGCTGCAAAAGGATCAGTTATAAAGTCAAAGGAATTCTTGAGGTAGAGTTGGAGTATTATAAACATTTCCTTTAGCTACCTGAATGTTAGTTTATGGAAAACAATTTAGACATTTCTCTTTGGCTTCAAGATGAAAGGCAGGAAGAATTTCCAGATAGAACACTCTACTAACAAAATGAGGTGTTTTGAGAGGTGCAGATTCCTTGTCACTTGACACAGAGCAACTGAAGAAAGTTCAGGATGACCAAAATCTAAAGTATGAGAGCATGGGAAGGTATTGGTAAATGGAGAGAAATGAGACTTGGAGATATAAATGGAAGTAAAATGTTGGAGGGTCTTACATAGCATCATGGCTGATGTTTGAGAGCAATGACCTATGTAGAGTGGTAAGACAGAAGAATAAAACCAAATGGACCTAAAGGAACATTTGAAAGGAGGAATAAACAGAATTAGTGGTGGAAGCACTAGCAAGAATATAAGAAGGTCAGAAGAAAGACAGGTTATTGTAGGTTTCTCACAGTGAGTTTGAAGTGATAGTGACTATGGGACATAGGAACACTGAATGATCTGATGTGTTGACAAGCGACCAAGAATGGCAAAGTGGAAGTGCCCAGGAGGCAACTGATGATGTGAGATCAGAGTTCCAGAGGTCAGGATATGAGACAGATTAAGGGATTATCTACAGACATGAATTAATTAAAAAAAAATTTGAGATAGGGTCTTGCTGTGTTGCTCAGACTGGCGTGGAATCTCTGATCCTCCTGAGCCAGCCTCCTGAGCACATGCAACTGCACTTGGCTCTAAACTGCATTTTTAGAGTGGATACATTTTCAATGGAAAACAGTACAGCATGAGCAGAGGTCTAAAGAGTAACCTCCAGATCTGACCTCAGTATGGTGATGGCATACTTAAAAGATGTGAGAGGAGTCAGAGAGAGGAGATCTGAGATTAGAGAGAGAAATAAGAACCTGGCAAAAATGAAGCTTCAAGGAAGAAGGATGATCAACATAAACATGGTCTATTTAAGAGTGCACTCCACTCTGCACTCTGGCAGGTAAATTACAGTAATGTTCATTTTGGCAACAACCTAGGTAGTGCACTGTGAGTTATAAAGTGCTTTTAAATGGATTATAGATATTTCTTAAATAGGAGTTTCTAAAATACCTGCCTTAGTAAATATGACTACGAGTTTTCTCTCTTCCAATTTCTCTATCACAAATTAGGGACCACTTTACTTCAAGTTTAATAAGTTCCTTTCACATCTTCACTTGAAGGAGGGTGATTTCTGCAATCCTAGCATGATTAAATGGGAAAGGTACATCGAGGTAACATGATGTGTCTGGCCCACCTTAGTCAATGCTGCAGCTGCAACATTCTGATTTTTGTTTCTTAAAGCAAAATCGAAAACAAAACTAAACATTGACTCAGATTTTAAGGAATAATTCTTGAAAAATAAAATTAAAACAAGTTAAATCAGTGAGTCTCTTCTATTGAAATATTTCATTTAGGGATCTATACTACGATGACTGTGGAAGTGATGGCTGAACTCTTAAGAAACTTGTTTATCTCTAATAATAATACCCAACAAAGGAAAAACTGTAATCAGGAAAGAGTGTGTACAAAAGATGGCAGTTTTTTTCATTTTGTCAATTTAAAAATATTATAACAAGTAAGCACAGCTCCCATTTAAAAAGGGCTTTTAAAAAGCAATGTTAGGTTTGGGGACATAGTTCAGTAGTTGAGCACTTGTCTAACATATGCGAGGCCCTTTTTAGTTAGTTTTTTTGCTGCTGTGAGAAGACCTGACCAGAACAATTTTAGAAGGAAAATTTTACTTAGGGACTTATAGTTTTAGAGATCTGTCTATAGATGGCAAACTCCATTCCTGAGGTGAGGCAGAACATCATGGCAGAAGAGAGACGTGGAGGAAAGCAGCTCAAGACATGGCACCAGGAAGCAGAAAGAGACTCCATTCAAGGGACAAAATACATACCCCACCCCAAAAGCACACCCCTAATGACCTACTCCTCCAGCCACACCCTACCCACCTTCAGTTGCCACTCAGCTAATTCCTATCAGGGGATTAATTCACTGATTGGGTTAAGGTTCTCATAACTCTTCACTCTACCTCTGAAACTGTGAGTCCCCAAATAAGCTTTTCCTCCTCTAAAATTGTTCTTTTGGTCACAGTAACATGACAGCTGTCTAAAATAATCCCTGAATTCAATTCCTAGCATGGAAAAACAAAACAAAACAAACAAAAACAGCCAAAAAAAATCATCCAGTAATTAACTGGAATAATAACTAAAAGGAAGTTTGGACTAGTTTCTTAAATCTCCTTGTTGTTTCAAACACCCTAGATAGGAAGTCAGGGGGTCCAACAAATTCATGTTAGGAAAATAAAAATAAAAAAAAACTAAAACCACAATGCAATTTAAGCAGGCCAATATTTTAAATCTTCTCCTCTGTACAGGAGACCCTTTCACAGGCTGGTTCTTGGTTTCCACTTCTAAACTGACTCAAGAAAATGCCCATCTGCGCTCAGTTCCAGGCACATGACCTCTACAGGCCAAGGAAAGGAAGAAGAGGATGCAAATCACTAATGATGCAGACCTGGGAGTTTCTACAGAACTGGAGAGTGCCTAGAAACCAACTGGTCTAACATGTCCTGTTTCACAAATGAAGAGATAGAGGCCCACAGAGAAATGCTGTGTTTGAATCAACACAAGTAAATATCAGAGGCTGGATTTGAATCCAGGTGTCTTCCCTCTCTGCCAAACCCTTTTTATCCTGCTAGAAAGGGAGTTTGGGAGAAAGCAGAACACCAGGACATCCTCTTACCAATAATGAAGTGGAATGTGTTTGTTTTAATACACATTCCTTCAGGGACATAAAAATTCAGCCACTCTGCTTTAGTAGAGTCCACTCAGGTAAGTATAGCTGAATTCTGAAAACAGATTCTCATACATTAAGCTGGAGTTTATGGAAACATCTGTAGGAGTCAATATAGTATTATATTCACCTTATCTGCAATTCTGCTTTCTACAGTTTTAGTTACCCACTGTGAGCCCTGAGCCAAAATATTAAATCGAAAATTCTGGAAACAAACAATAAGTTTGTATATAGCATGATGAAATCTCCTACTATCCTATTCTATCCTGATCAGGACATAAATTATCCCTTTGTCCAACATAATCCCACTATATATGCCCATCAGTTACTTAATGGACATCTTAGTTACCAGATTAACGTTGCAGTATCACAGTGCTATTATCAAAGCAATCATTATTAATAATGATCTCAAAGTGCAAGGGTAGTAATGCTGGCAATGTGAGTTGCCAAAGAGAAGCTAGAGAGAGACTTTAATGGGAAAGATGAAGTACATTAAAATATTTTGAGCAAGAAAGAGATAACATTCACCTAATTTTCATTATGGCATGTTGTTGTAATTGTTTTATTTTATCATTATTGATTTTAATCTTTTACTAAGCCAATTTATAAATAAAACTTTAACATGGGTATATATATAGATATATATAAAATGAAAAAACATAGTGTACACAGATGTTCCTTGATTATGATGGAGTTACACTCTAGAAAACCCCATGGTAAGTTTAAAATATGGTAAGTTGAAAATGTATTGAATACTCCTAGCCTACTCTGGATCATCATAGCTCAGCCATCAGTCAACTCCCCATGGAATTGAGGGGCTGACTGGGAGCTGGGGCTCACTGCTGCTGCCCTGCATTATGAGAGAATATCATAGTGCACACCACCAGTCTGGGAAAAGATCAAAATTCAAAATTTGAAGTATAGTTTCTATTGAATGCATTATTTCTTAAGGTAAAAAAATTGTGAGTCCAAATATTGTAATTTGGGAACTGCCTACCAGGGTTTGGTGCTACCCAAGGTTTTAGGCATCTACTGGGGATCTTGGAATGCACTGCTCATGAATAAAGAGGACCACTGTAAAACATTCCATTCCTTGTAGATAGTGTATGCTTGCAATTCAAGACAACTGGTCACATGTGTTACCTACTTGTGGTTGTCACTTATATACAGAGAACTTTTATAAGAAGCTAAGAAAAAGACGACTGTGTGGAGACTTTAATACTGGATTCCCAGGTAGGTGAAGAGACGAGAGCCTAATGAAGAGTACAAGATACGATTTCTTAGGATGCCATCTACTTCTGTAACATCAAAGTCACAGAAAATTATGTCTTTCCATCAATTTTTTCTACTAACCTGACATTATAGTTAGTATTCCAGCATTATTTAACCTCTCACTAAAATGATTTAGTCTTATTATTTTTAATGACTATTTATTAATATTTTTAATGGTTGTTTATTATACTTCCCCCTTTGGGTGACATATGGAAGAATTCAGGAGTTGAAGGACAGGAGATTTGGAAACACTCAAGATACAATCAGAAGTTAGCTTCCAAGAATCTGCCTTTCAAGCCAGGTGCAGTGGTACACACCTGAAATCCAGATACTCAGGAGGCTTAGAGAGGATTGCAAATTCAAGGTCTATCAGAGCAACTTAGTAAGATCCTGTTTTGAAAATTTAAAACTGGGGTGGGAAGGTGCTGGGGGCTGGGGATGTAGCTTGGAGGGAGATCACTATTGGGTTCAATCCCAAGTACAAAAAAAAAAAAAAAAGGAAAGAAAGACACTGCTGGTCATCTTCATTTTAAGAGGCTTTGGTATCTGTGTTTGCTAATGCAATATGCTGATGATATTTAAAATATTCCTACCTAACCTAAATATCAAAAGAAAAGGCAAACCCAAGCAGAATCTACAGTCATTTATGTGATATGATAACAATGTGTAATAGGCACAAATGGCTATTTCATGCATTTGTATTATTTTCCAAAAAATGTTAAGTCCTTGAAGTAAGGTCTTTGTTTTTAGTTACCATTTCTCCCTAGGATCTAGCCAAGGGTGGTATATGTATAGTAAGAAGTTCATCAGTATTTCTTGAGTAAAGCAGTTTACAACTGGCTCTCCATATTCACAAGTTCTGCATTTGTGCATTCAACAAACCACGGATCAAAAACATCTAGAGAAAAACTGCATCTGTGGTGAGCATAAATAGGCTTTTTTCTTGTCATTATTCCTTCTTTATTTTTTTGTCTTGTCATTATTCATTAAACAATATAGTATAACAACTATTTATTTACATTGTATTAGATATTAAAAGTAATCTGAAGATGATTTAAAGTATGAGGAGGATGTGTATAGGTCAAATGAAAATGTGAGGCCATTTTATATAAAAGTTTTGAGCATCCGTAAATTTTGATATCAACAGGGAGTCCTGAAATCAATCCCCCATAAATATAGAATAACAACTGTGTTTAGTACAGATTCGTTAAAGAATGGGTGAGGAGAGTCAGTTATTTTACAAGGTAGTTGCATTAATCAAAACAAGACTTAGTTTAGTTTAGTAAAAGCAGGTCAGATACTGGTGTAAGTTTCTTTCATAAAGGCAGGAAGGCCAAGAAGACAGCTTATTTATTTGTAGTTTATACTAGGTAGCAATCCCACCCCTAACTCCCTGCCATGGGTGCTGGTGACAATGGTTTGTTCCTGGGTTAGAACACCAGGAACAAATCTATATGGAATAGCCATCAAGTGGAGGTTAGGCCCTCATATTTCACTGCAGTCTTAGTCTGGTGAAGAGAGAGTGGTGAACAGAGAGGGAAGATGACATGGCCACAAGAAAATCAAATTCTCTCCTGACTTACTCTCCTGATACCACGCCCACCTCCTTCCACCCTGATTCTGATCTGTGAGAACAAAATCTCCATGCTCACACTTACTTAGCTGCAGCATCTTTTCTCAGCTGCTCATGCTTCATAAGGAGATTCTTCCGGTCTCGAAAAGCTTTTCTGACCTTGTATCCTTTGTAGACAGCTTGGATTTTGAAGGCGGCAATATCTTGTATGGCTGCAATGGACAGGGCCCCATGCTCCAAAAGGAACTGGATTACTTCATGGCGCTCACCAAGCAAAGCATAATCAAGAGGTGTGTACCTGATGCAGGAGGAAGAGTTGTTTTTTGTTTGTTAACAAAATGAATTCAAGGTACTGGTACACAGATAATATTCTCATGCAGCAAAATGAATCATTCTAAGATGCAGAATATTCTCTGGGCAAAGTCACTATCTCTACTCCAAGGCTATTCCTTTTTCTTCTGAGGGATATAAAACAAGGTTGAATATGGCTGTGGGTAAGATGCTTTGTGCTACTGACCATGCCAATTCCTGAGTTTGACTCATTGGTTCACAAAATGGTGACTATTGAGAACACAGGATCATGTTCCTTCTTTCTCATGTACCAAATAATAACTCCCATTCCTATCTGGTAAAATGCTGCAAATTATATTCTGTGAGATTCATAAATTTGAGCCCATGGTTACTGATACTTAATGCTCAAGAAATGAAAAATATACCTCCAAATGGAGAGATTTAGTATATGATAAAGATGGCCCTTTAAATCATTGTGGAAAAAATTAAAGTATTATATAAATAGTGTTGCTACAACCAGGTAGTGATCTGGGAAAAAAGAGATTCTAATATCACGTCTTATACCAAAATAAATTAGGGATGGAGCAAAGATCCCAAAAACAAAACAAACAAACAAAACAAAACAAAGGTACCAGAAGGTACCATGGAAATTTAAAAAATACTCAAGTGGGGTCTGGAGTGTAGATCAGTGGTAGAGTGCTTATGTAAGCATGCCAGAGGCTGTGGGTTCAATCCTCAGCACTTTAATGCAAAACAAAAAAAATACTAATGTGAGAAATCCTTTCTTAAAAAAAGATAAGAAAAAATCAGAAATCATAAAAGAGTGTTAAATCTGATTACATAAAATGAACAAAATTTTAGGGCTAAGACTGTGGCTCAATGACAGAGCACTTGCCTTGCAAGTATGAGGCACTGGGTTCAATCCTCAGCACCATATACAAATAAATAAAGAAATAAAAGGTAATGTGTCCATCTCCAACTAAAAAAATATTTAAAAAAATAACAAAAGTTTGCAGGGCAAAAAACATTAAGCCTTCCTGTTTTAAAGAAAATGATTATTTTATATAAATGATATGTATGTTAAAAATTCAAACAGTGAATAAAAGTACAAAGATTGAAGTAAAAGAATAATCTCTCAATGATGGTAGTGATGAATGTCATTTCTTAAACAATTTACTTGATGTTTCTAAGCCCCAGCTTTTTTTCATATATTAAACAAGTTAATATGGAGAAAGTGAAACCATGAACATAAAGAGGATTGCATTGTGCCTGACATAAAGGAAGAAGGTCTGGGAATAATAAATATTAGCTACTACTGTTAGGATCGCAGGCCCTACACTGCAGTATGGTTTGTGATACTATAGATGCTCATCATAAATATCACTTCCACAGCATCCAAACTTCTATAATGACTGCCACTGATGCCAAGTGCTCTCTGGATGACTATGACTGTAGACTGCAATCAGAAGTGTTAGGAGGAAATCATCAGCTGGTTTGTGAGGTGGAAAAAAATGATGATTATAGGGATGCATGGTTCGACTTGGAGAATTATTCAATGATTACAGAAAAAAAAAAGCTCTCTTAAAAACTTACCTCACAGTCACAGTAAGACATAAAAGGAATAGGTTTTCAGAATAAGGGTGGTTTGATCACTTCAGCAAGGAAATTTGTAAGTTCAGAATTTCTTACTGAAACCCCGAATGCTAAAATTAAGGAGCTCTCATTTTAGGAAGGCTCAATATGCTACTCCTGTTCAGGGACCAGAAGGCCATAGGTTGAGGTGCCTACATAAACTTTCAAACATTATTTATAAATAGATGGCATTTTGTAAATTCAGAAGAATTCTTAAAATTTGTATTATATATTCTAAAATTTTTTTCATGGAAAAAATTAGCATAGAGTAATTGAACCACATGATAGTAAAACTAAATTCACTTTAAGAGGTCGTTAAGTTCAACACTTTCATTTTAAAAATGAGTAAACAGACCTAGCCCGGTTAATCAACTTGCTGAGGATTATGTAATCACCTTCTACAGAATGCAGACTAGAATTAAGATTACTGAACAATTCCCAGTTCAGTAATCCTTCCATAACACCTCTATCAATTATTGAATGTCTCCCAAAGAACAAAACTCCTCCTAAAATCAATGTGTAAACAACATATGTATTTAATAAGCTTGAGAATTTTCTGTAATTATTAATATGTAGTGTTCTTCATGTGGAATATAAGCAGGATTACCAAACTCTGGTTAAGAAACATAAGGCTCAAACCATGTCTTTACTTAGGAATATGACAAAAAGAAATAATGTGCAGCATAATCCCCCTAAAGAATGTTGGAGTGGGACTCAGGGGACTTTTGTGACCCTGGGAATTCTCCTAACTTCTCTGAGCTTCTATTTCTTCATTTATAAAAGGGGAGGAAAGGAAGAGAAAAGAACTAGGTTTCTTGGGCTGCTTCTGGATTGAAAACTACATATTAAATATTTTTATTATGAAAAAATAATTTTATTATGAGAAATCTCAAGCACAAAAAATAGAATAGCATAATAATCCTCTGTGTACTCAATACCGAAAATTAACAATCAGAATGACTTTTTGTTATGTTTGCTTCTTCCAATCTCTTCTTTTTTATTTTGTTGAAGTGTTTCAAAGCAAATCTTGGAACTCCTATCATTTTCATCTTCATCTCTAGTTCAATTTAGAACCATTCAAGTACTGTGAATATTCCCATCAATGTTATATTGTGACTGTCAGGTACTTATTGACTGAAAGCCAGCAGAAGTTGGTAAAAATTATGTCTATACAATGTACATCAACTGGTTAGTGTCAATGCATGAGAAGTAAAAATTAGTACCACATTGATGGTAACCAGCCAAGAAACAATGTAGATAAAGACAAGAGATAAGACACAATTGGACCTGCCATACGGGAATGGTCTGATGGGATCAGTGGAATGCCTAAACCAGAATGTCAATAAATATAAAAGGCAGTGCCAACTTCTGACACTTGTACATCAAGGTGCATTACTAATGAAACATTAAACGAGACTGGGATATGGCCACTGTCTCTTTTTATTTACAGATTGGCAAGTATAGTTAGGAGGATTTTTCCTTTGGTTTTCTAGTCTGCAATTAATGTATGTTTATTCCAAGGGGCAGTAAGCACTTTAACTCATGCAGTGACTTAGGTTTGAAATTCAAAGTTTAGTATATAAATAGGAAATGAATTTAAAAAACGTGTATTTTCCATTATTTCTTTTAAAAATAGCATCTAGACAGTGTATATTGTAAGAATAAGTTCTTCATAGACACAAATCGTCACTAACTCTTAGATTCTTCATTTTTCCTTTGTTTGTTTTAGAACTTCAATTGGAAGTTCTCTGAGGAAAGGCTCTGAAATAAGTGCAAAGGGGTTGATTCAAGAAAGGAGAAATGTGCCTCCACTGAGATAGTTGATTTAAAGAAGCCCTTCCTTTTCTAGAAGGTTTTCCACCTGCTAATAGCAAGCAAGAACTGGTGGTGGCTAACAGATGGGGCCATTCTAGTTAGAGCAGCCATGAATAGTGACAACTAATGTGTTGACTCGGGCCAAAGGGGGCCTCTGCTATGGAGGTCTGATCACAAATTGAGTGGTTACCTGCAAATTACCAGAATTCCCCTGAGAAGAGTCTCTCTTGCTTAGACTTCATATTGTGTCTTGTTCTCTTTATGGGTTCGGGTCCCTGGATAACAATCACAGCATAACTCTGAGAACCTTATGTTATTCAAGAAAGTTGTATCTAGAATAGATGCTGACCTTTCATTTGAGTTTCTCCATATGTTTTTTCTTTTTTTCTTTCTTTCTTTCTTTTTTTTTTTTTTTTTTTGGTACTAGGGATTGAATCCAGGGGCATTTAACCACTGAGCCACATCCCCAGCCCTTTAAAAAAAAAAAAATATATATATATATATATATATTTTTTTTTTTTTTTGAGACAGGGTCTCTTCAAGTTGCTTAGGACCTCGCTAAGTTCTGAGGCTGGCTTTGAACTTATATGATTCTCCTTCCCCAGCCTCCTGAGCTTCTGGGATTACGAGTATATGCCACCACACCCAGCTCTTCATGTTTTCATGCTAGTGATGGCACCTTTTTGTCTACTAACTGATAATGTGTCTCCATCAAGAGAAACATCTTGAATATGTAACATATTCCACTAGCCTCACTGAATTCTTGGTATTGGTCAGTCAGGATTTCACTGACCTCATGCTAGCCACCAGTCAGAAGGAGCTCTAAGTCTCCTCATTTGCAAAATGTGAACCTGTCTTAGGTAATATCATATCTAAAGTTCTGAATACCTATGATACTCTGTGATTCTAAATAAATATTGCATGGAACTTTTACTCCTTTTTCTGGTTCAGTATTTCTTAGTGTAGTGTTTCCTTATGATTCTACTTAGTTTTGAACTTGAGATATCTAAACTTGAGATTTTTTTTTTTAATCTGGCAGAAAGGATGTGGGATGAGCAAGAGCATACTCTCTCTTTTTTTTTTTTTCTTATCTACAGCTTACCTCTCTTCATTGTTTTCCATCTGATTAGGGAAAGCAGCAAAGTCTAGTAATAATTTAATGGCATCAAGGTATCCATTGTTACAGGACCAGTGCAAAGCTGTTCTTCCCTATAAGCATGAACAAAATCAAGTGTACCTGGAGTAAATATTTTTGGACATGTGACTATTTATGCTAATTAAAAATATAAATAATCCTCCCCTTAAACTTTTCAATTATAAAAAAGGACACTATTATGTACACAGTGGAGAAAACAGACAGCTCTTAACCAAGGGATCATAACTAACACTATGTGAAAGGGTACCATATACCACTGGAGGTGATATCTGAGAAGGATTCAATATCCCTTATATAATATTCCAACCAAAAATGTAAAACCTGAATCTAATTATGAAGAACCATAAGACAAACCCAAACTTAGTTAAATTCAACAAAATAAACATCCTGTATCCACCTCTCCCCACCCCAGTACTGGGGCTTACAACCCTGCAGCACTTTTGAGTTATATTCCCAGTCCTTTTTATTTTTTTAATTTTGAGACAGGATCTTGCTAAGTTGCTGAGGCTTGCCTTGAAATTGCGATCCTTTTGCTTCAGTCTTTGGAGTAGCTTGGAACAGATGCATGCACCATTATAACTGACCTGGTGGCCTGTATACTTAAAAAACTTCAATGTCATGAAAGATAAAGCCATGAAGCATTGCAGGATATTTCACAGTGTTAATGGATGTAAAGAGAAAAATGTCCCAACCCTAAATTTTTACATTCAATAACAGAGTTTCTAAATATCCAGGGGAAAAAAATCTCACAAAATTAAAAGGGACATAGTCAAATCTATTATCACAGTGGGAGATTTTAGTGTTTTTAAAATAACAGTTGATAGGAAAAAAAGACAAAAGAGCACTAAAGACATAGAAGACACAAATAACACAATTTAAAGATCTGTTCTAAGTGACCCTGCATTTAAAAATGACAGAATTAGCATTCTTTTCAAGAGTACACAGAATTTTATCAAAATCAGTCATATACTGGACCATAAAGAAAGACTATAAAGAATAATGTGCTCTCCTGCAAAATGTCCATATCCTAATCCCTGGAACCCTGTTATGTTACTTGGAAAGCAGGGAATTAAGGTTACTAATTATCTGATTCTGAGGTGAGGAGATTATCCTGGATTATCTGGGTAGGCCTCATGTATTCATGAGGATCCCTCTAAGGGAAAGCGGGGGCAGGAGAGTGTCAGAGTGATACAGTGTAATAAAGTCCCAACTAGCCATTGTTGGCTCTGAAGATGGTAGAATGGGGTCATGACCCATGGTAAGTAAACAGCCTCTGGAAACTGGGAAAATTAAGAAAAGGAATTCTCCCCTAGAGCCTCCAAAAGAAATATAGCCCTGTTGAATCTTGAAGTTTTAGTCTAGTGAGACTAATTTTGACTCCTGATATCCCAAACAGTAAGATAATAAATTTATGTTTTTTTGTTTGTGATTAATTTGTCACAAGAGCACAGGAAACTAATCCAATCGATTAAGAGAGAGAGAGAGAGAGAGAGAGAGAGAGAGAGAGAGAGAGAGAGAGAATGCCTAAGTGCCTGGAAATTAAACAATATAGTTCTAAGTAATCTACAGTTCAAAGAATAAATCAAATTAGAAAGTAGAAAATATTTTACCTAAATGACAGTGAAGGTACACAACTTAATCAAACTTGTAAGTTAAAGCTAAAGCAGAGCTTAGGAGAATCATATATATATATATATATATATATTTGAAAAAATTGATGATTTAATCTTTTTAAAAAAAGTATTTATTTTTTATTTATAGGTGGACACATGTCTTTATTTTGCTTTATGTGGTGCTGAAAATCAAACCCAGTGCCTCAAGCATGCTAGGCGAGTACTCTACCTCTGAGCCACAACCTCAGCCTGATGATTTAATCTTTTATCAAAAGAATCTAAAGGGAAAAAAGAATAGTGCATCAAACCTGAGGAAAGTGGATGGCAGGAAATAATAAAGATGAGAGTAAACAATCATCAAAATAGTAAGCAACTTCAAAATGTATAAAGTTAACAAAGGAAGAAGTAAGTCCTTTGAAGATCAGAATAAGCCACATGAAAAGTTAAAAAACAGAGAAAATACATGTTACAATATATAAAATTAAGATGAGGAAGTCACTACAGGTCTTACAGATACAAAAATGGTAAGTGCAGATATAGCCATCTTTATGCAAATACATTTGACATATTTCTAATAAATTATCTCTTACTAAAGTGAAAGAAAATTAAACTGATTAGAAAACTTATTAATGGAACTAAATTAACAATCTTTGTACAAAGAAACCCCCAAACCAGAAGACTTCAATAATAAATTTTTCCAAATAGTTAAGGAAGAAGTAAAATCACTCTTATATAATTTGTTATGAGAATAAAAGAGGGGCTATTTCTTGACTCTTTTTATAAGGTCATTGTTAACTTGCTACCAAAATCTTACAAACGCAACATAAGAAAGGAAAATTATAGGCCAAACTTTCCATGAATATAGATGCAAAAATCTTAAAATATTAACAAACATAATACATCTTTATATATAAAAGTGCATAATACATTATAAGTGGGGCTTACTCTAGAAAGGTAAGAGTGGTTTAACATCTCACAAACGCAATCAATATAATTCACCATATTCACAAAAAAGAGGAGAAAAATAATATGACTTTTGTTGATAGATGCATAAATTTTACTTGACAAAAACTATGGTATTTAAAAACTCTTCGCAACTAGAAATATAATTTCATTCAATGGTGAAATATTGAAAGCTTGATCTTTGAGAAGCAATTATGAGTTAAGGATGCCAACTGTCACCAATTCTATTCAACATTGTATTGAAGATTCTAGCTAGTTCAACAAAATAAAACAAAGAAATGAAAAGTTTGGAAATAAAGAAAAATGATATTATTTACAGGCAGCAAGATTATTTATGTAGATAATCCAAACTACATATAGAAATTAATGGAACTGGAAAGGAGCTTTGTATGCTACTTATAGGAGAAATAGGCAACTTGGTAAAATATAAAAGGTATGACAAATTATAAAACATGCATTCCTAAGAATATAGACAAGGTCTATATTTTACATGTTTTTCATTATGATAATTTTACAAATAGTAACAATCTTGATTAAAAACTTGCTTAATGAATTAGTAGAGAATCTGTTTTCTGACTTGGAAAACATAGTTTATGCTAATATTTTTAAAGAGTTAAAATAAACTAGTACCCTTCCCCCCCAAAAAGTTAATACCAGCTAAAATGAGAAAAACTAATATATTACTACACAGCTGGGTGGAGTATAGATTGACCAATGCCTTTCAAATATTAGGTTGGCCTTATGTATTATGGCTGAAGCACATTTATATATCATTTATTGTGAGGTGCAGTGGTGCACACCTGTAATCCTAGCAACTTGGGAGGCTGAGGCACACGGATTGCAAGTTCAAGGTCAGCCTCAGCAACTTATCAAGACCCTGCCTCAAAATAAAAATAAAAAGGGCTGGGGATGTAGTTCAGTGCTAAAGTGCATCTGGGTTCAATCCCCAGTACCCTGCCTCCAGCCCCCCTCCGTAAAATACACACACACATATTTACATATATGTACATAATTTGCATATATATATGCGCACTATTTTTTGGTTTGATTCAATATTCTCACTTAAGGGGAATTATTTTAGGAGAATAACTCAAAAGGAAAAATTAAATGCACAAAGATGATTCCTGCAATATCATCTACAATAATGGAAAAGTGTCAAGCAACAGGAAGTTATTTATTTAATTATAAAATGTGGGTTAAAGGCATAACTTGAGTCCTGACTCACCCATTCCCAAAGGTTGTCATTTTAGGGTCATGATTGAAACTACATGAGTTTCAATTTCCTTACCTGTAAAATGGGAGTAATAATAGCAAGTACTTTTTATTGGGTTGTTGTGAGGATAGAACCATCTATTATATTTAAAGCTCTTAGAATTTTGGAATCTTAAGAATTCATGATCATGAAAAAGATTATGTATCAAATGACAAAACACTATGATCATTTTAAGTGAACAAAATATGGGTCATAGTCATATAATATATACTTATATACATATATATATATATATATATATATATATATACATACATACATATGACATATATATCTTTTATAGAGGCTATAGAATGACTCCCAGTCTATTTAATGACTATGTTAGATATAGGTAAGGACTGGTTGAGAAAAATCATAATTGTAAGGATTTGTGGGTGATCTCTTCTTTGGTAATTTGTTTTATTTAAGTTTACAACAAAGAAGAAACATTATAAACACTTTGTAGCAAACAATATAGAAAAGTCCAAGTAGCTCTACCTCTTTGTCTTGAATGTTAGGGTCTGCGTTATTTTCCATGAGCACAGCCATGCAGTTGATATATCCCCCATATGCAGCACACTGCAAAGGGGTTCGTCCTGCATAATCTTGCACATTCGGATTGATCTTATTTTCTATTAGAATCTGGCAAACATCAGCATTTCCTCCCAGTGCTGCCCAATGTAGAAGAGAATGTCCATCTTGGTCAACTAGATCTACCCTTGCTCCACCTGGGAAAGCAAAATATATTGAAAATGTGTAATGGAGATAGCATTTATCAAAAAGAATAGAAGTTAAAAAACAACAGTCCCATCAACACTTTACTCTCATTGAAATGCTTCCACATGCTTAAGTCTACTTCAGAGTTTTACAACCAGCCTGTAAATTGGTCAGGGTAGGAATCACTCCCTTTTACATCAAAGGAAACTGAAGACTAGGCAGGTGAAGTGACTTTTCCAAAACCAAACAACTGTCAACAGGTGGAGCTGGGAGCAGAACTGGAGTTTCCTGTTACTAATTTGGCTGTTCTTCCCTTCACCTTTTTACCTAGGTGGCTCTTTGCTGTGTAAAGCTTTATTTCCAACCAAGCATGCAAGAACTTTGTGAGTGACTTAATAAGACTACTTGATTAACTAACCTTTAATAAGTGTCTGAATCACGTCTTTGTGTCCCATCTCACAGGCTCGGAAAAGTGGAGTATGTTTCATGACATCAGTAGCATCTACTTGAGCATCATTTTCCAATAATAACTTCACAGTGCTGACGTGGCCAGAAAGGGCAGCAGCATGTAAAGCTAAAAAGGAAGTAAAAGAAAATGACAAACTCTTTAACAACTTTACCTTTTTATTAGTCTAACTATGAATCTTTTCCTCTTCTGATTTCTCCATTGTTTTGGCTAAATGCAATCCAAATTGTAAAGATTCTCTAGTTTGTTTTTCACTTTTGTAGGTTTCTCACTTCCTTCTTATTCATTTGTATTAGTCATACCTCCCCCCACCCCACACACTTCTACCTTTCTTAACTCATTGTTTTCTTCCTTTCCATCCTATTGGTCTGAAAATGGCACCCTCTTCTCAGTTACTAGTTTATTTAATCTTTCCTCTTTTAGAGAGCAAGAGAACAAAAAATGACAAGGAGAAAAGATTTAAATAGCACAGGCAATTCTGCCCATCAACCACTCGATAAGCACATGTCCATAAGGGGCCATGTGACATGTCCATAACTAGACCATGTCAATCTCCTGTTCCTTCAGCTGGCTACATGTGCCACTCCTTTGGTTGGTCTGTGCTCTGAAAGCACACACATCTTGTTACACTGTACATTTTTCATACTACATGGCTCCAAATGCAAGCCAGCGACTTTCTCAGGGTTCAATTTGAGCAACATCAATCTTTTTGAACAATGGAGAAAAAACTGAGAGGTGAAATGTGGTCTCCTCTCTGGTGCCTTTTAAGGGGTTTTAAAGAGTAATTCTGACTACCTGTGTTTAATGGTATGCCGATGCTGATCCCTTTCTGTGTTACTCAACCGTAGTGTTTGACTTAGACAGTCACTCTAGGTTTGAATTAGCCATACTCACAGTTTAGAGGCTTGTGGAAGTTCTTTTTAAGTATGATGGCTCTATAATGCTTAGAATAATGTCTATTTCATACAGAGTGATCCACAAGCAAACCTGGGATGCCTGTAAAAGTGTGGACTTTCAGGCTGCGATTGTGGCTCAGAGGTAGAATGCTCGCCTAGCATGCGTGAGGCACTGGGTTCAATCCTCAGCACCACATAAATATAAAATAAAGACACTGTGTCCACCTATAAATAAAAATATAAAAAAGTGTGGACTTTTGGGCTGGGTACTACTGGAATGCTGGGAATAAAATAGACAAAGTTATGGTCTAGAAGAGGAGCAAAGCAAAGCAAATATAAAACACTTTAAAATCCTATCAATAAATTGTTATACAGTGATGAACAGAATAAGAAATGTATGTCATAAAAGGTATTTTTATATAGAGAGTGACTGGGAGACTGTGTGTGTGTGCATGGGGAGGTATTGGGGATTAAACCCACAGGCACTTAACCACCAAGCCACATCCCCAGGCCTTTTTATTTTTATTTTTTATTTTGAGACAGGGTATCACTAAGTTGCATAGGGCCTTGCTAAGTTGATGATCAAAAGTTTGAACTTGTGATCCTCCTGCCTCAGCCTCCCGAGTCTCTGGGATTATAGGCGTGTACCACTGTACCCAGCCTGGAAGACTACTTTTGACTGATAGTTAGGAAGTCCTTGCAGAAGAGCTGACATTTAAATTGAGACCTGAAACATAAAAAGAGAGAATATTTTGGGCAAAGGGAACAGTTGGTACAGGATAGGAATGACTTTGTGTGTTGAAGGAAGGCAAGAGTAGCTGCAGCACAGTGAGAGGGAGATAAATGAGAAAGATAGAAAAGACCAGATTGTAAATGGTCGTACATATCATACTGCTGGGAGATGCCAAAGGGCTTGAAGTACGGGGGGGTGATTATATCCAAATTATGCTCTAAATGGCTCATCTCACTGTTATAAGAAGAATGTATTATAGCAGATTAAAATACAGGCAGGGAGCCAGTTATTTTGTAGTAGACTGAGCAAAAAATGTTGGAGATTTGAATGAGGGTGGTAGAAAGGGAGATGGAGAAAAACAGAGAAAGAATTAGAATATGTTTTAGAGGTAGAATCATAGGATTTGAAATAGGATCTCTGTCCAAATAGCATGGTATCTGCTTTTAAACAAATGCCTCTAGTAAGTCTTATACATTCCTGAGTTTGGGAACTACTGACCTAAATGGCTGCATATTGGTTTGATCTAGATGAAATTCAGATATCTGAAGGCCCATCATGTGTGGAGAGCACAAAGGTATCAGTCGGTTGTTAAACTGGGCTCAGTATGAGGAAGAGCATTCTGACAGAGTCAGGTTACCATGGAAGTTGTAGGTGTGCTGTGCGGAAGCTGGTCAACCAGAGGCTGAGAGACCACTGGTGAGAATGTTATGAGGCAGATGAAAGCATGGCATAATATCTGTGATAGTTCAGGGATGTTTCACATTTAAAAAAAATTTATTGTTAATTTTATTTGTTCTAATTAGTTATACATGACAGTAGAATGCATTTTGATGCATCAAAAATAAATGGAGTATAACTTCTCCTTCTTCTGGTTATACATAATGTAGAATCAGCCCGGTTGTGTAATCATATATGTACATAGGGTAATAATGTCTAATTCATTGAATTTTTCACTTTTAAGAGCAGAAGAACCATCTCACCACCAAATGAGTTTTATAAAACACTCCACACATGAACCAGAAGTTGAGTGGTTCAGCTTGAATCAGGGGTGGCAAGTTACCCACCTGACTGTCTACTCCCCAGCAGCATTTCAGCTACCTCTACAGAAATCTGCTCTTCTGAAGAGCAGGTTTAGGAACCCCTGGGCTAGGTTTAATTTTAAGGTAATATTTATTTTTTAAAAATATTTATTTATTTTTAGTTGGACATGATACCTTTATTTCACTTATTTATTTTTATGTGGTGCTGAGGATCGAACCCAGGGTCTTGCACATGTGAAGTGAGTGCTCTACTGCTGAGCCACAACCCTGCCTCAATATTTAATTTTTCAATGTTACAATCTTGTGATGTGGCATCAAATATGAAATAAATATTCTATAAATAATACCCATATATAAAATTTTTAAAAAGACAAAATTTCAATTAAGCAAAAAATAGAATTAATGACATACTAAATAAAATTTTCCATTTTATTTGTATTTATTTTAAAAAGTTAGACTTAACAATTATTACTTCCTCTTTGAAAAAAGTGCTGCGATTTTACATGAGGACTTTAAATTGTTTTAAAACTTAACTTTATATTCATGGAAAACTTCAAACATATTCAAAATTAAATAATAGTTCAGTGAACTCAATATAGCCATCACTCAGATTCAACAGTTATCAATACATGGCTAATCCTGTTTCATCTAACCACCAACCATTCCTGGCTTTTAAAATTCCAAAATCATTTCCTCTCATTGGTAAATATTTTATATTCTCTGGAGGACAAGGGTTCTTTTTTAAAACATCAGTGTATCAGTCAAGGTCTAGTCAGAAGACAGAAACCTCACCAGATATTTTAGCAGAGACAATTCAGTATAAAAAATTTGTTAGTTATGTATTAAAGAAATTAACAGTCAAAAGGAGAAAAAAATGTAGGAAGTAGCTACCAATCTTGCAACTAGGGAAACAAAAAAGAAGAAAATAAAATTATTAAAATCTAAAAGCTTAGAAGAGCCCTGCAGAGCAGAATCTCAGACCTATGAGGAGGGGCTCTGCCGTACTGGTCTGGGCATCCCTTAGAAGGGTGCTCTTGATACTAGCATTGTGCATGCTGGAAAAAATGCAGAGTGAAATTAATTGTTGTCAATGAAATAAACAATGATGCTGCACTGAAGAACCATTACAGAGTATGCTGACCAGAGCAGAAAACAAACCAAGGACAGGAAGCGAACGGGATGATGTAATCCTTTGTTTCTCTTCAAACCTTCCAGTCTCCCTCTACCTCCTGTATGTGCACATGCTAACAGGGCACTCACTGGCAAAGGGGAAATCTGATTTGCAGAGCCTCAGGTCCAGCACTGCAAAAGGAAGATAAAAGGATAACCTTCAACTAAAAGCAAGGCTAGTGATAAAGTGGAAAGCTGCCTAGTAACAGAGATGTGGGAAAAAATTAAACATTCAGCTAAGTTGTCCTTGAAGCTGAGAGATAATAGTTTAATAACTGGTGTACCACAATGCCCAATTGTCATACCTAAAAAATACTAATAGAAGTTCTATAATACCATCAAATATCTAGATAGTCACATGTCACATTTTTATGATGACTTTTTAAAAAATAGTTCATTTATATGAATCAGATTCCAAACAATGTCCATATGTTACTATTGGTAAGACCTCTTAATGGGGAGGAAAAAACAGCCTTATAGAGGGATGATGGAGAGAAACTCACCTTCATAGAAATGTAAGGAAGGCATCTTTTTTTCTTTTTTTTTGGATATACATGACAGTAAAATGTATTTTGGCATATTATACATAAGTGGAGTATAACTTATGCTAATTAGATCTTATTTTGGTGATTGTACATGATGTGGAATTACCTCAATCATGTATTCAAATATAAAGATAGGAAAGTTATGTCTGATTTATTCTACTGTCTTTCCTAATTCCTTCCCTCCTCCCTTCCCTTCATTCCCCTTTGTCTAATCCAATAGGCTTCTATTCTTCCCTTCCCCATCTTCCTTTGTTGTGAGTTAGTATCCACATATCAGACAGAACATTTGACTTTTGGTTTTTTGGGACTGGCTTATTTTATTTGGCATGATATTCTCCAGTCCCATCCACTTGCTGGCAAATGCTATAATTTCACTCTTTTTTATGGCCAAGTAATATTCCATTATGGAAGGCATCTTTGATACATAGAAAAATCCCCATAGGAGAAAGAACCCAGGAATTAATGAATCTGAGAAGAATTTATGCCTGAACTCCAATCACAGTGCATATCAGAAACACACTTTTGGTCAAAATATGCGAGTATCCTTGCCCATACTTTATTAAGATACATGAAAAAGTTAAACTAAAAGCAAAGTTAGAAATAAAGTGGCAGACTGTATAGTAAAGGGAATCTGATTAAAAAAATTAAATGTTCAGATCATTTATAACCTCAATGTCCTATGGGTCTGCTTTATATCCCTACAAAAACTTAAGATCTAATATGAGGCTTTGATAAAGAAACAATCCTTTTTTTTTAAATATTTTTTTTTGTTGTTGTAGATGAACACAATATCTTTATTTTATTTATTTATATGTGGTGCTGAGGATTGAACCCAGGGCCTCACAAATGTGAGGCAAATGTTCTACCACTGAGCTACGATTCTAGCCCATAAAGAAACAATCTTTTTTAACAAATATTTTTATTAGATTTTGATGGACTTTATTTTATTTACTTATTTATATGTGGTGCTAAGAATCGAACCCAGTGCCTCATGCATGCTAAGCAAGCGCTCTACCACTGGAGCCACAACCTCAGCCCTAAAGAAACAATCTTGACAGAGGCTTGTCATAAAATTGAAATTGCCTAAAATCTTAAAAAATAATTAGAAGGGTCTTGGTATAAGTAGGATGATTTTTCAGTGTAGTAACTTCAAATCCCTCCCCTTCCTTCCCCTTAGTACTGCATCACTAGTTTTAGTGGCCAAACAAAATCTTATCTAGAACAATAGGTAGGACAAATGGCTTTAGTATGTTTGTACAAATAAAAAACCCATAATACTGTGAAGCTAACCCATCACTGAGTTCTTAATTCTGTTTAGTACTGGTGTGCAAATTTTACTGGTGTGTAAATTTTCTTTCTTTCTAACTTGAAATTAGGACACAGGACACAAGTAAGAGACCTCTAAGTTGATACTTAATGCTAAAAAATGTGTACATCTCTTAGTAACCAATACATAGTTAAAGGACTCTCTTATTAGAGAAAGATTAAATAAGCATCTAGTAAGAGCTTCTGATGCAATGCTGCCTTGAAGTTGTGAAACCTAGAGTCATGGGAGGTTATCTCTAAAGTGGGAGATTCAGTACTCAGTCATTCTACTCAAAACTGAGAAAAGAACATAGTAAGTGAGACTGGTGAGAACACAGGCATTCTTTAAAACATGACTCTAAATTTTTGAAAATATAATTAGTAACTACTAAAAATGCATAGTTTTAAAGTGGCTTCTGCTTTTTTAAAATTTTTAAGCACAAGATAAATGATCAGAGGAGTTATCATAACCATGTTTAAGGAGCAACCAATGTTTTAAACCAAATGCTACCATTCACCTGGTAGAAACATGTGCAATTTTAGACATAATACTTGGAAGAAATAAAAGCTATCATACTCAAACTTTAAAAGTGGTAAATTCAAACAGTATTAGGTTAGGAACAATGATTTCAATTTTTTGAAACAATGATTTCAAATTTTATAGTACCACCTATACTTTGAAAGGTGAATTAAAGCAAACTGAACTTATCTACCAGTTCTTACCTGTGCCCCCATATTTGTCTGCCATGTTAATATCAATGTCAGATTTTAAACTCAGCATAGTCCTAAGGACATCATCACTGCCTTTCCCTGCTGCCCACATAAAGGATGTTCTTCCTTCGAGGTCTGAATCATCTTTCACTGAAGGATGTTTTAAAAAAACTTGTACTGTTTCCTGTAAGAAAACTTCATTTAAAAAATTGAGACAACAGGGTAACATTTTATGGTAACATAGCATAAGAAATAAAGTATCTCCCCTTACTTTTGAATCAAATTAAATTGTCTTTTCTATGAATAACAGAATAACAGAGTAAAAATTTTCATTGAAAATAATAATTCCCTGTCCTTATATATTGGTTTTAGTTTCTATAACACTTTAAAACCATAATCTAAACCTCTCATTCAACATTCTCAAAATTGAGAATGATCATTTTTAATTAAGTTTAAAAACATTTGGTCACTTGGAAGTGGCAGTTAAAAGACTCAGACATATTCAGAGTCATGACCAACATTAAAATATATGTTTTATTAGACATTTTACATGCAGAGTGTTCAGACATACCTCAGGAGAAAATAAATACATCATGTGTTTTTTTTACTAGAACTTTTAAAGATGGTTAACACACTTACTGAACACTGATTGATGGTTACTGAGAAACACAGTGTTCATTTAAACGTATTTATTTAGCAATTCCTATATTCCAGGTCACTCCCCTGGAATCATACAAAACCCAGGACCCTTGACAATCCTAACAGTGTCTGACATCTTTAGTGGGGGTTAACATTTCAGCATCTTGGAGTAGGGAACTGGGGGTTGAACACAGGAGAGCTTTCCACTGAGCTACATCCTCAGCCCTTTTTAGTTTGAGAGAGGGTCTTGCTAATATTTCAACGTTTTAAATTGCCTATTTTCTCAGAACTCAGATTCTTATAAATTTTTAGAACTATCAAGAAACTTGTGCTTGAATGAATGTTAAAGTTTCAGAAAGAAGTTTTTTGGGCTTTTAATTTAGAAAAAATGTATAAAATATTGAGTCTTAGTACAGAAAGAATAAAATTAAGGGCTCATTTAATCCATTTTATACATGAAAAAAAATTCATTTTATACATGAAAAATCATTTTATACATGAAAAAAAATTCAGATTCAAGGTCATACAAATATTTGGGGTAGAAACAAAAATAGATGACAGGGTTAAATTACAGTACTCCTTTTACTACATCATATAGTTTCCTTGTCTTAAAACTACTGGTGAATTACTGAGGTATGAAAGCTTATGCTTGGGCTGAGGCTGTAGCTCAGTGGCAGGGCACTTGCTTAGCACATGTGAGGCACTGGGCTCGATCCTTAGCATCACATAAAAATAAACAAATAAAATAACGGCTGCTGTCCATCTACAACTACAAATTTTTTTAAAGCTATACTTCTAAGGTCTACTGTATATGTTCATTAAATGCACTTTAAAAGTTTGTCATTTTTTGGTTTTTTTCTCTTATTAATTTGCAATTTTTTTGCTGAGTATGTTTTTTCTTAATGATGAATATTTATAGGAATTTTGGTTGTTTGCTTTTGTTTTTTGATATTTTTAAAAAATGAAGTTGCATCCTCCTGTGAGTTAACAAGGGGCCAAGTTGATCAAGGGACTTGAAAGAGAACTTAGAAAATCTGCATAACATTAGGAATCAACTCTGTTAATTAGCAGACATCTAAAGCAAATATTTCTTTGAATAAATATCCATAATGTTCTACTATTCTTTCTTACTCCATTAGTATAGTTATTTAATTATTGGTATCTGTACATTTATAAATTTGGAGTCTAAAACTGATTTGAGACCATGGACAAGTAATTTAATCTCTTGGAATCTTGCTTTTTTTTTTTTTAATCTGTATACTGGATAATATGACCCATCTCATAGACTTAACGTTGTATTATGGGGTTGAGGTCTGATATCCATAGATTGAAAAGCCTAGACCAAGAGAATTTCTTATCTATTTGTTAGAAGAAAGTACTCTTCCTCAAAATACTACTTTGCATTTTCCTGTGATGTTGGGAGATAAAAGAAGATAATGATTTGATAAAATTCCAGATGATAACTCTTGAATTTTTAAGAATGCTAAGAAGGAAGGACTATAGACATATATTTTTTTTTTTTGGAGACCAGAGAGTAAAGAAGGGTATGAAAGTAAAATATTTTCACCCTCTGAGTATTCAAGAAGTATTTGGAGAAGTCAAGAAGTTGAAATTATTCTGTACTGATGATAATATTATCATAATTTAATAAAACCAAGGGTTTCATGAATGTACACCCCTGTAGAAGACAGCACAATCAACTGTGACTGCTTTAATGTGTGTGTGAATCTTTGTTTCAGTCTTTAGTTTTTGCTGGCCATACATACTCAGGAAGCTGATCTAGCTTACACATTGTCATGTTACAGGGTGGTCTGAGGACATAATGAACAGGAAAGTGCTTTGCAAAACATAAAGAGCTATAAAGGAAGAACTATTGCTGATATTCAGTGTTTCTGAAAGAACAATTCATGTTTGCTTTCTCAGATATAAAATACATAATTATTAGCACTAGTAATAAGAACATATTCTATTCAGTACCTGTTCTAGGCCAGCAATTATAGTGGGCACACTTGTCATAAATTTTCTCTAGTCTTTACACCAATCCAAAAAGAAAAGGCATAATTATCCTCATTTTACAGATTAAGAAACAAAAAGATTCAGGTTAAGAAATTTCCATTAAGGTCATACAGACAGTTTCCAGCCAAGGTTTTTCCAATTCCAAAGCCTTGCCACACTGCTTTTAGGAAAATAAAGATTGTTGAACACTAAGATGTCCTTAGTACTATAAATGTAACAAAAGATGAAGCACATTTACTTACATAAAGCAAAATATTACACTGAACGTTAAAATAAAAGCTATATCAAACTTTGCATGTGACCAGCTTCACAAAAAGTTGAAATGTCACTTGAATCACAGAATTAACAATATGAACAATTGTCAGAAGATAATTGCTATATCAACACAGGCAAATGAGCACCCATAAAATTGGTGAAATTTGAATAAGATCATTGTCAACTTCCCATTTCTGATAATTGTACCAGATGTTACCATTAGGGTAAGCTGGGTGAAGAGTACAAGGGATCTTGTATTGTTCCCTGCAACTGCATGTATTATATCAAAATAAAAAGTAAGAAAAAAGAATTATTGGGCTGGGGATATAGTTCAGTGGAAGAGCACTATCCCAGCATGCTCAAAGCCCTGGTTCAGTTCCCAGCATCACCAAAAGAAAAAAGAAAATTGTCTTATTTTACTTACAGCAAAGTTACTCTGAGCTGCATAGTGCAAGGGTGTTGCTCCTTGGCTGTCAGATGGGATAGTTCCAGATTTATTTCTTTCTAAAAGGAGATGGACAATCTGTGCATGGCCTGAGAGCAAACACAACAAGGTAGTTATAACATAGGAAGGACACAATTAATTTATAATCTATTTGAAAAAAGAAAGATGTAAGAAAAATCACTCGCACATAATGCAGCATTCAAAATGTTTTGTGAATAGCACTGTCTTCCAGTGCAGACTCATCTAACTTCTTACCAGCATACTAGATAGAATAGAACAAGGTGAAAACACACAGCACTAAAATCTTAATGCTTCAATTGAGAAAGAAATGACATTGGGTATAACTGCTAGACCAAGAAAATATTATTAGGTATTAGGTACCTAATATTAGGTATCATCTCATTGCATTCCCTGACTTCACTTTATAAATAGTCAAGTCACAGAGGAGGGAAGATAGGTCCTCTTAGGATTCCCTGTGCCTGTCTCAAGGTTCTATCACCAATTAACTAGAACTACACAGCTGTTCCCTTCTGCTATTCTACATCCTGAATGGCTTCCTGGCCTCTAATCTCTCTCCCCTAGTCTTTTAACATCAAGGCAGTGATTTTAAATCCCACAAAACAAGGAGGTAGGTATGACAAGGTAGTGGTGGGACAATATTCTGCAGTACACTCTGGAGGAAGTGGGTTCTATAAGTGAAGAACTATAGAAAAGATAAAAAATAATTGAACCTATAATAGCATATGTAGAAACCTGAATTTCATATTCTTTATTACTAGAGCACATTGGGGAACTGGGCAATGAAGAAGATACCATATTAGCACAGCAAGGATACACTGAATGAAAACCAGGCAGAAAAAAGGGAATTTGAGTGGTACTGTGCTCATCTACTTTGCATATGTGACTTAAGGTGGAGTCTCCAGAACACAAGGCAATCTATGCCACACAGTTAACCTGAACACATCCCATCTTGTTTTGTGGCATAAAGATAAAAATTCAGTGAAGACTACTAGAAAGCATCCTATAGCACAGGGGAAAAGGAACCAGAAGAAAGATATAGAGCATACCTCTGAAGTGATCTAAGAAGGATCCAGAGGAAAAATTCAGGAAACTGGCATCTTTGACTTACGATAAAAAGAGGTGGCTTCTAGGAAACAGAAACAGAACACCCTAAGAAGAAAACAGACTGAAATACAAAGGTAATGAATGGAAGGAGGTAAAAGGAAATAAGATGAAATTAAAGAAATACAGGTAAAGCTGGGTGTGGTGGTGCATGACTCTATTCCCAGCCAACCAGGGGGTGGAGGCAGGAGGAGAGTAAGTTTGAGGTCAGCCTGGGAAACTTCAAGAGAACTGTCTCCAAATAAAGAACAAAAGGGATGGAATATAGCTCAGCAATAAAGCGTCTCTGGGTTCAATTCCCAATGCTGATGGGAAAAAAAATGAAAAGAAATATGGAGAGAAGGAAGTGAAAATGCAATCTAAATTACAATCTATACAGGAGGCAGAAAGAAAGCAGAATTTATGCGTAAAAAAATCAATTTAGTTATGAGACAAATTTGCCAAATACACTCACATTCTAGAGGAAAAGGAAAAAGGGGTGAATCCATGCATTGAAATGAAGTTTAAATACCAGTTATAAATTTGATTATAAAAATTGTAGGCAACAGAAAAATCATGTTCAAAAGAGACAATGTGTAATTTATAAACTAAGATCAAGATAATAATAACTGGAGGGAAAAACCTCAGATTATATCAACAAATATTAAAAGAATAGTGAGTAAAAGTGTGCTAAATTCTGTCTTTATGTGGCAGTTAGCAGATAAATAGATTGACTCAGACTCAAAAAACTGTTTTTGATAAGTTGAAGTAATCCCTAACAGAAACTAAAAATCCTCCTAATAACACAAAGTATTTCAAAACCAAATAACAGCAACAAACCTAATCCATAAACCAAAAGACAGAAAACAAAGGAAACAGGCAACAAACAAACAAAATTAAGAAAAACCCTGAAAAAACTAATAATAGCATAATAGCAGGGGGAAAAAAGGACCAAATTCTCATTTAATTATTAATGAGTCAGCAAAAGAGAAAGCCTTTCAGAATGTACCCTTTTCAAAAAGAAAAGAAAAGAAAAATATCTCTCTCTCTCTCTCTCTCTCTCTCTCATATAAAAAAGTGATCCCTTGGTGGGATGTAGTTCAGTGGTAGAGCATATGTCTGTCTGGCATCATGCATGAGGTGTGGCCCTAGGTTCAATATCTATAGAACCATAGAACTGCCAAAAAAAAAAAAAAAAAGCAGCTGGGTAGAGTGGCTCACACCTGTAGTCCCAGCTACTTAGAAGGCTGAAGCAGGAGGACCACTTGAGCCCAGTAGTTTGAGGCCAGCATGGGCAACATAGTGAGATCCCTATCTATAAAAAAAAAAAGGACTAAAAAAGTGACTCCCCCAAAAGTTTAAATAAAAAGCAAATATGAAGGAAAAAAGCAATTATCATGGATTAGCACAAACATAAAATCAAAGCCCCTTTCCCCATAAATAAAGGCAATGAACATGAAAAACAAAAGTTAAAAAGTCACAATATGATGTTGAAATTAAAGCTAACATCACTTAACTGAAAACAAAGTTACATAACTAAAATTTAAGCATACAATGAAGGGAGGCAGTTTATAAAATAACAACATATCAGTGAAAAACTAAAATATTTAAATAGGAGATGGGAACCAACAGGGGAAGAGAAGGCATAGGAACTTTCCTATACTCATGCAGTTCTTCCTACTATTGATCCTGTAATTTAAAGCCAACTTACCTAGTAAAGCTGCCCAGTGAAGTGGGGTTCGAAATAAGTTATCATAAGACGTTATATTGCAGCTTTCATATGAGGTCAAGACATCAACCACCGTCAGGTTTCCATCAGCAACAGCAAAATGAAGAGGTGTGCGCCCCTCATAGTCTTGCCAGTTCAGTAAAGACTCCGTTGGAGCAGCATCCTGTTTTGAAGGAACCAAAGACTTTTAGACATATGTGGAATCCTCAATAAATTTTATTTGGCATAAGTAATGAGCAATTTTCTAAACAAAACCTCCATATTCTTAATGGTCACAAGTAAAGTGATAAAGCCAAAAAAAGGGTACAGTCTAAAACTTTTAAAAATTTATTTAGGGGAGGGGAGGGGAGGGGGGATAGTAGACAATAGGACAGACAGCAGAATACATCAGACACTAGAAAGGCAATATGTCAATCAATGGAAGGGTAACTGATGTGATACAGCAATTTGTATACGGGGTAAAAGCGGGAGTTCATAATCCACTTGAATCAAACCGTGTAATATGATGTATTAAGAACTATGTAATGTTATGAACGACCAATAAAAAAAAAAAAAATAGAAAAAAAAAAATTATTTTCATATTTAACTATAAAAAGTATAGAAAAGAATAGCCATCATGCACTATGTTAAAAAGTATCAATATTTTGCCTAATGTGTTTTTGTATCTGTTACAGATTCAGTTAAAGCCTTATTTTGTCCTTCTGTACATATGGACACATCCATAAGCAATACATAAACTTTGTATGTGTGTTTTCGATATTTACATAATGGCAGTATACATGTATATCTTTTGGCAACTTTTTCTCTCAACAACCTACTTGTGGTATCTATGCTGATACTAGTTCATTTGTTGAAGTGCATGAATAAAATATGATTTAGTTGTCTGTTCTAGAGAGGGACAGTTAGCTAATTTCCATTTCTTCATGATTACAAATAATGCTGCAATAAATATACTTTCTTTATTGTCCCTTGTAGCACATGTGTGAGGTTTTTCTCTTGGCTAGATACCAAAAGGGGAATTACTGGGTTGAAGGACATCTGCATCTTCAATCAGATATTGTTAAACTGCTCTCCGAATGGTTATACCAATTAACACACCCATGACAATGTGCAAAATTTTTTATTTCCCCACATGCTGGCACAAATTAATCACTCGGTATATCAAGCTTACTACATTTTCCCCATATGAGTATGAAAGACACTTCAATGATGTCTTAATTTATAGTTCTTTTATGAATGAAAGGGAGATTTTTAATTATATGTTTATTGGCAATTCGTTTTATTGCTCTGTAAATTGACAGTTCACAGTAGTTATTCATTTTTCCATTGGATCTTTGTAGCAGACATTATAATGCACTGCTTAGGTCCCCCTTCAAGACTAGAGGCCTTACTTCCCTAGCTGCTGGGAGCTCTACCAGCTAGTAATCCTTAACTGTCAGCTTTATGGAATTTCTTCAGCCACAGAGTTACCTCACCCAAGGTCATGTTCCTTCTCAGGTTAGCCCTCTTGCCTCAATCTGAGAACTCTTTGAAGGGCCATCCCCAGGTTTAAAGCTTCCTATCCAGTCAGCCTATTTTCCAAAAAAAATTGTATGATTTAGGCCCTGGAGACTCCTAATGAGTAAAGTGTGTTTACACAAGGGAAAAATAAGGCCAAATCTGAGAGGAAATAAGTGAGAATTGCCCCCAAGGACTTCAGATATTGGAATTAACACATAAAGAATATAAAATAAAGGCTAGGGATGTAATTTGGTGGTAGAGCACTTGGTTAGCACGTGTAAGGCCTTGCACCAAAATAAATTAATAAGTAAATAAATGAATATATGAAATATGTAAAAAGATAAAAAATGAAATGGGAAGTGAGCAAGAAAGGAAAAACTAATATAATGATAAGACAGATTTGAAAACAAACCAAGTAGAATTTTAAAAGTGAAAAAAAAATACAATCACTAGAATTAAACACTCAATAGGTCAGGCAAGACTAGTAAATGACAAGATAAATCAGTTGCCATTACCCAGAATGCAGCAGAGACTCCAGGAGTCGGGAATAGAAGATTAAGTGAGGAAACATGGAGAATAAGGTGAAAAGTTCTAAAATATAGATAATTGGAGACCCCAAAGGCAAGAATAGAGTTAATAAAGGAGAATCAAGATTTAAAGAGATAATAGCTATATGTTTCAGAACTGAGCTACAATAATCAGAATGTACACCAAACAGGATTTTTTAAAATGGCCACCCCTAAACACACTGTAGTAAGACTAGAGAATGTCAAAACAGAGAGAACTAAAACAGCTAGAGTGAAAAAGATAGGTCATCTAAAAAAGAATGATAATTAGACCAATAATAGACTTCTGAAGAGTGATAATAAAAGGCAGAAAGGAGCAAAATAATACCCTGAAAGAGCTAAGAAAATTGACTACCTGGGATTGTGTACACAAGAAAACTGTTTTTTTTCAAGAGCAAGGTTGAAAGGCAGACTTGTTTGTTTGTTTGGTTGGTTGGTGGTACTGGGGATTGAACTCAGGACCTTGCACATGCTAGGCAAATGCTCTACCTCTGAGCTCTACCCCCAGTCCAAGGCAGACACTCTCAACAGTTAAAAAAAGAAAGTTCAAGCTAGCCCCCAAAAGTCAAAGGTCAAATGTTTTCTCTGATATATGGAAGCTAACCCCAAATAAGTAAGAGGTGGTCGAGGGGGAGCTAAAAAGGGGGAAAAAGGGAAAAGGGAATTCCACCAAAATAGGGGAAAGGTCAGTAGAGCAGACTAAGGGGACTGAAGGGGAGGAGGCAGGATGGGAAAGAACAGTGGAATGAATCTGACTGAACTTATCTATGTATATAGATGAATATACCACAGTGAATCTCAACATCAAATATTCCATAAGACACTAATTTAAAAGAAACTATAAATAAATTACAGAAAGATGAGTAGATTTGAGGGAAAGGAGAGGAGGAGAGCGGAGGCAGGGGAGAGGGAAGCACTGGGGACTGAATTAGAGCAAATTATATTCCATGCTTTTGTGATTATGTCAAAACACATCCTAATGTTATATATATCTAAAAAGAATCAATTAGGGCTGGGGCTGGGGCTCAGTGGTAGCCCACTTGTCTGGCATATGTGAGGCACTGGGTTAGATTCTCATCACCATATATAAATACATAAATAAAATAAGGTCTATCAACAACTAAAAAAAAAAAAGAATCAATTAACCACTCCCCCAAGCAAACAAACAAAAAACAGTGTTTACCACTTATATATCTATACTAATGGAAGTTTTAAAAACTATATATTAGGAAGGAAGGTAATAATTCCAGAAGGAAGACTTAAGAGTAAAGAAAAAATTAGGTAGGATGCAAGTAAAAATAAATAATCATTGTATATACAAAATAACACTTTTAAAAGTCTAATTTATGTGTTAAAAACAAATAGCGACGACACTATGTAAAGTTGGAAGTTAGGACACAGTGATTAGAAAACCTCATACAATCTACTGAGAAGTATTCAAAATTAATAAAAATAGGTTAGATATATAATTAATGAGCAAAAAATCAATTGCATTCCTATACAACTGAAAAAAAACAAATATATTCCACAGATTATTTTTAAAAATACTCAAAGTAACAGTGATTGTAAACAGCAAAAATATAGTTTAAATGTCTGTCGACAATAAAATAATATACAGTTTATTCATAAAATGGAATACTACATAGAAGTTAAAATTAATACATTATAGCTACACATAGTAGCATATATAAAATCTCCAGCATGAGGTTGAACAAGTAAAATCACACTACAAAGAATATCGACAATGTGATTTCATGTATATAAAATTTAAAACTAATGAAAATCAGTAGAAGGAAGCAGAGAATAGAATGGTACTGGAAGATATTCTACCCAGAAGACTTCAATGGTAATGGTAGTGTACCTTTTTAAAAATTCAGTGATGAGTACATGAATCTGTTGTTTCCTTATTCTTTATAGTACACATGCATTTCCCTGATACTTGCTTATATCTACTTATTATTTAATTTAAAATATAAAGCAAAATAAGGGAATGATAAATATAAATTCAGGAAAGTAGTTGATGGGGGTCAGGAGTGAGAACAGCATCAGAGGACTGAATGTATTTGGAAATTGGAACTCAGGAAAACTCTGCTCTTAAACAATGGTACTGAAATGCTCTATGTCTTGGGGGATAAGTCCACATGTTTGTTGTGTTCTTTTGCTTCATGATTTTTTTGTATACTACGTATAAACATATATATGCTTTTGTACACATTAGATATTTCATAGGAGATTTTTTTTTTTCAAAAAATGGCCATTCGGGTCCAGTAGCATTTTTCTACTCACCAGAATGCATCTCACAGTATGAACAGCACTTGGATCTTTATGATTGGCTGCCCAGTGGAGAGGGATCTTGCCTTCAACATCAGGAATCCCAATGTTGGAATCATGCTTGATAAGCAGCTTCACATGTTCAGGGTTGTTGTAGTAGGCACTCCAATGCAGAGCTGTTTGCTGAAAGAGCGGGAGGATCTCAAAAGAACTATATATTAGGAAGGAATAGCCCCAAGCTATTATTGTGTAATAGGCATGGGTGTAAGAGTTCTATAATTTTACCCCACACAGTCATCATGACATCTCTGGGAGCTAAGTACTCTTTAATTTGCATGTGATTGATACGAAAAAAGTACAAAGAAGATGAGTAGTTTACTCAGGAACATAAAGGTAGTATGGACTCTATAATCAGGTGGTTTGATTATAGAGTCCAACCTCTTAATGGTAACAGTCATTTAGTTTATCAAATACAACTAATGCTAAGAAAGATAAAAACTGCCCAATAATTATGAATAATTATCAATGAAGTAAATACTAAGCTTGATACATTGTATATTTGGTTGTCACCAAGTACCTTAGAATTTGATAGACTGATTTTAATTTTAATATCTATCGAAAAAGAAGACAGGGGCTGGGGTTGTGCCTCAGAGGTAGAGTGCTCACCTAGCATGTGCCAGGTGCTGGGTTCGATCCTCAGCACCATATAAAAATAAATAAAATAAAGGTATTGTGTCCAACTACAACTAAAAAATATTTTTTAAGAAGAAGATATATCCATAGAAAGTTCATAGATCTAGAATCCATTCTTTATATCAAAAGATAAATTTAAATTTATAATTTTATAGGATAACTGTTAGACCTAGTTACTAAAGAAAAGATACATTTTGAAAGTATAGCAACACTTGCTTTATTTCAAATAAAATGATCATCCTCAACTTGTTGAAACTGCTTGAAAATCATTTCTAAATACTCATCCACATACCTCTGAACAGACATAAGACTGTTTTTGCTATTAGGAGAATTACTAAGGAAAAACATAGGAACTGTTTATATGTACATTATCCCTGACAGCATAATCATCAGTCCAATCAAGAATTAGATAATTTAATGAGCATGAACCAAGCTCATCTGTCACATTAAAATCTGACACATATATTCAAAGTGTACCTACAGGCATTTAATATAAAGTCGATTTAATTTGTTAGTTTTGTTTAATAACAACTGTGGAACACAGTAAAATCACAACTATAATAGCAATTATTAATCATCCTTTGTTTTCCTATGTCAGGTTTATTCTGATTATAATTATTGAAATATGTCTGTTCAGCCTAATAGTAAAAAGTTTGAACTTATTTTTCTAAATGTTTGTTTTTTGTATTTTAGTAATTCTTTGATTACTATGTTAAAATATACATAATAGAAAATTCACCATTTTAACTGTTTTTAAGTGGCATTAAGTACATTCAGATCACTGTGCAACCATCAATACTCTACACTTCCAGAAATTTTTTATCTTCCCAAACTGAAACTCTGTACCCATTTAACAATAACTATCCAGTCTTAACTTCCCCCAGCTCCTGGCAACTATCAGTCTACTTTCTGTCTGAATAAATTTGGTTATCCTAGGTACTTCGTAAGTAGAATCAAACAGTATTTATCCATTCGTGTTTGACTTATTTCACTTAGTATGTTTCTTCACAGTTTATTCGTGTTGCAGCATATTTCATAATTTCATTCCTTTCTAGGGTTGAATAATATTCTATTGTATATACAGATAGCTACTACATTTTAATCATCCAGTTATCCATCAATGGACATTTGGGTAAGTCCCAAATGTTTTCGTCTTTTGGTTATTGTGAATAATGCTGCTATTGAACAAGAATGCCCAAATGTCTGTTTGAGTTCCTAATTTTAATTCTTTGAGTATTTATCCAAAACTGGAACTGCCAGATCATATGGTAATTTTATGTTTAATTTCTGAGGAATTGCCATGCTGTTTTGTATAGTAGCTGCAGCATTTTACACTTCTTCCAGTAAGGCATTAGCATTCAAATTCCTCCACATCCTTCCCACACTGGTTATTTTCTGTTTTTGTGATAATAGTCACACTAATAGTTGTAAAGTGTTAGCTCACTGGTTTTGATTTGCATTTTCTTAATGATCGTGCATCATTTCAGCCATTTGTGTATCTTCTTTGGAGAAATGTCTATTCAAGTTCTTTGTCCTTCTTAATTAGATTTTTGTTGTTCATTTTTAATGCATGTTATAAAATAATTGATCTGTGACATTAAAAATTTAAAAAAAAAACACAAAACACCTGATCCTTTACTACAGATGGTCTTTGAAGAATCACTCTTTAGGCTCTGGTCTTGTTGTCGTCTCTGTGACTTGCTGTAATGTGCAGCTCTGTTTCATCTGTCTGACTACATAAACTCCCTTTTCTGTCCAAAAACAGAACATAGAGATACTAGAAGACAGCAGGAAGTGCCTAGAATACATTGAGGAAGATATTATAAAGCTTAAAGACATGGGAGGTTTAAGTGATTAATGGTTCTTTGTGGATGAATCAAACTGTTTTTTTCTAGTGAAATATTACCACTGTAGATACCATGAGTTAGGAACAATATTAATGTATATTTACTATAAAGTAAAAGTTGACCTCAGAACTCTGGTGACTACTAAACAAAACTTGAAAACTATATAAACACTATGAGAGCAAAAAGATTATTAAATATGAAACTAGTGGAGTTAATCTTAAGAAGTTGTGTGTGTGTGTGTGTGTGTGTGTGTGTGTGTGTTTGTGTGTGTGGTACTGGGGACTGAATCCAGGGGAGCTCTACCACTGAGCTATATCTCCAGGCCTTTCTTTTTTTTTATTTTAATATTTATTTTTTTTAGTTCTCGGCAGACACAACATCTTTGTTGGTATGTGGTGCTGAGGATCGAACCCGGGCCGCACGCATGCCAGGCGAGCGTGCTACCGCTTGAGCCACATCCCCAGCCCCAGGCCTTTCTTTTAAAAAGAATTATTTTGAGTCAGGGTCTCACTAAGTTGCTGAGGCTGGCCTTGAATTTATGATCATCTACTCAGCCTCCCAAGCAGCTGGGATTACAGGCTTGTCATCCTACTGTGCCTGGCTATAAGAGTTTTAATTACATGGGAGCACTGGAGTTAACAAGACTCTATGACTAAGTACCTGATGGAAAGAAAGAAGATTATTGTTCTTGTTTAACTAATGACTACATTTTTACCTCGGGTAAAGAACGTTCAGAACATCAATCAAAAAGATGACCATTATGTACAATATTTAAGAATTTAGTAACAGAGAACATAGCAATAAATGCTAGATCAGATATTAGAACTTAAAATTAATAGTTATGTAACAGTGAGCGTTAATTGAGAGTATACTATGCACTAAGCATTGAACAGTTTGTATGTATTATCTCATTTATTTAATAATTTTTTAATTAAATTATTTATTTGTTCTAATTTGTTATATATGATGACATAATGTAATTCATTGTATAATACACATACAGAGCCCAATTTTTCAAGTCTCTGGTTATATACAGAGTATTTTCACACCATTCCTGTCTTCATACATGTGCTTAGGGTAATGATGTCTAACTCATTCCACTGTCTTTCCTACCCCCATGCCCCTTCCTTTCCCCTCCCTTCCCTTTGCCCTATCTAAAGTTCCTCCATTCCTCTCATGCTCCCCCCAATTGCCATTATGAATCAGCATCCTCATATCAAAGAAAACATTCGGCCTTTGGTTTTTGGGGATTGGCTTCACTTAGCACTATATTCTCCTACTCTATCCATTTACCTGCAAATGCCATGATTTTATTCTCTTTTGTTGCTGAGTAATATTCCATTGTGTCTATATACAAGTGTTTCCCTATCCATTCATCTACTGAAGGGTGTCTGGGTTGGTTCCACAATTTAACTATTGTGAATTGTGTTGCTATAAACATTGATGTGGCTATGTCTCTGTAGTATACTGTTTTTAAGTCCTTTGGGTATAAACCAAGGAGTGGGATAGCTGGGTCAAATGGTGGTACCATTTCAAGGAATCTCCATACTGCTTTCCAGATTGGCTGCACCAATTTATAGTCTCACTAGCAATGTATGAGTGTGCCTTTTACCCCACATCCTCACCAACACTTATTGTTGTTTGTATTCTTGGTAGCTGTCATTCTGACTGGAGTGAGATGAAATCTTAGAGTAGTTTTGATTTGTATTTCTCTAATTGCTAGAGATGTTGAACATTTTTTTCACATATTTGTTGATTGACTGTATATTATCTTCTGAGAAGTGTCTGTTCACTTCCTTTGCCCATTTATTGATTGGGTTATTTGGTTTATTGGTGTTAAGGTTTTTGAGTGCTTTATATATCCTAGAGATTAGTGCTCTATCTAATGTGCTTGTGGTAAAGATTTGCTCTCATTCTGTAGGCTCTCTGTTCATCTCACTGATTGTTTCTTTTGCTGAGAAGCAGGTCTCTGGTTTAATTCCTAGATGCTTGATCCACTTTGAGGTCAACCATCTTTTTCTTTTTTTTTAGTTGTAGATGGACAGAATGCCTTTATTTTGTTTCATTTTTGCATGGTGTTAAGGATCAAACTCAGTGCCTTATACATGTTAGGCAAGTACTACTCTCCCACTGAGCTACAGCCCCATCCCTTATTTTCAACAATCTGAATACCCCTTTTCACATATGAGAAAATTGAGACATATAGGAATTAAGCATTCCCTAAGGACACAGAACAAGTAAGTGGTGGCTTCTGGATTGAAACCCAAGGAATCTGATGCCAAAGCCCAGGCCATTAGACCACTATGCCTTGGGACATTGCTCTAGGTACCATGAGCCTAACCACTACATCAATTATCATGGCACTCTGTCAATATTGGGTTTTGGAGTTAAACAGGCTTGGATTTGAATTCTAGTTCTATCACTTGGGTCTTGTGCAAAATTTTAATCTTTCTGAGCTTGAGTGTCTCCATCCATAAAAAGGAGATGATAGTACCTACATGGTAGCGAAAAGGCTAAAATAACAGAACTTAAGTGAAATATTTTCCTGGAATGGATGGAGATATGGAGTTCTTCTACTGTAGGTATGGGTGATAATTTAGGCTTTATTTCTTGAAGTTTCATTTCATAAAAGGAAACATTTGCTTTCTCTTCTCATTTGTCTTAGACTTTGCCAGTCTATTACCTTGTTTTTATCCTGTGTATCTACTTCCCCTGGTGCCATAAACTTCAGCAGAAGTGCCAAACACTTAGGGCTCTTGTGCCGGGTGGTCAAGTGCAAAGGCGTCATTTCTTCTAAATCCTTTTGCATCCAGTTTGCTCTGCGTGTAAGTAAGAGTTTCATGAAACGATAATTTCCCTAAATAAAACAAAAAGAAACAATATGAAGAAATTTACTTTGGAACCATTTTTTAAATTTTTAAATGTTTTGAGTATTTTAATCCTATTTTGTCCTAGAGCAAAATATTCAGAGAACTTAATAAAAGGAAAAATACTTATGATACTACTAAACTAAGATAGCAATTGTTTTATTTTTTTCAACAAGTAAAGCAGCCTATTCAAAGTTCATATCCCAGATTCAAATGGGCACCTAAATTCCAACCCTGAAGTCATTGTAGGCCATCCACTTAGAGGTAATACTTTCTGTATCAATTAAATCTTCTAATCTTGTAGAATAAACCCATCTAAGAGAAAGAAACTTAGGTACAAGGGCTAGAACAATATAATATTGGGGATCCAGGACAACCATTATACAGTAAACTTGTATAACGTGGGAGCTTTGAGACAAAATAAAACTCTCTAAAAATAGTTCTATACAGTTCTTTCCTGAGATCTAATTCCTTTCTTCCAGTTCTGACTGGGAGGCTTCTATATGTTTCAAGGTCAACATGACCAAAAAGTACTACAATTGATCAAGTTTTCAGCCTACTTCATGCTTATTTGTCTCTCCCTACACAAAGCATAGTGGAAGGCAGGGTTATCTGTTTTATCTTCTTGGACCTTAGCCTTTATGGAGGTGGGGTCTTTGAGTATAATGATGCAAGATACCTCTTAATCAAACAGGCAACCCAGGGTGAAGGATGTGAGGCTCTAAGGTAAAGGGGACTACCTAGGGTAATAGAAGTGCAGAAGGATGAAGGAGACTGGCTTACTTGCCCACAGGGGTTAACCCATGGGTTGGGACAGAGACAAGGAGAGATAAGACCCAGGTTAGAAGGAAGTGCACAAGACTATGTTAGAGGAGCACAGCTGGAATGGACGGAAGAACAAACTGACTCAGCTTAATGATTTCATCTCAGAGAGACTTTCCTTGACAACCCTAAGTAGAACTTATTTTCTTATTCTTTATCCTACTACCTTTCCATTTCCTTCATAGTATTTTGTTCAGTTTGTAGTTACATATATATTCGCTTCCTTTCACAAACTCCCTCACAAACTATAAGTTTGACAAAGGCAGAAGCTATTTCATTGACCTCTGTGCTCAGCATAGTTCTTGGCACAAAACAGGTGCTTAATAAATATAAGTAAATTACATGAAAGACTAGTAGGAGAGAATGAAGACATGAAATATCTTTCAGAAGTTTTTGTTTTCATTTAAAAATTCTTATTTATAGTGCTGTATTAGATCATAGAGTTAAGAACCTTAATTCTCAAATAACTGGTATCTGGTTATTGTTACTTTTTAATATTTCATTTATTTGAACTTTGTTAATAGTGTAATGATTAATGGACTTCTCATTTTATTCTGTCAGTTCTTGAGAAGGAAAGTGCTAGAATTTCCTCAAGAGGGCACCCTGCTCTAAATTTCTTCACATCTTTGAAAAAAAGAAAAAGTGCCGAGGAAAAACAAATCTATATGACACTTCATACCAAAAAATAAGATTTGACCTTTCTGAGCATAACATTTCAAACATTACAGAATAATTTATCATGACCTTTTAAAGATATGCAATCAGACAATCATTTTGATTGTGAAATTAGAGGAAATGGAAGGAGAGGAAGGAAACTGGCATATGTATGTCAGGGTGGGGTGACTACTGAGTAGAGACACAGTACTTGGCATATTCACATTTTACATTATGTTGGGGATTCTACCTTCACAAACATGGCACATACCAGCAATATTTACTCATTCATTCATTCAACAAGCATTAATTGAGTCTTGTTATGAAGCAGAAAATAGTATGATGTTTGCATCCACTTTACTTAATAGAAAGCTCTTTGACATAGTCTCATCTTTGCTCCTCACTGAAGAATTATGGAAAATGTTTATGATATAAGGTATCCTTCTGTATCTATCTCTGATTCTTCATCTGTAGAACAGGGATAATTATGGTACCGAAGTTATGATGCATGTGAAATGAGATAGATAATATCTGAAAAGTACTCAGTGTACAAAACAAATGCTCAGCAAATGTCTGTTAGTATGACTATGAATAGTTTTCTAGTGTGAAGGAGGCCACAGAATATAGATGGCCTAGTGGAACCAAGAATGGCCCATGATAGAGGGCAGTAGATAGATTTAATTGTATTCACAGTTTAGTTGTGATTAAGGAGAGAAACAAGGTAAGGAATAGGTATAATAGTTGGAATGATAAAAATACTGGTTTTTCTTTTTATTTTTTTCACCTTACATTGAGAAAGATGTATCTTCCCTACCTACAGATACTGATAATACAGGACCAAGGACAGAGACACCTATCAGGTATCACCTATGATAGCTGCCCCTAGAAACAGTGAAATTCACTTGGCTCAAGGTCGACCTCTTTACTCTGACAAGTATTCATTAAAACTTATCATATGCAAATTCAATATCTGGGGCAGAAAGGGCAGGGAAATTTGAAAGCCAAAATCAGGAGAAAGACTGGGGCTTAGCTCAATGGTAGAGCATCTTGCCTAGTACACATGAAGCCACGGTCTTCCAAGATGACTATATCCAGCAGGTTTCTGACAACCTCCACATTGGGTTGGGTTTGATTCCTAACACCAAAAAGAATCAAAAGCAAAAGCCAAACAAAACAAAACAACAAAACTTCCCAAAGCCAGAAGGATATTCCTAGTGTCAGCAGGAAAGGAAGACAATAGCTTGAGGTAGCAAGTTAATTTGTAGACCTTAGAAGATTGTTTGACTCTGGGGACCCATGTTATAGGCTATTTTGCTTCTCATAAAGCCCTCTCAATACATAAACAAGCAAGATGTCTCAATATTTCCTCAGTATTGTTTGAAATGAATACTTTTTCAGTTTTTAGGAATAATCTTACTTTGGGGAGGATTTGGAAGTTAATCATCTGGTCCCACCTCTTGGGGCCACACAGAAACTGATTCTCAGGTGAGAACTGCTTGCTTTTTGGATCTGCTTTTATAATTTTTGATTTGATAAGAAATAGTATAAGAGTGAAGAAGATAATAGATCAAAAGAGAGAGAATGTGTTTGTATGTACTCGTGTGTACATGCATGTGTCTGTATGTGTGTGCATCTATTTTTTGTTATTGTTAGTATGTGTGGTTGGTACTAGGAATTGAATCCAGGGCCCCACATACTAAGCTATATCCCTAAATCTTTTCTAAAAAATTTATTTTGAGATAGGATCTCATTAAGTTGCCCAGGCTGGCCTTAAACTTGTGATCCTCCTATTTTATCTTCTTAGTAGCTGGGATCACAGGCATGTGCCACTTTGCCCAGCTCAAAAGAGTACATATTCTTAAGAAAATATGGCAAATAGACAGAAATAAAAAAATCTGACATTACAGAAAGGTCTTGACTTAGTCGCTGTAAGGACATTACTGTGATACAATCAGGTACAGTATGCCTCTAAAATGTGAAAATATCACCAAACACCTATGAAACAGTAAATAAAATTGTGTGTGTGTATTTCATCAGGTAATCATAATTCTCATCTTCATCTTTCTGTAATTATTAACACCAAGAACTTCTTTTATCTATCATATGAATGATTTTGACACTTGGATTGTATCCAAATGTATGAAAAGGGGCATAATCTCTGAAAGGGTGAAAGATAATGAAAAAGTTCTCTGACCTGGAGAATAGCACTTGAAGTAAATCCGAGAAACAAATCAGCCCCAAATGCCAGTTTGAACTTTATATAAATATCTAGTTCTCTTAGGATAGACTCCTTTTCAAGAAAAAAAAAACATACAACTATTTAATCTTAATGACAATGATAGGAGATTTTGAGCAAACAATTTTGGAATTTTGCCTTTTCATTTTTAAGAAGTAAAATTTAACAGTTATGGTTAATGCTCTCTTTGTGTCCCCAATTATATTCTCTCCTTCTTCACAGTCTATGATCCTGAATAGGGCATTTATCATCCCAATGAATTTTGTATTTCATATATATGTCTACATGCATGTATATGTATATATATGTATGAATATGTATATGAATGAATGTGTATACATGTTTTTTACATATGCATAAAATCTCCAAAACTACCTGGAGTTGTTTTATATGTTCTCTATCTTTATAAATATGGTTCTGAATAAATCACTGTTCATCTTTTAATCAAAGCAGTATATTTAGCATAGTTCTCATTTTTCGCCATTACAAACAGTACTATAATGAATTTTCTTGTATATATATCCTGGTGAATTTCTGAAAGTGTTGTGCTCTCTAAAATATCTACTCCAATTTGCATTCTCATTACTAACATATGAGAAACCCTGTTTGTCCATATCCTTGTCACACCTTGTTTTGTCAGACTTGTTAACTTTTGCCAGTCTAATTGGAATACAGTTGTGCTGTATTATAAATTTAATTTGCATTTCCTAATTGAGGGGGAACGTTTGGATGGCTATTTCTTTCTTCTGCTGTGAATAACCTTTTTGTACTATTTACTGATTTTGGAACTTGGCTATTTATCTTTTTCTTACTGGAATTCTTTATACCTTCTGGATACTAACTCTTGGTCTTGCAAATGTCATCTCTCTTTGTGCAACTAATCTAATCTAATCAACCCATCTTTTAGCTTTTCTTCAGCTCTTCCATTAGAAATAAGTTCATAATCTGAACGATGAAATTAGTAGCTTTTTTAGTATTAGATTTCTTCATATATTTTAGAATCTTTGCTTTAAGTGGATTTTAAATTTGTTTGTTATTCTTTCCTTTTTCTTTCTTTACCCTTCTATTTGTTTATACTTGGCTCCCTGTCTATTATAAGAATCTGGTCTTAGAAAGACTTTTGCAAGCCCTATCTGCAGTGATACCAGGGATACTGTAATTATTGTCATTCATCCAGTAGATAGCTTCCCAGTCCTGCAACTTGGCTTTTGTCCTGTTCCCGCCACTTCTCTATAGATTCCTCTAAGGCTATAGACTCACATTGAGGAAAAGAATATCCAAAACTTATAAATATCTTCTTTGCTTTAGCAAAAATACAACTGCTTTTTCATTATTCAGTTGAAGGTATTATCTTCTGGGCCAGATATATATATGAAATCATATTCTTCAATAAGGCTATTTCTGGTAAGTTCTTTTATCACTAACTTCTAAACAGTTGACAGCTGATCTTCAAAACATTCGGAACCTCTACATTTCCTTCCCAAATGACTACCATATTTTTTATATCTTGCTACTAAGAGCCTTTGCTATTTGTCTCATCTTCAGATGAAACAATTACTTTAACAAATTCCAATGCTTAAACCTTGGCTGACATGGTCTCTAGCAGCCCTTTTCTCACTGAAATACCAAAGGGGCCAGATGTTTTACCAAAAACAATACTGTTTTTCCATTAATTTCTTTGCATTCTTGTTCTATATTCCCAGTTCTTATATTTACCCTCATTGTACTTAGGGGGTAAACTATTTTTCACTTACATACAAATGTGCACTATATTTTAGTTCATTTATAGGTCTGTATATAATTTTGTCCTGGAAATATTATAACTATATTGATAATAGCACATACAAATGTAAAGAAGGCATTCTGTCATATTTTATTCTAAACAATAACCATATTATATGCACAAAATACATTATTTAAAATTGAAATGGAAATAATAGAAACATGATTTGTCATTAATTCTAATGATATCTATATAATTATATATTTATAAACTTTCAAAACATTTGCCATATTATTTTTTAAAAAGATTACTGTTCCTAGGAAGTATATAGGTCACAATTATTAGTAAAACTTTTCTGTAATAGTTACAGACACAAATCAGTTTTGGAAGTACCACACAGTGTTGGAAGAAGAAATGTGTCATGAGCTTTGAGTATTTCTGTATGTACTTACTGGGCATGTCTTGACTCTATACTGGGGCTGTTTCTCAGAGTTGAGTTTGCAAGAGTGATCTTGAGGAATGAAGTAATATCACCCACAAAAAGCAGGCTTGCTTAGTACTCACTAAAAGCTGGAGATTCCCTAAATTCAGCATTCTTCAGATATCATGCAAACCCATTATGTGCTATGTCCAAGTCCTCTGTATTGCCCCCATTGTACTTGGGGACAAGGGAAATGGATGCCAACATGCAACATACTCATGGTACTTGCTATGCCACTGGTAATAAAGTTTTGTGTCTTGTACAGCTAACTTGTTACCTTGTAAGGTAAAATTAAATCCCACAACTGACAAGACAGTAAAAAAGGATGAAATGTGGATAGTATTCTTGAAGAATAAGGAGAGAGCGTTGTAGTCCCATCCTCAGGTTCAGGGATGGGAAGACTCCTTGAGATCATGCCCAAGGGTGGACAAGGTTGGTGGTGTGAGAGACTCCACTACCCTATCTGTGAGTGAGTCTGAATGGTAAGTGGCAGGATTAAAGTAAGCTGCCTAAATAGGGCTTTGATCTTTGCTCACCTTCCTTGGGGAAGGCAGAAGAAGGGATGTTAGCATGATGTTAGGGCAACAAGCTAAAAGGCAATGTGGTTGTGGTTGCTAAGTCAAGGAATCTTCAAAGTAGAAATAGTGAGAGCAACAAGGATCTTGCCATTTGAAATAGAACTTTAGGTGGAGTGAGAACACTGGAAGTTCATTTGGTTTAGTGCAACTAGTCAAAAGTGAAAGTGAGTTCAAAGCCTTGATAGCACAGAGCCTACTGTGCTGTGTAACTGATCCCTGCTATAGCCTGACTTGTTTGGCACTGAGGACTAAACACTTGGCATAGAGGTGGCCAGTCTCTGAAGCAAAGCTGTTGGCTTACTGGTGACCTGAATGCCTCAGCCTGGTTTACTGATAGGATGGTTAAGTTAAGAACCTGATGATGTCCATTGGGAGGCAGTAATTACCCAATCTCAATGATAACTTTCAAATATTGATGGGGATAAGGGCCAGTTAGCTCCATGGGCTGGAGTGAAAGTCATTACCCTTACTTTAGGCAATACTCCTAAGGACTAGTCATATCTTTACTAACCCTTGGGTAGTTGCTAATGCTGCAGTCATCAGTTCTGATAATTAGAAGACTATAGATGGTAGATTAAAGACATTCCCCTTTGGGGCTACGAACTGTGGAAACAGTTTGTGGCTGCTCATCAGAGAGTCAGAGTCACTCATGTAGAAGCAAACAATAAGGGCCTGTTCTCTGATAAGACCCACCAGAATCAAGTTGCAGAATAATTCTCCATTACCCAGGTCATGGGCTGCTTGCTACCTAAATCCATCATTGTACAAGATAACATCAATGAATCCATCATTGTAGACTGGACACAAAATAAAAAGTTTTTTTTTGTTTTTTGGGGTTTTTTTTTTTTTTGGTGCAGAAGATATCACTACATACTAGACTATGTCTTTTGCCAAGTTGTTCTCTTTCTCTTGTGGTGAAGGAGGCCATATTACAATGCTTCTGTTTGTTCCTGGCAAGGACCTTTGACCATACTCTCTTGGACCTACTTTGTGTCTCACCACCACAGACACATTGTTCCAGCCCACTCCAGCCATAGCACTGAGGCCCTTGAAACTAAACCATTTCATGTTTTGGGGCTTAGAGACTATTGGTGGTCTGACCATGATGTGCCTTTTATCACAAAGATCACATAACAGTGGACCAACAATTATGGTATTTGATGGTCATTCCATGCTTCCTATCATCCTGAGGGATTTGGGATTGTTAAGAGAAGGAATGACCTACATGAAAATAAACTCAAAAATATTTCTAGCTCTACCTTGCTATCTCTTTCTGGTCCTCATACCTGAATCAGACAGTTTGGTTATTGAAAGTAGTCACCCCTAGAATGGGTTCCTTGCACCCTCCTGGGAGATAAGTAGGACAAAAGTGGTGGGGGATTATATACATCTATTTAGAAAATCTGGGATTCTGCTCTGTCCATTTCTGGTAATGATGCTTCTCTCTTTCTTTCTTTTTTTTAACTTTCTTTTTAAAATTTTTTTACTTTTATTTTTGGTACTAGGGATTGAACTCAGGGGCACTCAACCACTGAGCCACAGCCCTATTTTTGTATTTTATTTAGAGACAGGGTCTCATTGAGTTGCACAGTGCCTCGCTTTTTGCTGAGGCTGGCTTTGAACTTGCAATCCTCCTGTCTCAGCCTCCTGAGCCACTGGTATTATAGGTGTGTGCCAGTGAGTCTGGCTTTTGATGCTTCTTCTTTTTCCCTGAAAGCAATCTTAGACTGGTCTAGCTGGTGGATCCTTTAGGTGTCAGCCCAACCAAAAGGGGGCTTAGAGATGAAACTTTCTGGTTCACCTCCCTAGGCTTATTTGTTCAAGTAATATGGTCCTAGGTCATAAACATCCACAATGACCATTTGATTGAGTAACCTGCTGTCTGAATTCTCCTATAAGGGCTATAAAGTAAGGGATATAATGGATTTCTATAAATTCATTCCATATGCACTTATCCTTCTAAATGAAAGGTGCAGGTACAGTAGAGAAAATTGGAGAAAAGGTGAAGTTATGTCTATTAAGATGAGACACATTATTTATTGCTTTCACTATAATTTTGTGACTAAAAAGGGAAAGCAACATCTTCCACCCCAGGGAAGGGAACACCTTAGACCTTGTGAGATACAAAGAGGGGGACAACAATTAGTATTCTCTTTATCCTCTGAATCCAATACTGTATAATGGCAAAGCAAAGATGGTTTGTCACCTGAGCCAAATAGCAGCTGTGGCTAGCAATCTGACCTGCTGCTGTGTTTGCCTCCCTTGTCTACATCCAATGAAAGAAAAATTCATAGACATCAGTAGTTTCACTTCTGCTATGTCTCCTGCTATCAACAGTAGTTCCTTACAATACCCACCAACATAGACCCACTTATACATGTAGAAACACAGGGACTGACATAGCTTATTTTAATCTGATGAATACAAATCCATATGCAATCTTCTGATGCACGAGAAGCCTTGAGTAATGCCATGTATGCCAATGGAAGCTGTAACTCCTTGGGATACTGTAGCTGGAATTATAGGTATGTGCCCATACCGTGCCACTTACTTATCTTTTTTACATGTGGAGTTTGAAATATTTGAGGTAATTCTATGTAGAGGTATCTATAAAAAATGAGGATATGGATCAGAAAATTGGAGGAGATAGCTAGAATCAAAATCATCTATACTTATAGTTGCCTTAAATTTAGCAACAAATTTTGGGTAAAACTGACTTGTATATTTTGAGGTCATATGTTTATATGTAGGGGAGAGTACGTTATATTTTGTTTCTCCATTGGGTTTGGAGGTTGCTTTTTAGCTTATCTGGTTTCTCCTGTAAATGCCAAAGATCTAGTAAATTCCCTTGCGTGGGTCATAATAGATAATAGACTGGCCTTAGATATGTTCTGGCTGTCTGAAGTAAGACCTACTGTTCTTCTCTGGTATTTATTCACATTTGACTTAGTCCAGGATGCTGGAGCACGTAGTTGAAGTCCATATTGTTAATTTTTTTTCATCTGACTATGGGGAGTTCTGTCAATTAAATGCTGTATGAGACTAATTAAAGTGATTTGGTCCCAGTCCTCCTTGGTCAGATTAATCAGAATAAATGATGGAATGGCATTCTCATGTCAAGAAAATGTAAGACTTAAGGATGGGTTGTTGGGATAAGCAGTTCACCATGGTCCTTATGAATTCCTGTGTGTTCTCATTAAATATGTGAAAGATGCAAGTGTTGGCCACCCTTTATCTAGGTAACTTATCAGGGTTGTGTGTGCAACAAGCAACTATAGAAACAAGGTCATGTCTTCCTCAAGGCTTATTTACTGCTTACTATAAAAATGGTAGTTTCCTAAAGTTCAGAAAATATTTTAGCATAGATTTGCTGTATGAAGCATAGATTTGATGGTAACAAATCTTTATGCAAGGAGAACATCAGGGAGTTATGTCAGCAACCTGGAATAGAAACATAGGAAATAAGGTGACAGATCAGTGAAATATATAAGAGGACTCCTGAATGGGCACAGAATGAAGAGTGGTGCCAATATAACTGGAAAGATAGAAGGAAAATTAGGGTTAGTGATGAAGACTTTTTTTTTCTTTTGATACTGGGGATTGAACTCAGGGGCACTCAACCACTGAGCCACATCCTTAGCCCTTTTTTGTATTTTATTTAGAGACAGGGTCTCACTGAGTTGCTTAGGGCCTTGCAAAGTTGCTCAGGCTGATTTTGAACTCACAATTCTCCTGCCTCAGCCTCCCAAGCCACTGGGATTACAGGCCTGTGTCACCACACCCGGCCAGGGACCAAGATTTTTGAGATCCGTTTTATTTGATTTTTGTTTTGTTTTGTTTGGAGGGGAGGGGGGTTTAATGGGAATTGAACCCTGGGGTGATTTACCACTGAACTACATTCCTCAGATCTCTTTATTTTTTTCAGACATGGTTTCACAAGTTGCCCAGGCTGTCCTTAAACTTGAGATCTCCTGCTTCAGCCTCTTGAGTAGTTGAGATTACAGGTATGTACCGTATACCCAGGTGTTTATTTATCTTTTTTTTTTACATGCAGAGTTTGAAGCATTTGAGGTGAATCTATATAGAAGTGTCTAGAAAAAAAGGATATAGATCTGAAGATTGACGAAGATAGCTAGATTCAAACTTAGACTTATGAGTCATTCACATTAATAGTTGCCTCAATTGTTTTCTCCAAAACAATGCTTAATTTTTTTTTAAAATGTTATTTTTGAAATCAAAGCTCATAACTGTAAATAGGAACCTCTACATCTATTTGAAATACAAGCATAATTTAAATATCCATATTAATGGATCTATACAACGCAATCTAGGATTTTTTTTTAACCTAGACCATGAGATACCACTACCATATGAAATACAGACTACAAATGCTTCTGTCTTTAGACAATTTTCCTGTCTCAATTGATTTAGGTGTCTGGTTCTACTCTGATTTCATAAACTTTAAAGTGAATTTTTATAGAAAAGCAAACAGCTATAAAAATCAAGTTACTGAAAGATATGAATTCACTGAGCTATAGAAATGAAATTAAATCTGCATGGCTTTCCTCAGTGACAGACATTCTCCCTCCTTCCTTAAATTTCTGATTATCAAGTCTAAATACTTTATTATATAGCTAAAATTTCTAATTACTTATGATGGTAACTATATCACTAACCTGACATCTTAAGCAGCTCTTTGAAAACATTTAAAAAAAAGTTATTTGAGAATTCTCTAAGCAAAGGCTAAGAATGGTGCTTCAAAGACAGAATAGGAGCTTTATTTGTTATTTTCCAAGTTTAAGATGCTCATCCATCTGGCAGAGCAGCTAGACAATCCATCAGCCAAGAACATCTCTCTGGCTTGAAAAAGATTCTGGCTCTTACAGAGGATTTGACTGAAGGAAAGGCAACATCTCTAGTTGCTCTGTGGCTGAACTCTTCTAATATTTCTCCCCAATGCCTTCACCAAGTCTTGGCTCCATCTACTAACTTGGTTTCCATAGGAATAGACAGAGCTATCAAGTGGCACATGGTCAAAAACACAAGAGAAAGAGAAAATGTTACTGTCAAAAAAAAGTTATTTTTTCCTATGATAGGAAACTATGGAAAGATATTCTTTACTCAGAGACTTTCTTACGCAATGCCAGATTTTTCATGTGCTTTTCCTGACTAACATAACCTATTTTATTTAGATGATTATAAAAATTAGTCCCCTCAGCAGACAACATTTCATATATAGAAAACAAAAATAAATACTGAAACCAGTTAGAAAGTGTTCTAATACTTATTTTCACAAGGACAAATTCTATTGTGCTTGTGAGATACCCTTATTTATTTGAGTGGTGCTTTGAATTGGTGCAACTTTGGGGATGATTATAAAGGATATTTTGTCTGTCATAGTTGATATTTTATTTGAGGGATATAATCCTTTTGTCTTCAATTTACAGTTCTCAAACTCTAATGTGCAGACTCCAGTGGAGGACTTGAAAACACAGATTGCTGAGGCCCTCCGCCAGCTTTTCTCATTCTCTGATTTCGTATTAGGCCCAAGAATTTACATTCCTAACAAATGTTTTGGAAGATGCTGGTGCTGCTGGTCTAGGAGTCTACATTTTGAGGACCGCTATTTAAACAAAGAATGTAATATAGGCATTCTCAAGCCTGAGGAGTTTAAAAACAAGACTGTTCCCATTCCAGATCAATGAAATCAGAACTTCTTACATTTTGGAGTTAATACCTCTTAAATTCTCTGCAGATGACTTAAAAATGCAATCAGGATTGAGAAACACTAATTCAACAATTCATTCAATATTCAATAGTTATTTTCTATGTAATAATTCTGCATTAGAAAGTTGTGGAAGCTTTAAAAATAACTAAAATACAGATGTGTGTTCATAGACAATGCAATATAGTGTAAACAAGGAAGAGTAAATGCATAAAAAGGGTACAAAACAGATCATAAAAACAGACAGAATACAAGTTGTACTTTCAGTCCCTTGAGGGAAGGGGAAGGGATTAGATCAAGACTTACTTCATGAAGCAGATGGCAGTCGTTCAGGATCTTGACTTGGGATCACCAATAATTTAATACCCTTCTGTTTTCATCACCCACTACCATTTCTTTGATATTGACAATAAATATTTTCTGAATTTTATGTAAAGTGCTGCACAAAGACAACTTCAAGCCTTACTCCTATTCTTTCCAATCAATTGGTCTCCAGTGAGCTCTTTCTAAACACATGTCCTAAAGTCAACATCAGTAAGCTTTTTTGTATCCACTTATTTTTTTTTTTAAAGAGAGAGTGAGAGAGGAGAGAGAGAGAGAGAGAGAATTTTTAATATTTATTTTTTAGTTCTCGGCGGACACAACATCTTTGTTGGTATGTGGTGCTGAGGAGGTATGTGGTGCTGAGGAGGTATGTGGTGCTGAGGATCGAACCAGGGCCGCACGCATGCCAGGCGAGCGCGCTACCGCTTGAGCCACATCCCCAGCCCCTGTATCCACTTATTTCTTGGTGCAATAATTCCCACATTATCCCTCACTTTGGTCATAGTAGATAGTGAAAACATAAATGTTATTCATTATTGTAATACAGTAATTCCAGAGGTAAGAACAAACTGTATGAACTCTGAAATGGGGCACCAAAGCTAGCCTTGAATGGTGCAAAGCTTTCCTGGAGAAATCAGTGCCTGAACTGCATCTTAAAGGGTAGACACAATTAAGCCAGATTAACTAGGAAGAAAGCTAACTGTGCAAGGGCGTTGTGTGGGAGGTGGGCTGGGGATGAGGAAGAGATGACCAGAATAAAAGCTTTAAAAAAATCAGTATGCCCAAAGTAGAGTGGAACAGGGAAGAGAGGAGGCTGAGGCCAATAAAGGGTAAGAAGCAAGAACCTGATGATGAAAGGGGCTGGGTTCAAGAGTTTAAACTTCTTTTTCGGCATTTGAAGCAGTACTGAAGGATTTAAGAAAGGCAGGGTCATGAGACAGGCTCAGCCAGATCATCCTTATGTCCAAAGTTTATTGATGAATATCTCCGAGCCTCAGTTACCTCCCATGAGAAAAAGGAAGAGGTTGGATTATGATATAAAGTCACCCAACTTCCTGCTCTTCGACTATAATTCTTAGAGGCAGAAGACCCACTCTGTATCACTACTTCAGAACTAAATGTTTTTATTCAAATTGCCTCAACAATTACAATTTCTAATAATCACAGGCTCAAAGTTTTGGGGTCTATTTCTTTTTTCCCTAATACAAATAGTTAATTTTCCTAACATTGAAGAGCAAACTTCAGGAGATTCTGAAATGCCACACCATGGGGAGGCAATATGGTATAATTGAGAATGAGTTTTGGAACCAGTCAGATCTGGGAACTTTTGGGCTGCATTACCTGTGGATAAGTTACTTTTTGAAGCCTCAGATTTCTCATTGGTTTTAAAAAAAATTAGTAACCGTTTCATAGAAAGTATTTAATAAATATTGGTTTCGTTCTCAGATACCATTATTGATCTCTTCTCGCCATGAAAGTAGTTTAAAAAAAAATCAGTTCACCTACTCTGCTAAGATATATATACTTTTGGGGGAACTGTTTCAAATAACTGATTGAATCCATATGTTGCTTCCTTGACTTCAGTTCCACACAATGGATTGGGATTTCTTAGTGTAAAAACCAAGTGCACAGATAAATATATAAATAAATTCAATTAAACTCAGAAATTTTTTTTGGTGGTACTGGAAGTTGAACCAAGCGCCTTGTGCTTCTAGCAATCGTTCTACCACTGAGCTACACCCCCCAGCTCTTTATTTTTTATTTTGAGACAGGGTCTTGGTATGTTGATTAGGAAGCCTCAATTTGCAATCCTCCTGATTCAGCTTCCTGAGTAGCTGTGATCACAGGTGTGCACCACTGTGCCCAGTTAAACTCAGAAACACTCAATGAACCACATTCAGATTATGCATTAAAGGTTTAAATTAGTGGTTGGGGCTGTAGCTCAGTGATAAAGCGCTAGCATGAGGCACTGGGTTCCATCCTCAGCACCACATAAAAATAAGTAAAGATATTGTGTCCATCTATGACTAAAAAAAGAAATTAAAAAAGGATTTAATTAAAGGTTGAGCATAATTAGTAATATGATCTAGTGACTATTACTATTTTCAAAATGGTAGCATAAGTCCTCACAGTGGTGATGTCTGAATTCAAATCTGTATTCTCTAATCTTAAATCTAATCATCTTTTAAAAATTGTATCACAATGGTGTACACCTGTAATCCCAGTGACTAGGGAGGCTGGGGCAGGAGGATCCCAAGTTTAAAGCCAGCCTCAGCAACTTGGCAAGGCCCTCAGCAACTTAGTGAGACACTGTCTCAAAATAAAAAAATAAAAAGGGTTGGGGAGTAGCTGAGTAGCTCAGTGGTTAAGTGCCCCTGGGTTCATTCCAGGTATAAAAAAAAAAGAATAATTCTACAGTTTAGCAGCTGGAATGGGAAAAAAGAATTGCAGAACAGACTATTTTAGATATGTCAATTTGTATTTTATCCCAGGGTACACACCCTGTTTTGCTACAGTGATCTCTTAGCTCTAATCTAACAGTTATTCTAAGTGTAAACATATCACAATTCTTAAATCATATTTTAGTATCTCCTTCAAGTCCCTGTGTACCAACTGGAAATAAGCCTACATTTTAGAGAGCCATTTGAAATTTCTAAATTATATTTTATGCCTACTGATTGAAAATTTGGGACAATTATTGAAAAAATAAAGTAAGAGAAAAAATTTTGTACAATTCCTATATCCTGAGCTTACCAATCTTTTCCATTCCTTTCTAGATTTATAGTTTTATAGTTTAACATGAGGGGTGATTTTTATAGTTTTTCCTCAAACTATTCATTCAATTTGTATCTGGAATAAGAAGTGATTTTATGTAATTTATTTTTATGGTACTATGGATTGAACTCAGAGCCTTGTATATGCTTGGCAAATGCTTTACCACTGAGCTACACCCCCGGGGCCCACATAGTGAATTTCAAAATAACTTCAGCCATGTGTCAACCATCATAATAATAGACTCAAGTGGGAGTGGTCAAAGAACGATAACAGCAGTGGGTAAGATTTTGAGGAGTATCAGAATATTTACATAGTTCCAAATTAGCTCTCCACAAGATCCTTATTAATTACAAAGGAAAAAACAGTGATGTTATAGTGGAGCAAGCAGCCTAGCAGATGCCACTTTATCCAAGTGTTCAAAATTAACACCGCCATTACTGGGACAAATCGACATCAGATGCTTCCTGTTATGATGCACTGTGAAAAACACAACATGACTCTTGTGTATTCTTAACAAAAGTGCATAACCTGAATCTAATTATGAGGAAACACTAGACAAATTAAAAATGACAGAAACTGGCCTGTAATCTTAGAAAATGTGAATGTCATGAAGTGAGTATGTGCACACATAAAACACTGAGGAACTGTTATAGATAATGAAGTCTAAAATAATGTAATAACTGAATGCATTGCTTGATCCTGGATTTTCTTTAGAATAGATGACATTAGTAGAACAACTAGTGAAATTCAAATAATGTTTCTGGTATTGAGAATAGTATTTATATTGATTGCCAGATTTTGATAACTGAACTATAGTTATGTAAGAGGTCCTTGTTTGCAGAAAACATGCACTTAAGATCTGGGGGCAAAAAAGCATCTCATGTACGGTTTACTCCACACAGCTCAGGAAAGGGTGTCTACACATTCACATACACTGCAAGAAGGACACGACACATGCGGTGAGATGTGGACATATGGGGAATGTGAGTACATGAAAATTCTGGGCTCCATTTTTGCACCTTTTCTGTAAGTCTGAAATTACGTTAAAACAAAGTTAGAAAAAAGAAAATAACTTTTTATTTTTATCATAAAATAACATATTCATTAAAGGAATTTCAAATATAAAGAAATTACAAAGGAAATGATGATTTGTCTCCATCCCATCAACATGAGGGAACCAGAGTTTACATTTTGATATAATCTTTTTCCTGTCTGTTGTCTACTAGCAGTTGTTTCTTGCCCCCAGATTACACCTAAATTTTAAAATGCTCCATAATATGTCTTAGTTAATACTTATAATATCCCAACTGTGAAAGCCAGAATGATTTTCACTTCATAGAAAAGGAAACAGATTAAAAAGGAACTCTGAGTTCACTTTTAAAGATTACCAGGAAAAAAATTCACTAAATAACTGGCTGACCATGATTTACAGATTGTGATTTATTTATTTATTTTATTTTTTAAAAAATATTTATTTTGTAGTTGGACACAATACATTTATTTTATTTATTCATTTTTATTTATTTTATAAGTAAAAATTTATAAATCTTTATTTTATAAATAAAAATGAATCCTGAGGATCGGACCAGGGCCTCACATGTGCTAGGCAAGTGCTCTGCTGCTGAGTCACAACCTCAGCACCCAGATTGTGATTTAGTTTCCTATAAAACGAGGAGTAGATGATTTTTAGGTTTCCTTTAATACTAAAATGCTACAATTCTAACATGACCTATTATCACAATATAGAATCTGTAGTGCCTAGTGCAGTGCCTTATATATAATGGGCACTAGATAAGTACTTTTTAAACAATAAAAATGCATTATAAATTATAAAATGGAAAGATATGTTATAGAGGAAGGTTTAATATTATATATGAATAGTTTTCAAAGTATAATTTATAACTGAAATTGTTACCGATGATTTTTGAATAGAAAACAGTATAAAACCAATTGCTCATTAGTCTAAAGTAGATTACAGTTAAGATAAAAGCCAAGAGATATCAGCTTTTTGTAGGACTCTAAGATATTTACTATGAAGTTTATTTCTATATTACTCTTGCTTCAAGTATAATTCACTTTATTCTCATCAATAACCAATTTAACTGACTGTTTACAGACAGATGGAGAGACAAATGATGAATTAGTACTCCCCAGGTTTGTGGCATGGACATAAAAAGTGAATTTATTTTTCAAATACCTTTTATAGCCATAGCCTTGCAAGTAGAAGACATCTTATCTGGTTTACTATTGATCCAAATGACAAGGCTGAGCATCAGATTAAGGATATGTCAGAAACCTGAAAGAAGGCTACCAACAGATGCAGCAGGATGGTAGCTTCTTTCAAAATGATCTATTAAGGCTACTGTGTTTACAAAGGCAGTTGAGAAAACACAGCGCAATATACTGGGTTGTATCAAGTAACTGGTAGTGTGGTTATGAGAACTTTTGATACTAATGTGATCCTCATGATACATGTTTATTTCTAGCAATAAAAACTATGCACAGACTTTTGAAGATAAACAAAAGATGCAGGGCTTTTTCTTCACCCATGTCCCCTTCCTATTGTCACAGTTTCTTTCTCAAGAAATGATAATGTTCCGAAGAGGTCTGTTCTAAGACAATGGGAGACACCATCTAATTTAAGCTGGTAGTCAAAAGGAAAGCCGTTCCAGAATTTCATTCCAAGATATCTTCTTTGGTGCTACTGAAATATGACCAAAAACTATCATGCCAAGCAGAGTCCTTTAAAATTCTGAGGTGTTCCTTATATATAGCATAATATTTTATGGAAAAGCAAATGTTCTCTTAGGGATAAAATATCAAGTATACTTAAGAAAAAAAAGTAGCAAACCAAAAAACCATGTTCAGAGGTGTAGAAATCTAGATTTTTTTTTTTTTTTTTTTTTTTTTTGGTGATCACTTTGGGATTAGCACTTCTTTACAGAAGATCCATTACTTTCTAGGCTAGAATGAACTGAAGAATTTTGTGAGAATCATGGGAATAGAAAAAGCTTCAGAAAATTCCCCTTTCAGATGCCTTTAGACAGACTTGAGGTGTTTTTTTTTTAACCCAAAGTGCTTTAAAAAATTTCAAGAGACCAATATTTGACACACTTTAAAGACAGAACTGTGGTCTAAAATAATTTAAAACATCTGTAAACTGTTCAACTTTTAGTTTATCTTTTTAGCTAGCATTTGACACTTTTTATAGCAATAATAACAATGTTGTTTTTATTTATTACCAGCTTGAGTAATGGTGAATTTAAGTGTAACTGCATCATCTTTATTAAATACTGTAGGTATTATTGTGTCAGGGCCTCCGGATTTTGGTCCTGACTCTAACCAGTTATCCAAACATGAACATATCATTCATTTTACCAAATAAGTATTGAGCACCTTCTTTGTGTAAGGCATTGTTTTTAGAAGGGACAAGTATGATACATTTCTGGGCCCTCAGGTCAGGAAGAGTGGCACACACCTATAACCCCAGCGACTGGGGAGGCTGAGGTAGAAGTTTGGGGCCAGTCTCAGAATTTTGCAAGACCCTAAGCAACTTAGTGAGAACCTGCCTCAAAATAAAAAAAAAAAAAATTAAAAGGGCTAAGGAGGTGGCTCAGTGGTGAAATATCTCTAGGTTCAATCTCCAATACCAAAAATATAGAAACAAAAATTTCTGGGTCTCAGTTTCTTCTGAGGTGAAACCAGGGAATTTGATTAAATTATAAATATTAGAATTTACCAAAGTTTTTTATAGATCACTAATTCCTTACATACTACTTATTATGGAAAAAAATGGGATCAAAGATTATGAGAAATTATAGATTAACAAAAAACAACCAATCCACCAACAAGTTTCTTTAATACATGATTTCTCAAAGCCTCTAAGATGACTGATCAAAGGCACTATGAGTTTCTAAGAAGGAAGATGTGGTATTCTCAAACTTACTGACCATGAGCCCATTTTTCACAGATTTCATGGGACCATCACTTTAAGAAAGAAGTTTTGAAAAATACATCACTAGATGATGATCAAGTTCCTTTAAGTTTTATAATTTCTCTTTTTAAAATAAGAAGTATAGAGCTCCTGACTACTGAGCCTCATTTTTACTTGGATAACATGAACTTGAGAAAATAAGTTTGAGGAAAAAAAGAACTTTCACAAAGTTAAAGAAAAAGTTACTTAAGACAACAGTTACTAATGAGAAGTCAAGCTACTGAGTAATATGAAATTCATTAAAACTGAATGTCAGAAAATATAAGAAGAAGACAAAAATTATAAAGGTATACCCAAAGGTCATAAAGCCTCCTTTCAACCTACTTAATTAATTAAGACTGGAATGTGTTTTTCAAATGGCTCACCAAATGCTATTTTTTGATGCTAAATATCAAATGTATATTGGACTTTATGCTTTGTATCATAGTAAATATAATTTGCCTATCACTATGTGAATTGTCTTATTGTCTCCAACAGTCCTTAGATTCACCTTCTACAAGCTCATCCCATTACTTTCATGCTCACCACTAACTCAAATTCCCTATCACATCCTTAACTCTCCTCTGCCAATTGATAAGAGATATTGCCCTGGTTAGAATCAGCTGGCAGTAAACAGGGCTGTAAAGCTCAGGGCTTCCACGTGCAGTCAGGCATGTCTAGGGAGGATTTCTGGTAGCTCACAATAAATCTGTTTAGTCCAAGGAGACTAAATTTATGAATGAGTCTGCTTAGTAATAGAGCCAAGTTCAAGAATGACTCTGCTGACCTAATAGTGTAATATTTAATGAAAGAAGAAAATTTTGGAAGTGCAGCAATTTTAATTCTGAAATACTCCAAAACAAGTAAGCAGTGTCTATGAATGCTACCGTGTGACACTAGAAGGTTTAAGATACAAGCAAGTGATATGTGGAAGAAAGGACAGGGGAGAGAGAAAGAAAGAAAAGAAGTGGAAAAGGGGAAGAGACATGAAAAAACTAGGATAGGATGAAAATAAATTTGTATGACAGGAAACTCCAAGTTAGTTTTCCTCTCTGTAATCAACTTCCTCAGTGTCTCTAAAAAAATACTCTGGACACTTCTGCCTTTCAAACTTCACTCACTCTGTTCCCTCTGCCTGAAATCTTATTTCCCATTCCCATTTCTTGCCTAAATTTAACCAATTCTTTCAGGTTCATTTGAAATTTTAATTCTTCTACATACTAAGCAGGTTCAGTTCAAGAAAAATAAGTTATGTATGTATTTGAGGCAGGAAAGATTTTATTTCATTTTTTAATTGTTAACTGGGATTTATGTAGGGTAGGTTACCTGGTGAAATCACTATGAGACATTTCAAGTAGCATTTCTTTGGAAATGTGAATTTTCTTGTTCTTAATTTTTTCTTTTTTCCATTTTTATTGGTGCATTATAATTGTACGTAATGGTGGGATTTGTTGTTACACATTCATACATGCACACGATATAATAGTTCAATTTGGCCAGTATCTTTCCCTAGCATTTCCCATTTCCCCCCCTCCTCCCTTTCCCTGGGGCCTTACTTCTACTCTAATAATCTCCTTTCCATTTTCATGAGACATGTCTCTCCCACCCTTTCTTTTTCTTTTCATCTTTGGCTTCCACATACAAGAGAAAACATGTGACCCTTGTCTTTGGCTTATTTCACTTAAAATAATGGTCTATCCATTTTCTTGCAAATGACATAATTTCATTTTTGATTATGGCTGATTACAACTCCATTGTGTATACATACCACATTTTCTTTATCTATTTTTCTGTTGATGGACACCTAGGCTTGTTCCATTGTTTGGCTACTGTAAATTGTGCTTCTATAAGCATGGGTATGAATGTGTTGCTATAGTATGCTGATTCTTTATACTGAGGAGTGGTATAACTGGGTCACACGGTGGTTTCGTTTCTAGTTTTTGAGGAACTTTTATACTGATCTCCATGGTAGTTGAACTAATTTACAATCCTACCAACAATGTAAAAGTTTTTTTTTTCCTCCACAAGGAAGAATTTTAATATAGGCATTATGTGCTTATAAAGTAAGTAGAAGGACGCTAGGTAGGCTTCAAGAAATGACTCTGTGTCTAATATAAAACTACTTTTGTGACTACAGTATTAAGTTCAATGCACATCTGTAGCTGTATCAGGAAGTCAAAAATAAAAGCTGTTGTAGAAACTGCTTCTCAATACTGAGAAGAAGGAATACTAGAAACTGGAATATTCATTAATGATTGTTCCCATCTCTGAACCTGAGAAGGAAGCACTTGCTGCCTAACTTGCTTGTAAAGGACACTCAGCACATTAACACTGGCTTGTAAGATTATACCGTCTTCACGGATACACCCATTCTCCTTGTACATAAGGCCCTCACAGCTAGAACAATTTCTTCCTCCTCTGATCAAACCTAACTCAATTCTTTTGGATAGCAGTTCAAAGTATGCACATATTGCTAATTATAAACAGTTAATGCCTTTGCAGACTATGCCTTTGCAGTATTTTTCCAATACTTCCAATACAAGGTAATTCTGGTTTTATCCTTGTACCTGTGAGATGAAAGGTTTAAAAACTATTATTGAAATACATAATTGTAATTAGCAAGTGGTTGAGATTTCTTTTACCTTTGCAGATGGAAAGGAGGAGGACAACAGGGGTTAGGGAGTACATTAACACATTGCCAACATCTCTGAAGTCACTCTCAAAACTTGACCTAAGGTAAGTTTGCTTTGTTTTTGTACTTATTTGGAGGCAATTCTCCAAAATATTTAGTAATCTGGACTATCTTTTCAATGTCTGCATAGTAAGTAGATTTGGAAGCTGGAGATAGTACCTTTTTTGGGGTTAGAGGACAGATTTGTTTGCTGACCAGAAAAATAAAGATAATATTTCATGTGGGGGGCAAAGTTGTCACAGGTTTGCTCCGAGCTCTGATCAAGTACAACACAGGTGTGATGCCTGTTCAGTATCTGGACGTGCCTCCATGTTGCCTTTATGGGACCTATGGGTCAAGGAAATACAATGCAAACATGAAATTCAGGTTGCCTGCTGCACTGTAAGTTTTAAGCTACCTAAATCAATTTGGACTTGATTGCTTAACAGTATTATCTTTTGGAAAAGTGCTTACCAACTCTTTGATAAAAGAGTAGATGACTGAATAAAATCTGGTTACAGCGTGAAAAATGGCTTAGAGAGGAGAAAGATTGGAATTAGAAAGACTGACAGGCTATGTAAGTTGATTAGACAATAGATAAGGTAGACTGGATTAGTTCATGGGGGAAAAAAAAGCCAAAGAGGAGAGGAGCCCAGATATGCACAAACTTCACTAAAATACTTGGCTGATCCCTGTATAAAAATGCATGGGGGTGGGGTTTGGGGATTTTGCTCAGTGACAAAGTGCTTGCCTAGCATGCACAAGGCCCAGAGTTGGGTCCTTGGCTCTGGGGGAAAAACAACCAACAGCCAGGTGCAGTGATGCATGCCTGTAATCCCAGCGGCTGGGAGGCTGAGGCAGGAGGATCATGAGTTCAAAGCCAGCCTCAGCAAAAAGCAAGGTGCTAAGCAACTCAGTGAGACCCTGTCTCTGAATAAAATATAAAAAAGGGATGGGGATGTGGCGGCTCAGGTTCAAGTGCCCCTGAGTTCAATCCCCGGTACCAAACAATAACAAACAAACATAAAGAAAGAAAGAAAAGATGATGCATGGGGGGATCTTCAAGAAGTCTTCAGAAACAAACAAAAAGCTGATAAGGCTGATCAGAGATTTAAGTTACTACCCAGTGCAGAGGCATAGAATTTAGAGTCCTATATCATCTTAAGTGAAATAAATCAGTCCCCCACCCCCCCAAAAAAGGCCAAATGTTCTCTCTGATAGGCAGATGCTGACTGACAATAGGCAGGTGATAGGGGGAGGGAGAAGAGAAGAAATGGAGGTTCCCTGGATTGGACAAGGGGGAGTGGGGGAAGGTAGGGAATGGAAAAGACAGTAGAATGCATCGGACATAGATTTCCTATGTTCATATATAAATATGAACGACCAGTATAACTCCACATCATGTATATCCACAAAAATAGGAAGTTAAACTCCACATGTGTATGATATATCAGAATATATTCTACTGTCATGTATAACTAAAAAAAAGAAAAGAAAAAATAATTTAGAGTCCTACCTAGTATTTATAAGGTTTGGTACACATCTCAGGCTTTCTGTTGGAATCTCAGAAGAACCATGCCTTTAAAGGATAGGATATGTACCAGAACTATGGACTAGGTCTAAGAGATTCAACTAAAGACAGGGAAAAACTGAAACACTGAACAAGCTTAATGTGTTTGCCAGTTTTAACTGTCTAACAACAACAACAACAACAACAACAACAACTACAACGACAAAATATTCTTTATAGGAAAGTAAGAGCATCAAGTCCCTGCAAAGTATAATCCAAAATTCTGAGTATACAATCAAAATTCGTACACATGATACAGAACAGAAAATCAGGATTCAATGTTAAGAGAGAAAAAAATTAATGCAAATAGATATCAAGACAACCTGGATGGTAGAAATAGTACAGGAAGACTTTGTAGCAGTTTTATAAATATGTTTAAGGATGGAACGGAAAGATGGTCATAAGTATGAAACAAATAAGAGAACCTCAGCACAGAAAATGAGAAAGATTAATTTTCCCACTAATTCTTCTTAAAAAGAATTAGTGGGAAATTCTAGAATAGAAAAGTACAATATCTGAAATGCAAAACTCTACATGCACTTAATAATAGACAAAATAGCAGGAGAAAGGGTCAATGAATTTCCATATACATTAATAGAAGTTGCACAAATTGAAGAAAAGGACATGATTTTTAAAAATCAATAGAACTTCAATGACCTAGTAGGCAAATATAGAGAAATCTGACATATGTGTAATTGGTGTCCCAGAAGAGGAGAGAACAGAACAAAGCATTGAGAAATAAGACTAAAATTTGGTATAAATAACCACTTTTAGACCCAGGAATCTCAGTAAACCCCAGCATGGTTAATATAAAGAAATATATAGTATCTTTAGGCACATGATAGACAAACTGCCAAAAGCCGCTAAAAATATTGAAAGAAAACAAAAAGGAATCACCACCATTACACAGAAACAACAGGAATGATGCTTTATTTCTCATCTCTTCTTGCTTCTAGTATGTAGATGTCAGGGGTCCATAGGAGCCCCAGTGAATCTCATGCTCAAGCAAGTTTCACCACTACTCTGGTGGGCGGTTCTCTGTTCATCAGCCATAGCTACGGCCCTTTATGAATGTGTTCCTAAGTCCTTTCCTGGTCGATGGTTACTTGGTTACCTTGTCGCGGGGTGAGGTAGAGACGCAGCAGAATCAACACACAGACTCCAGGAGCTGGTGAGAGAACTGGCTGGAGACCCACCTCAGGTTGTCATCCAGTAGCTCAGTTTATTTTTGGAATGCACACAACTGTTATAGGGTTTGAGTGGGGCGTGCCTGTCAATCATACATAAGCAAGACAATATCCATAAGCCAATCATCTTCTGCCTAACGTAACCGCACTGTGAGGAAACTCTAAATATTTCTGTCGTGGCAGAAAGCAATCTGGAAGGGTCTTTGGCCCTTACTGAGTCAGGGGCTTCATACCCTGAAGCCCCTGACTCTCAGTTTCCTGGCCGGGCAGTTTGGCAATCCTAACTGCTGAGGATGTGGTTTCACCCCATCCTGCAGGCGCTCCTGTCAGGCCTGAAGGAAGGTGGATATTTCAGGCACTTCCAAGCTGCTAGTAGCTGCTAACTGAGACTGAAAGTTATTCCAACACCTTTGCATCCCAATGAACTTCTCCACTATCCAGGGTCACATCCATACTCATTCTAACAAGGTCTGTTCTCAGCTTTGTGGGGAGGAAGATTTCTCTTCCAACTTGTTCTTTTCTTTGGATACTCTCCCTAAGCCTCAGAAGTAGTCACTTCCTTCTTCAATTGCTATCCTGTATTCTTTAGATCAACAACACCTAAAAACTGACAATTATCTTCATATTTAGTGGTGAAATATTAAATACTTACTTCTTAAGATCAAAAATCAAGGCCAGAATATCTGTTCTAACCATTTCTACTTGAAATTGTAATAGAAGTTTTAGTTAGTGAATAAGCTACAAAAGAAGGAAGGAAGGGAGAGAGGGTATAAAGATTAGAAAATAAACTCATTTTTATTTGCACATGACATGATTGTTTACACAGAAGCCTAAGAAATCTACAAAACAACTTATTGAACTAATAAGGAGATTTAGCAAGTTTATAGGAAACAAGCCTAATGTCCCTGCCTCCCCCATCAAAAACATCAAAGCACATAAAAAGATCCTTAACATTACTTAGTCATCAGAGAAATGCAATTCAAAATCACTACACACTTAAATGGTTTCATTTATAATGACTGCATAGAGTGTCCTAAAAACTTTCATTCACTGTTGGTGGGAAAGTAAGATATACAACCATTTTGTAAAACTGGAAGTTTCTTAAAAGTTAAACATATACCTTTTATATAATCTAGACATTCCATTTTGAAATATTTACCCAAGATAAATTAAAGCGAATACTACATGAGTTTTTATTTGTAATAGCCCCAAAATGAAAACAACCCAAATGGTCACCAACAGGCAAATGGATAAATTGTTTGTGGTGTGTCCATTCAGTGGAATACTACTCAGCAATGACAATGAATAAATTATTGATAATATAACAATAACATTAATTGCAAAATAATTATACAGAGGAAAAGAAGCCAGACCAAAAAAGAATAAAATTTTATAAAATACAAGCCAATCTGTATTTACAGAAAGCAGATCAGTGTTTACCTGGGGAGGGAAAGCAGGGGCAGAGAATAGTGGGAGGGAAGGATAACAAGGGTTATGAGGAAACTTTTGAAGGTAATGGCTATTCTCATTATTTTGCTTTTAGTGATGGTTTAATTAGTATGTAAATATGGTTAAGCTTGTCAAATCATATGCCTTTGATGAATGCAATTTAGTGTATATAAAATTTAGGAAACTATTAAAATAGTATAAAGAATAGTAGAGATGTTGCATAATGTTCTGAATGTGCTTAAACCACTGAATTTTTATCTTAAAAATGATTAAAATGGTAAATTTTAATGTTATGTAAATTTTGGTATAATTTAAAAAAGAACTATTGCCATGGAGAGTTTAAAAATACAGTGCTATGATAGGTAATCTAATCTGGAATCTTATTTTAAAACTGTTTTTAGTGCTTTCTATGGTAAGATTAAAAATAATGTGGGAAAAATAGGCAAAGGATTTCAACAGACGGCATTATAAAAGAAAATATACACATGATTTTTTAGGACATGAAAAGCATTCAACTTCCATAGTCATTAGGAAAATGCAAATTAAAACAAAAATGAGATAAACATGAGAAATTCAAAAGACTGACAAGAAAACAAATATTGCTGAAAATATATAACATCTGGACTATCATATATTTTGGTCAGAGTAGAAGGTGGTACCAACATTTTGGAGAACCATTACACAGCATCTACTAAAGTTACACATATGCCTACTCTTTAAAGAACAGCTACACTTACATGTATTTAAGAGACAGTAGCACATATGCCCATAAAAAGACTTGATCAAGAATGTTGATGTATTTTATTTATTCATAAAAAGATTCATTCATAATACCCAAACTGTAACCAATCTAAATGTCCATCAAAATGTGGATGTATAAACAAAACCATATAATGGAATACTATTTAGCAATAGAGAAGGAAAGAACTATTGATACTGCAAAAATATAAATGGATTTCAAAAAATATTGTTAAGCAAAGAAACTAGATACAGAAGAATAGAACATTGCATACTTCTCATTATAGAAAGTCAAGAACAGGCAAAACTAATCTCATTTTTGAAATTGGAATGGTGGTTACCATGGAGGTGGGGACTGGTCTGAAAGAGGCAAAAAGAAACCTTCAAGTGTTGCTGAGACATTTTTATGTCTTGATTGTGGTGGTAATGAAATGATTAATACATATTTAATATTTACACTTTTCTGTACATTATAATTTGTAAAATTTAACTCAATTAAACAGAATATGAAATATTTACTGTTACTAATATTAAGTTTATTTTTGCAATGTAGATTTATTAAATATGTAGATTTATTAAAAATGTTAATTTATTAAAATGTAGATTTATTAAAAAATATTACATCATTAAAAAAATCATCAAAGAAGGAATAAAGGATTGTCTTTCCCAAGAAAAGACAACTGAAACCTTTTTATCAACATCTGTTTACATCCTCCTTGCCTCTCCTGAGGAGAATCAGTATTGTGGCATATATTAACATGGTTACCCACGTGAGACGCAATTCTACTACAATAACAAATCAACAGTAATTTTAATATCTATCATCACTTTAAAGGTGGTAAATATTTAAAATCAGTTTTTCCTCTCTGTTATGTTTTTAATAATAAAGACATCTCCCTTCCAGGAGCCTTCTAAAGAGGCTTCTCACTGACTCTCCATTTGGAATGCTCTGGAAGAACTTTTTAAGGGCTCCTCTGACCTACCCCAGAAACATTTTTATATGTCATATAGTATATACTTTTAAGTCATGTTGTTGTAAACATGCCCTTCAAATGTAGTAAAAATCTACCCAGCCATTTTCAAAACATGCAGTGTTTAGCTAAATATATATACTATACATATAGACATACATTTACCCAAATATACTAATATTATGATCTTCTTTCTTTACAAAATGGTAAAAACTGTTGTCATCTGCAGGAAGCAAGTGGTCTGTAGATTAGAAGTTAGGAACTAATGCTCTTCAGTGGGACTAAAACTGTGCTTTGGTGACCAGCATGATTCTTCCAACAACATATACTTTTCATGTTATATGCAAGGACTCTCCTATATAGCTTATATCTAGTAACCTTGGTATAGTACAATAGTGTTTTAAAAATATTAAAATTACCTGAGAAGTTTAAAAAAAATATTAATGTCTGATTCCCACCTCAGACCTATTGAATCAAAATCTTGGGAGGTAGGACTCAGTGATTTTTAAGAATTCCTTTTTAAACTTCTCTATTGGAATTTTAAAAAGCTATGCTGTTTTGCATTATTATTTTAGGGTTTTCTCTGAGGATTACAGTTTATATTCTCAACTTTATAAAGTTTACTTAAGAGTTAATATTGTATCACGTCATAAAATTTAAGGGCTAAGATTCATATAATTTATGCAAATGTATAGTTGCATTTATTCCCATTACATTCTTCATGTCACAGTTATATATGCATTACATATATAGGTACACTATACAAATATTATAAATCCCAGTACAATTTTATAATTTTTGCTTTAAACACCCATATGCATTTTAAGGAAATTAAGAGAAAAATACTTTATCTTTATCCACATATTCACTTTTATAGTGTTTTTCATTTCTTCCCCATGACCCAAGTTTCTGTCTAGTATCATTTCCTTCCAACCTGAAGAAGTCCCTTTAGTAATTCTTATAGGTTTATTTGAGATAAACTCTCTTATTTTTGTTTGTCTTTATTTCACTCTTATTCTGGAAAGTTTTATTGGATATAGAATTTAAAGATGACATTTTCTTCTTTTAGCATTTTAAAGCTATCATTCTACTATCTGCTTGTTTTTACTGTTTTTTAGAGTAGCATGCTGTCACTTATATCGATTATTATACTAGATCATGTCTTTTTCTCTGTCTGCTCTCAAGATTTTCTCTTCATCTCTGGTTTTTAGCAGTCCAATTGTGGCATTTTTAGGTGGAGTTTTCTTCATATTTATCTTATCAGAGTTAACTTCATGAATCTTTATGTCTTTCACCAAGTTTTGGCAATTTTTTGGATATCATTTCCTTGATTGTTTTTCTGCTCCACTCTCCTATCCTTCTGGGAATCTAATTACAAGTATAACAGATCTGTCAATATTGTCCCACAAATCATTGAGATTCATTTTTACTCTTCTTTCCTCTGTTTGTTTTTAAAATTGGATAATTTATATTGATTTATTTTTCCATTTACTTCTTTTTTATAGTTTCTATTTTTCTGTAGGACATGCTTATTATGAACATTGTTTTCTTTTTGTGTGTGTGTGTGTGTGTGTGTGTGGTGCTGGGGATTGAACCCAGGGCCTTGAACATGTGAAGCAAACACTTTCTTTGCATTCTTAAGCAAAGTTAAAATGACTGATTTAAAATCTTTGTTAATTAAATGTCTGAAATAACATGAATGGTTATTCTCTGTTATTGCATTTTTCTTAAATATGGATCATAGTTTCCTGTTTGTTTATGAATCTAATAATTTTAAAAAATATTTTTAACATTAAAAATACTAATACAGTAGAGACTTTGTTACATTACACTAAAAAGTATTCAACTTTTTGTTTTAGAAGGTAGATACTTGGCTGAATTCAAACTCCAAAGTCTTGTTTCTCCAGCAAAAGAAGGCAACAAGTAAAATCTCTGATGAAATATTTTAGCCTTAGCTTGCCTCATAAATATTTAGGTTAGAAGTCAGTCAGAAATTTGGGCAGTTTATATAAAGAGTTTGAGCTTCCTTTTCATGGGTCTCTTCTGAAACAGAAATGGCTTTTAGCCATTTCTTCAAATGCAGTCCTTTGATTCCTCAACAAATAAGAGTACAGATTCTTTTTTTTTAATTATAGGTTTAGAACCATTTTTAAAAAATTGTTCTATTATACGTGACAGTAGAATGCACTTTGATACATCATAAATAAATGGAATATAGTTTCTCATTCTTCTGGTTGTAGAATGATGTAGAATCCCACTGGTCGTGCATTCACATATATACATAGAGTAATAATATCTGATTCATTCTACTGTCCTTCCTATTCCCATAGCCCTTCCCCTCCCCCCACTCCCCTCTACCCAATCTAAAGTAACTCTTATTCTTTCCTAGCCTCCCCTCCTTATCATGAATTAGCATCTGCATATCAGAGAAAACATTCAGCCTTTGGTTTGGGGGGATTGGCTCAATTTTCATCCCTCTTGCAAATTTGAGTAGGTCCTTCTGTAAAAGTAGAAATTCACTCAATGCTGTTCTCCTTCTCCCTTCTTCTACAATTTCTGTCTGCTTTCAGTTCCTCTAGATAGTTTCCTTTATATTGTGTCCAGAATTTAAAACTGTTTTCATTGGAGGGTTGATCAAACATGAGTACTCACCATTACTAGAAGGCATTGCTATTTTAAAAAGCTCTCTATATGGTTTAGAACTATATTAATTCTGATTATTTTAAAAGGATTTAGTTAATCTCAATAGTCTTCATCCTCCTAATTAAATCAATCCTATCACACCTTGAATTATCCATGCAATCACAATAACCTGAAGCCTGGTTTCCTAGTGATTATCACTGGGCTCTCATATCTTACCCCAAGTGGCCAATTCACTGCTTAGTACAATAGTTGAACTACTAATCAGACTTACTGGATAGAATAGGAACTAAATCTTTTCCTTTTTTTTTTTTTTTTTGTACCAGGGATAGAGCTTAGGGGTGCTTTACTGATGCGCCATATCCCCAACCCTTTTTTATTTTTTATTTTGAGACAGGATCTTTCTAAGTTGCTTAGGACCTCACTAAGTTCCTAAGGCTCAGCTAGAGGATTACAGGAGTATACCACCATATCTGGCTACTAAATTTTCAACTGTGTTCTGTCTAGTGACTGGAGCTCCGCTACTCTTGCCCACTGCCTATCTGCAGCAGCCCCACAAGTTACCACCTGATTCTATCTACATTTTTAAAATGCTGACAATAGCTATCCTTGACTAGAAATCAGACACAGTCTTTATGCAATTCAATATCCCTTCCTACTGAACCTCTAATAACAGCTGGGTAAAACAGATTCTCTTAGACTTTTCTTGTCCAAGCAGGAGGGACAAGCATAAAGCTTCTCTCCTTTCTCACTGTGAGTCAAATACTGTATCCCATTAGAAAATTCTAAAGTTAGGATAATATGTTTTATAGAATGAGTAATATTTTTAACATATCTATAAGACTGAAAATTAGAGAACAAAATGATTCAAGAGTATTGGGTATTAAACTGGATCCAGAACTAATTCTGACAGTACTAGCACATGAATTCATTCTTTCATGCCTTACAGATAAGTGTTTAGCAACTATTTTGTCCAAGTCATTTTAGGGGGATACAAAGATAAATCTGATAGGACTCTGTATTCTAGAAGCTTACAGAGCATGAGTGGAATGGTTCATGAATTATAGGATAAAGGGGCTAAGATTCATAAGTAAGGGCAAAATGACATTCTTTTTTTTTAGATGGACACAATCTTTATTTTACATTTATGTGGTGCTAAGGATCGAACCCAGTGCCTCATGTATGCTTGGTGCACACTCTATCACTGAGCCACAACCCCAGCCCCAAAATGGCATTCTCAGAAGTGTTACCTGAATGTTTTAGTTGATGCTTCTTGATTTTAACTTCAAAGTAACTAACTAAATCTTCTTAAATACACTTTGCACACATTCAAAGGGCTTATCATAATGTGATCTAAGTCAGGGCTCTTTAGATTATAGGTTCCTTAACAGAATCAAAGTTATATAGAGCCCTTTCAATTCATTAATTTATTTTAATCTATCCCTATAAAAACCTAAGTATTGTCAGAAATTTGAAGAATAGGAAACAGAAACCTGGAGTGTTTAAATTTGAAACCTGCCAAAAATCACTCAGGAAGAAGCAGAAACTAAGTCATAAATCTTGATCTTCTGACTTCCAAAAGTTCCATTCTTTTGCTATTGTTACAGCTGACATACATTAGAGAAAAGAGATTCATGGAGAGGACTACAAAGAAGGTCAATATACCAATGGAATCAAGGTGTATGAGGACTGAGGAAAGGTTTTGAATTTGATGATAAGAAGGGCAGTGGTAAGTTAGTGACAAATGTCTTTCTTTCAACCCAATACAATCAATTTTCAAGTTTTAAATCCAACTTTTAAATAAAACTTAAATAATAAAACTTTTAATAAAAGTTTTAAATAAAACTTCAAATGGATCCATTATTCTCCATGTAGGACCCTTCAATGATCTGAGCCTACCTTACTTATCTAATATCATCTTTCCATGTTTTCTACTTAATAGTCAATGGTCCATAGTAATTAAACTAGATATTCTTTTTTCCTTGAGATTACCCCAAGAATACTTTGGATATACATAATGTCAATACATAATTCTTCCTCTCTTCCACTTAGCATAGATGCTAGCTTCTGAAGGAAACCATTCCTACCCATAATACCCTTGGGTGGCTTGAGTGCCTTTCCTACGTTTTCCTATCCTCACTCCTTTTCTACCATTTAACACAAGAATACTACATTTTAATGACCAATTTATCTTATTTCTTGTCCCCATTAAACTATGAACTCCCAGAGTGCTGAATTGTCCCTGTTCATGGTTCTATTTCTATAACTTAGTATAGTAGCTTCTGTACAAATATTTGTTGAATGAGTAATAAAGACTATTTGGAGTTAAAAAGCAACAAAGCATTGTAATCTGATCTTAAAAGCTTACAGATTTTAGACAGTGTGTATTCATGAAAATCTTTAGTGCAAATCTATTTAAACTTTGAATTTCTTTTGCCTCTACTATTTCCTGTAAATAATTCTGCTGAAATATAAATGTGGTCACAATTATACATCCCCAAAGATAGTTCTAGAAAAACTGCATGAAATCTAAGAGAAAATTCTTTGAGCTTATATGAAGCAAAACAAGTAGTTTATATAACCACTATTCCAAGTGTTTAACAGTATTGAGAATTTTGTTAATCTTTATGGTGGATTACAAGTGATTAAAATCATGGAATTTTCAAGCCAGCACTGACATAGGAAGAACCTAATGAAATATAGGAAGAACTCAAATATTTGGAAGGCTAATGAACCTTAGGATTTGAAGGGCCCAGTGAGATCACTAAGGTCATTCACCTAACATTTAGTTTGTGCATTCATTTAGTTATTTTAAAATACTTTTTGAATCATTTCAAACTGATTAGCTAGACTTTGACCATGGGAAATATTCTGGGGTTATGGAGATGGGCTGGATATATAATGCATAACTTAGTAATGCCTATTCACACACTCTTGGCATTACTGTCAACTCACCTTTATTCAAGGCTTTCATGAAGATACACTGTATGGATTATGCTTATAAATGTTTTCAGTATTGACTACATTATAAAGACATTAAAACAAGATTACACATGGTTTTAGATGTCAGAAGTACACTGAATTTAATTTGTACTTATAGAATGTATCTATAAAAACAATTTTGTTTATAACATTATATTTAACAGTTCTCATTAAATTTGTTCCATTTATATGGAATTTAGTAGAATTTAAGTCATTCACTTAGGCTTGAAGAGGTGGTATGAAGACCTCTGTGTATTAGAGAACAAATTAATTCATTTTTCTTGATTACCTTCTCCATTCATACTCAAAATGATAGCACAATAGCATCAATATATGGGGTATAAAAGCACAGAAATATAGGAGTGTAAAATAAGAGATTTGAGATTGAATTGCATATGATACCATTAGTATCATTTAAATCCAATGCCATCACTTTGTTCTATTTTGCAAATGAAAAAAGAAAAAAGGGCATTCCTTAGAAGAAGCAATTTGGTCAATACATTGTTTAGGTTTGTCAATAAAGGCATAAGTGAAAGATTTTATTTTATAAGAAGTCATATTTCTAAATGAATATAGGTAAAAAAAGACTGTCAGATATCCACATTTTGTTAATTCATTTATCCTTTTAATAACTTGCTTATTTTTTTCTAATACTAGTGTTTAAAATGCCTATCATTTGTTCATGATGGTGATGAGGTAAGAATTTAAGTTTTCCTGTAAAGTTTCATTTTTATTCTTCATTTAAGTGGGTTTATCTTCTAGCATCACCAAAGACAAAAAGAAATAACCATAATTTATATTTTATGTGTGTGTGTGTGTGTGTGTTGCATATCCAGGCTTAAAAATATCATTTAAAGTTCCATAGCTTTATTATCCAAAGGGCTATCTAATTAAATAAAAAGGGGAGTATATGTTAGCTGAGTCAACTTCAGTATCTATTCCTTTGTATAAAGGGCTTTCACATGCTTTCCTCTTCAATTCTGAAAGCACACGGTTCCTTATTCCCTTCACCATGAATAAGGCTGACATTTGACAGCTTCACAAGGCTGACAGGGTTACCCAACAGCCCACCCTCCCTATTCTCAATCCAATTAGACCTCTAATCCTCCAGATGAAAGGCCCAACTGCTCACGTTCCTCATGACAACGACAGCTATTGATTATTTGTCACTGCAGCTAACACCTTCCCTGTCGAGGCTGCTCTGACAGAAGCAAACCTACCAAATTAGACAGCACTTTATCTGCCCTGGAGGCCAAATGGCACAACAAGTAAAGGCTAATAAATGGTATAAAAATGAACAAATCATAACATTATGACAGGCTGATCGTTGCCAGCAGCCTCCCAGCTCAAGCTTGATGTTCTGTTAGACTTGCTCCTTCTCTTTCCCCTCTGCTCTAGCTCCAACTTTGACTGAATTAAAGGCCAGAACAATTAAGGCATTTGACCAGCAAAGATAAGCCAATTGAAGTATCACCAAGGGACATAAATGTCAATAACTGACTGCCATTTGTCAATACAAACATTCTGGAGATGCAAATGCTGAAGCCTCTGCTCTCCACTAGGCTGCACTGACTCACTTTCCACCGAGAGTCAGCTCAAATGGACAGTCCGTGGCTATTTAACCAGAAGAGGGGGAAAAGGAAAGAAAAGAAAAAGAAATTTATGGTCCCAAGAGAGGAAGTATTCTATGAAGAACAAGCAAAAGTCATTGGGGTGGGGGTGGAGGATTGCATGAGAAAAAGATATAGCAAAGCAGAGCTATTCTTTCTTTAGAAAATATTCTAATACTAGATAACTGAATGCCATCATATTTTTTTAGTTGAGAATATATGCATAATTTAAGAAATGCTGGACCACCTGGGAGAATTAATGAAACTCTTTCAAAGGATACTCATTCATCCAGTAAATAATTTTGAGCATCAACCATGTACTTGTTCTAGGCAATGGGAATAAAAATGAATAGAACAGACACATACACACACAAAACAACAAAACCCTAACTTCATGGATATTCTTTACATCTGAGTGAGATAAAAGACAATAAACAAGAAAAATAAATAAAACATGTAGTATTTTAGATAGTATTCATTGCTAAGGAACAACCATAGAGCAGAGTAGGGTGAATAAAATGTGTTGAGATCAAGGTGGGTATTAGAATAGCTAGGGAGGGGTTCACTGAAATAGGGCCTTTTGAATAAAGAACTGATGAAGTCAGAGAATTCAAAATGGAGATTTTACTGGAACAGCATTCCTAATAGAGAGAAGAGAAAATGAAGAGCATCCTTGGTTGTTAGAGAAATAGCACTGAAGTCAGAGTGGCTTATGAAGAGACCACAAAAATTAGAAATAAGGTCATTCAGACAATAGAATTCAGAACACATAAGGTTTTATAGTCATAGGAACATAGCAGTCTCTTATTATATTCATGAGATTGGTTCTAAAACCCCTGTAGATACAAAAATCCACAAATCAAGTTCCTTATATGAAATAGTACACTATTTGCATATACCATACACACATTCTTTCATATACTTTAAATTATCCCCAAATTACTTATAATTTCTAATGATAGTTGTTACATTGTATTATATAGGAAATGAAGACAAAAAAGTCTATACATGTTCAGTACTGATGCAAATTTTTTTCTGAATATTTTCTATCCATTGTTGGTTGACTCTGCAGATGAACAATCCACGGATATGAAGGACCAATGTACTTAGGCTTCTATTCTGAGATGGTAATCCCTTACAGGGTCTAGAATAGAGGAGTGACAGGATTGACTTAGGTTTCAAAGAATCATTCTGGCAAATGTATTGGGAAAGGACTGTAGGTGGCAAGAGCAGAAATCAGGAGAAAAGTTAGTAGGTTCCAATAATCATCTAAGCAAGGCTAATACTATAATCCAATCCAACCTGAAGATAACTAGAACAACAGCGATAAGAAAGGGGATGGTGAGAAAAGTGGTTGAAGTCTGGGTAAACCTAGAATGTAGAGCTAATAGGATTTATTGATGGACACTTGTATCATACAGGTGAGTGGGACTTTGCATAAAAATGGGAGCTCAATATATGTTAGTTGAACTGAATTCACCACTTGGCAGTTCTATTGAAAATCCTATGCCTTGCAGCAAGGGAACTATATCAAGTCAAACTTTCTAAAGAAGGTTATAGGTAAACATTTTGGTCAGATCTGTGTTTGAAATCTTAGCTCTGCCACTTGATGATAATTTACTCAAGCTCTTTGAGCCTCGGTTTCTTCATCTTTACTATGTGATATTCTATCATTGTTAGAGAAAAAAAGAGTGCAGTTATAAAATCGAAAAGATTAAGTGGAAAGCCCTTTTAGTCCTGAACTAGAAAAGGAAGTGATAAAATTGTCTTTTTTTTTTTTTTTTGGTATCAGGGATTAAACCCAGAGATGCTTATCCACTGAGTCACATCCCCAACTCTTCTAATTTTTTTTTTTTTTATTTTGAGACAGGGTCTCACTATGTTGCTTAAGGCTTCACTAAATTGCTAATGATGGCTTTGAGTTCACAATCTTCCTGTGCTACTGGAATTACAGGCATTTGCCACCATGCCCAGCTTGTATTTATAGTTCTTAAATAAATTTCCAAACTCTACCCATTGCAAAGACAGAAACAATCATCAACCCAGTAGCAATGAGCTCTATAGACCCTAGATTGTGGTCTCAAAATGCTTTTTTTCTATTGAAAGAAAATTCTTTGGAAACATGGTTAATTTTAAGGTCTGGAGCAAAAAATAATAACAATGAACTTGAAATTATAAATAGGATATCAAATACTAGGATCATGTCAAATAATTCAGAATCCAAATTGGAGGATCTTCCATAGGCCAAAGATGGAGTATTATGAAAATAAATTAAGGATTATAAGTTCAATGGATTGGTATAGCAAATGTGCTAAAATGATACTAAAATGTGTAGGCTTTATTCATAATAATACTGAAACAGAAAAAAAAATTAAATGGTCAGCATGTGACAATGCCAAGAAAACAACTCATTATTTTGAAAATTGATAAATAAAAGCAAAAGAAGCAAGCATTTCTTTTTTCTTTAGAACTGTACTATTGAGTGATCTACTAATAGATAAGGCAAAGTTTCTCCTTATTGAATTATTCTAGCTAAAAACTGTAGAAAGGATGGTAGAATTAGACTATCACCATTTTATAATTCCTAATGAAAAATTGACCATAGGCGCTGAGCATTGATAACTGCTAACATCACAAAAATGGAGACAATGAAATAGCACCCACCATGGCAAGCATACCATAGTAATGAAGTAATTTTGCACCCCCCCCAAAAAAAAACACCAACTGAACCTGAATGAGATCAAGTATCTAGATCCAATAACTAATTTACAGGAACTACATAGGACTGAGGAATAAGTTAATTACACCTGGAGAGAGAATCAACATCCTACTGAGACAATCAGTCTACACTGAGATGTCAAATTAGGGTAGGGATTAAACTATAATTACAAAAAAATTGTAAGGAAATAAAAGCAAGATTGAGAGTGAATCAGATTTAAAATATATATAAAGACATATCAATCAGGATATATTATTTGGGTCCTGTGTCAAACATATGTAAACAAAAATACTTTTTTTTTTTTTTTGAGATGGGATCTTCCGTGTTGCTCAGGATCCCTCACATTTCTGGGTTCAAGTAATTCTTCTGCCTCAGAGTTCCAATAGCTGGGACTACAATGTATACACAACCATTTGGCTTTATTCATATCGCTTGCTCAATTTTTAATAGGGTCATTGGTCTTTTGTATCTTCAGTTTATATTTTAGGGGTATTAACCATTTGTTAATGATATAACTTGCAAACATTGTTTCCAGTTTGTCCATATTTCCTTACTTTATTTGTCATGTTTTCTGGAAGAAAAAATTCTTCATCACTATGTAGCAATGTTTATTAACCTTGTTTCTATTGCTTCTATATTTTGATTCACAGGAAGTTTTCCCCATTTCTAGATTATTTATGGCAAATATTAATATCTTTAACATTTTATAATAATATAAAGGATTACCATTTAATTAAATAACACCTTAAAGCATGCACCTATGTGCATATGAACACATATGCACGCGCACGCACACACATTTATGCGCATACTGTACTAGTTAACAACCTGCACAACACTGAAATGACCAGTTTACATACATGATTAAAAGTTTACGTTCATTATTTCAAAGTACAGTTTGATATTTTAACTCAAATTCCTAAAAAATGATTTGTAAAGAGTCAGTCTAATGAATGAGAAAGAGATAGAAAATATTTGAATAATAAATTTCAAAGAATCCAAACCATGTCTTATGAAATCTAGAATTGAGATAAACTTTAAGTATACTCAATAATTTCATAAAAATAAGTAGGTTTATTGGTAAAATGTTAAACTTATGGTTATGAATTCTGAGATTTTAAACAGTTATACAGATTGAATTTAAACACTTTGAGATATATGGTGCAATACCTGACATATATTAAATACTAAAAATGTATTTGTTGAACAAATGAATAAATGATATACAGATCAGAAATGGAATGGCAAACAAGTAGATTCTGATAGAGAATATAAAAATTTTTAAGAGGCCTCGTTGACACTTGTAACATAGTTTAGACAAGTACATGAAATATTAAAAACATTTTTTAAATTAGTGAGGTTGATCTTAGTACTAGTGTTTCAATGATTGAGGTTTTCTACAAACAGGACCTATTTTGATATCTAAGATTAGAATAAGCATCCTGGTGACTCATAAGTGAGGGAGAGGACAATTATACTGAATGGCAGATTCAAAAACCATGAGGACTTTGATAGATAGCATGATGAAAACATTTCAATTCACCATGCATTAATTATTTTTTAAGTATTTGATATAGGAAATAAAAAGGATTACTAAAACACTCTTCCATATTACTATGCTTATCATCTGTGGGGAAATCAAATGTGTCAACAAAAGAATATGTATCTGTGAGACAGGTGATAGAATAGTGACTGAGAACACAAGGTACTAGAGGAATAAAGGAAGGAATGGTTAAATTTACTTAAGTAAGTATGGGCAAGTTCAAAATTCAGTTACAATAAGATGCTGTATTTGGATTGAAAACCATAATGATATAAATACAGGATGTAGTTTAAGCAGTAGTAAATACAAAGCAGAGGTAGAGATGTTATTTGAAAAGACTTCCAACATGAATAAACAATATTTGGTGGTCAAAAAGTTAATGGAGGGGCTGGGGTTGTGGCTCAGAGGTAGAGCACTCATCTAGCATGCGTGAGGCACTGAGTTCGATCCTCAGCACCACATAATAATAAAACAGAGATATTGTGTCCACCTATAACTGAAAAATAAATATTAAAAAAAAGTTAATGGAGATAGTCATGTTATACTTTGGGCTCATTGAATTTACAGTATATTCTGTTAAAACTTATTTTCAGGGGGCATTTAGACAGTGTATGCATATCTTGTGAAAGGGATCAGAAAGGGCTGGAGACTTGAAAGCATATTATTATGTGAGGAATGAATGAAGGAACAGTTAAAACTGGAGAAAAATTGATCTACTTGGCCGGCCAGAGTGATTATTTTATTAGGATATATGACAGATCATGTTATTACTCTCCTTGAAATCCTCCAATGACTACTCATCTCATTCAGAGTAAAAACATATTCTTGGTCATGGCCTATACAATGCTACAGCATCCAGCCACCATTTCTCTTTCCCCATCTACTACTTTCCCCTTGCTCAATCATTAGAAGGTTAATTGATACTAGCTTTCTTGCTATTCCTAACATTCTAGGCATGCTTCCATTTAAAGGCCTTTGTTCTGACAGTTTCTTTTGCCTGGAACAAATGATCTTTGCTCAAATGTTCATATGGCTAACTTCTCCTCCTTACTCAACTCTTGCTGTAAATATTTTAATACAGACTATTTTGATTGCTTCATTTAAAATTACAACTTGGGCTGAGAATGTGGCTCAGTGGTGGTGCTACTTGCCTAGCATTCACAAGGCCTTGGGTTCAATTTCAGCACCTAAATAAATAAATAAATAAAATTATAACCTGCCCTCTACACCCAAATGACTCTCTTCATCCTTCTTACTTTGGTGTTTTGAGTTATCTGTTACTATATTTGTAAGAGATCATTTGGAACTTATAAAGCTTAATAGCCAAAGAAGGTACAAAGAGTCCTATGATTGGTCATAGGTAAAACGTTGTGGCCAGGGTGGACAATATTCATACTATAGTGATAATAAGTCCCCAGATTCCCTTTTACCCTTTTGTGAACAGTAAAATATAAGTAGGAAAAAAGCAAGAAAAGAAAATTACATGAAAAATTATGGTCCTGTGACATAAGAAGATAATTAGAAAATTAATGCTCACATTTTCTTTGGAATTGATGTTATACACAAAATTAATTTTTAAAAGGTTAAATGAAAGTAAATGGATCTGAAGTTCCTTTTTACCAGCCATAAAAATATTCGCTGGCCCTGTGCCCAGAGTTTAAAAGAAATCAGCATGAGTCTAATGAAAAACAAGCTGTAGGTCTCAGGGAAATTCAATATATACTCTTTTTTTTCTTTTAGTTTTTGATTGGTTTCCATGGGAATCTAGACTTGTGGGGATCTCTGAATCTATTCATGGAAAGCATATACTGGTATTGTCATGCCTTGATAAGAGTAGGGGTCAATGAAGAGATAAAATGATTAGGAAATAAATATGACTGTAGAAAAAATGATTGTTTAAAATGAAATTCTACAAGCCATGTAGATTTTAAAACAATCTTTAAATCATGCTGTGTTTGAGAGGTATGATGACAAAAGCAAACAAACAAACAAAAATAAACACTGGAATTAAAAGCAGCAGCTTTTAGTTCAAATCCTGAATCTGGTGTATGAGAAAGTAACCTATTGGAATTTCTTTAGCGGTTTGACAGGAAAACTGGATTTGGAAATGACTATTGGCCAAAAGGAACAGAAGCCTGAGAATGTAAAGCTTCAGGAAAATAGGGAAGTTTTCTTTCTGTGTAGCTACATCAGCAGCACTGAGTTGGGAATCAGAAAAACAAGGTAATTTCTGACTTGGAATAAGTGACCAAAGAGACCTCAAAGAACTTAATCAAATTATACCTCAGTTTAATTATATAGAAAATAGATTTTAAACAACTCTTCTGCTATGAAGCTACTGTAAGGTAAAGGAAGGCTTTTTAAAAATGTTAGAATCATGGTAGAAAAATTCAAAATAATGATTTCAATCAACATGTGTTGACATGTTGTTCCTTGTAACTATAAATTTTATCCCTGCAAGTAGAAGCACATGAACTATAATCAAACTGTTAAAAGGACTGATAGGTTTTAGTTTCAATTATTGGATTTGTTTAAAGCAGAACAACTCCAGTTTTGATTGGAACACTAACTTGAATGTAAATCCTAAATATCTGAAAACAGTTTCTAAACTGGAAAATAAGAGGACAAGTTTAGTGATAGTTTCTAAATATGTGGAAGGGACAATGCTGGTTTACAAACCCCAGAAGCTGAAATATAAAGAAGCAGATTCTTTAGAATAGAATTTTCTCCCTGTCTGGAAAAAAAAAAATAGAAAACTCTAGCTAGGGTTGAAATCAAATGGGGGTAAAACCAAGGGTTGTCTAATATCACCCATCTCCATCTACAGATTTCTTGAGAGATCGTTAAGATTGCAGGGCATAAAGGTTTCCTGTGCTGATTTTCTCATATTTCTAAGCAAGGAAGACATAAAAAATGTCTTTTGGTGCCTTCTTGTAGAGGCATACCAATAGCCAAAGCCTCATGAAATATCACTAACTGTTTACTATTCAGATATTCATTGGCTCTACATTTGTGTAGAGTGAGTAGTTATTAAATTGTTTTAAAATGGACTAATGAGTGAATACAGCCATGGAGAAGCTGAGTAGTAGCCACTAAAAATGTTTAACTAAAGCAAAAGGGATGAGTAATGGCACAAACTAATTTTTCACTACATCAAAAGCTTTAAAAAGATGATAATTTTAAATATATGATAGTCTATTAATCTTGAAACAGATTATAATAATTCTAAACCCTATTGTCACTTTAATACTATCAGCTCATCTACATAACAGTCAAATTTCAGATTTAAGGATGTTTTCAGGTATAACTTATGCCATGTAAGTCACCAAGATAATAAAGAACTTTCTTGACATGGATGGGATATATATGTGTTGATTACATAGAAAGGATGAGGTGATGCTGGGCATAGTAGCACATGCCTGCAATCCCATTGATTTAGGAGGCTAAGGCAGGAGGATCACAGGGCAATTTAGTAAGATCCTGTTTCAAAAAAAAATTAAAAAAGAGCTGGGGTGTGGCTCAGTGGTAAAGTATACTGGGTTCAATCTCCAGTACTGCCCCCCACCTCAAAAAAAAAAAACACTGAGGTAAGATTGAGAATGTATAAAAATTGGAGGGTATTTGTAAAATACATTCTCTACTTAAAATAATTTTGCAGCTTTAAATGATAGTTTTAATTGAAATCTTTTCATTTTATTGTACTATACTAAACTTGCATTGCCTTATTCTTGTCCTGTGCTAATATTTTAGTTATGTTTCTGCTGTTTAAATTGTTGTTTCACAATTAAATTATTTTTCTTTATGTTAGAACAAGTTGCCATGTATATCTATGGCAGTATATCTTCGTAAACTTACAGTTATCTCATGTATCTTTTTCCCTTGGAATTTTCTGCCCTTTCCCAGTCTTGTACAAACATAATTATTTCTTTTAACCCATTTCTGTCCTAATTTTAACAATTATTTTTACCTATTTTTTGCATATAATGCATTCACATGGTTCAAAAATAAAAATGATATAAAAAGGTGCATAGTAAAAACATTTCCCCACTTTTGCCCCTCTCCCTCATTCCTTCTTCTACCCTCATCATGAGCTAAAAACTTCGATTAGTTTTTTATATGTCTTTAAAAAGCTTTTATATCTTTAACCTTTTTTGGTGTTTTGTTTCTAAAATGTTATGTTTTCTTTGCAATTTATAAATTATTTTACCCCAAATCTATTCACTTTACAATACACCTTGGAGATATTTCCCATTTATTAGTTAGATCTCATTGTCATCATTCTTTTTCCAGTTCCATAGTGTTCCATTGTATAAATGTACCACTTAAAAAAAAAAAAAACAGTTTCTTATTGATGGGATTTGGGTTGTTTCCAATCTTGTTTTTGTAAATACTGCTGTCATAAATAATCTTCCACATCCTGGTGTGGTGGTGAACACCTGGAATCCCAGTGACTCAGGAGACTCAGGCAAGAGGATTACAAGTTTGAGGATACTCTCAGAAACTTAGAGAGACCCTGTTTCAAAATAAAAACTAAAAAGGGCTAATGGTGTGGTTTTTGTGGCAGAGTACTTCTAGGTTCAATCTCCAGTCCCCCCGCCCCCCCCCACCAACAAAATTCTACATACATGATTTCTTATTTGTGCATGTTTATCACTAGGATAAATGATTAGAAATGGGTCAAAGGGCATTTGCATTTTCAGTTTATACAGCACTAGATGAGAGTACTTATCCATAGCCCTACACAGTGAGTTGACAGGTGGGAAAAATTTTCTTGGCATAGTTTTAATCTGCATTTCTTTTATAAACAGAATTGAACATATTTTCATTGCTTGAGAGTAATTTGAATTTCTTTTAATGTGACTTTTCTGCTGATTTTTCTCTCATGTTGCTAATCTTTCTTTTCAATTTTAAGATGCAATTTATATTTGCCCTATATTGTTGTAAGTTAAAATATCTTTTCCAGGTTGCTTCCCCCCAGCCTTTTTTTGGTACTGGGAATTGAACCTGGGGCAGAGAGCATGCTAAGCATGCACTTTACCACTGAACTACAACTCCAGCCCTCAGGTTGTTTTATGATGTTGCTTATGTTTGTGGTTTAAAAACTTAATTTTACAGAGGAAAAAAACAAGCATACAGAGGTTATATTTTGCCTAAGTTTATGCAAACCAGTTAGTGGCAGAGCTAAGGCTATAATTCAGAGTTAACAAATGATTATAAAAAAGAGGTATAAGAGAAAGAGTGAAAATAACTCATGCAACACATCGATTTAACAAATACATTTAACCAATATATATTTAGCACTTACTATGTGCCATGCAGTTTCTAAACATAGGTGACCAAGACAACATCATATCATAAATTGACAAAGCACAATCTTCTGGGTAAATTGAAAAGTTACCCAAGCACATGTCCATGCATGTTCATAGCAGCACTTTTTTTTTTTATTATTGGTTGTTCACAACATTACAAAGCTCTTGACATATCATATTTCATACATTAGATTCAAGTGGGTTATGAACTCCCAATTTTATCCCAAATGCAGATTGCAGAATCACATCGGTTACACATCCACAATTTTACATAATGCCCTATTAGTAATTGTTGTATTCTGCTACCTTTCCTATCCCCTACTATCCCCCCTCCCCTTCCCTCACATCTTCTCTCTCTACCCCATCTACTGTAATTCATTTCTCTCCTTGTTTATTTTCCCATTCCCCTCACAACCTCTTATATGTAATTTTGTATAGCAATGAGGGTCTCCCTTCATTTCCATGCAATTTCCCTTTTCTCTCCCTTTCCCTCCCATCTCATGTCTCTGTTTAAAGTTAATCTTTTCTTCCTGCTCTTCCTCCCTACTCTGTTCATAGTTGCTCTCATTATATCAAAGAAGACATTTGGTATTTGTTTTTTAGGGATTGGCTAGCTTCACTAAGCATAATCTGCTCTAGTGCCATCCATTTCCCTGCAAATTCCATGATTTTGTCATTTTTTAGTGCTGCGTAATATTCCATGGTGTATAAATGCCACATTTTTTTTTATCCATTCATCTATTGAAGGGCATCTGGGTTGGTTCCACAGTCTAGCTATTGTGAATTGTGCTGCTATGAACATCGATGTGGCAGTATCCCTGTAGCATACTCTTTTAAGGTCTTCAGGGAATAGTCCGAGAAGGGCAATAGTAGGGTCAAATGGTGGTTCCATTCCCAGCTTTCCCAGGAATCTCCATACTGCTTTCCAAATTGGCCGCACCAATTTGCAGTCCCACCAGCAATGTACAAGTGTACCCTTTTCTCCACATCCTCGCCAGCACTTGTTGTTGTTTGACTTCATAGTGGCTGCCACTCTTACTGGAGTGAGATGGTATCTTAGGGTGGTTTTGATTTGCATTTTTCTGACTGCTAGAAATGGTGAGCATTTTTTCATGTACTTGTTGATTGACTGTATATCCTCCTCTGAGAAGTGTCTGTTCAGGTCCTTGGCCCATTTGTTGATTGGGTTATTTGTTATCTTATTGTCTAATTTTTTGAGTTCTTTGTATACTCTGGATATTAGGGCTCTATCTGAAGTGTGAGGAGTAAAAATTTGTTCCCAGGATGTAGGCTCCCTATTTACCTCTCTTATTGTTTCTCTTGCTGAGAAAAACTTTTTAGTTTAAGTAAGTCCCATTCATAGCAGCACTATTTACAGTAGCAAAAAGTACAAACAGTACAAATGTCCATATGGATGAATGGATAATCGAATGGTGCTATGTGCATACAATAGATAATATCAATAAAAAGAATGAAGTGATGATACATGTGATAGATAACCTGAAAGAACATTATGCCAAGTGAAAAAAGCCAGACACAAAATCATATATGATTTTGCTTACATAAAATACATATAATAGATAAATCCATAGAGAGAATGCATACTGGTGATTGCCAAGGATTGAGGAAAGATGGAAATGGGGAGAAACTGCTTAATGGTAAGAGGTTTTATTTTAGAGTAATGGAAATGCTTTGGGACTAAATGGAGGTATTGGATGCACATATAAATGTAACAATTTTAACTTACAACAACATAGGGCAAATATAAATATAATATGAATGTACTAACTACCCCCATGAATTGTTTACTTAAAAATGGTAATTTTAGCGAGGTATGGTGGTGCATGCCTGTAATCCCTGCAGCTGGGGAGGCTGAGCAGGAGGATCACAAGTTCAAAGCCAGCTTCAAAAAAGGGGAGGTGCTAAACAACTCAGTGAGACCCTATCTCTAAATAAAATGTAAAATAGGGCTGCAGATGTGGCTCAGTGGTTGAAAGTCTCTGAGTTTAATCCCTGTTATCTAACCCCATAAAGGTTAATTTTGTGTTGTGGGAATTTCACTTCAATAAGTTATTTTTGAAAATCAGATGGAATGGCTGGTTATAGGTAAAAGGGAAAGGTCATGTTCAGATATATTGAAATTAAAATTTTGGAAAGATACCCACTTAGAGATTTCTAGAAGAAACCAGAAATACAAGTCTGGAATTAGGAAGAAGGGTGAGAGCTATAAAGATTTGAGGAAACAATAGCTGGAAATTATGAAAACAGATGAAACTTCAGGAGAGTAGAATTTATATAGAGATTATTATCTTGGGGGCAGAGCTTCTGGGAGTTAAAGAGGAGGTGTAAACTAAAGGAAATGAATGGACTGTCAGAGGGGTAGGGAAAAATGAATTCTACAGTATCATCAGAGTCAAGAGAAAATTCTAAAAGGAACAAGTGGTCAATAAATTAATCAGAGAAATAAAGAAGTATAAATATTGAGAAAAGAGTAAGCTCAGGTAAATTAGGTCACACTGTACTTTATTAAAACAAAGTGAAAACACTGAACATAACAAATCATGTTCTATATCTTGTAATATAAAACAAAACTGCAAAATATGTTGTAAAAGATGTTTCTTCCTAGATAATTTTGTTTGCTTTGATTTGGATAAATAATGTTTAGACAAAGAAAACTATCATAAAAAATCATGTAAAATCTAAATCAAGATCTATAAAATTTTACTGTTAGAATTTCTTTAGTACCTAACGAGGACTGAAGACTATATGCATCTCTTTGGATTTAAAAAAGATACATTTGGGCAAATGACAGGTCTAGAAGGAGTAAGAACCTGACATAGTAACATTAATGACTTAAGTTTATAATAATGTTTCTTCAACTCACATCTAATGTTTTGAGCCAAGGTAAAAAAGGGTTAAATGTATAATAAGTTATGTATATTAAAGTGAAAAACTTCATTAATAAAGGTTAATGTCACTAGATGAGTCAAACCTATTTGTTACTCCCAATTTTTATTCATAAATAAAGCAGTTCATTCATATATATTATTAGGGTGGATCTTAGTCTTTTAAATTCTTAGGAAAGTTTTAAAACGGGAAAAACCCCATTAGTATTAGTATGTTTACTTTTGGTATTTGTCAGTTGACTGAAAAAAATACAAGAATTGAATTCAATTGAATTGAATTCAATGACAATTTTAAAGAAATATGTTTTATTAATCATATCAACTTCCAAATGTCATTGGAAAAATACCTATATTTGCAAGACATACAGTCTATGGATAATGCTTTATACTCATATGCACTTATAAATACTATGCATAACTTACTTGCTTTCCATAGTCTCTGGCACACATGTTAACACAGTGTTTCATTTTTTTTTAATATTCACAATTCTATGAGGTAGGTAGGTTAGTAATAGGATCCCCATTTTACAGAGTCTTAAAAAGTTAGTGTAAGGTCATAGTCTACTGAGTGACATTTAGTGGTTCCAGATACCTTGAATATGAATGGAATATAAGTCATAATCTCAGATACTATTTTCTTTTGAATTATGCTAGATTGACTCTGCAGACAACCCAAAATTAATAGGTCCTTATCATCCAAAAAAAAGCTAAGTTATCCTTAAACATCAACTTTCTCATCTCTTTTGTTCCTGTAACCTAAATTTGAGGGTTTAATGGAATCAGGGGTGTTGAGTCTGGAATATGGGAGTGGGGCAGCAGAGGTCTCCTATATCCCTCAGGTTTCTCTCATCTTCCTTGACAGGGATTTGTTGAATAGAAGCTGAACTTTCCTATGTAATAGCCTCTTCTTCAGTGCCAAAACATCTCCCTCTATAGGCTTTGAAAATGAACTCTAGAGCTCCTCTCTTCCCATTTGTAAATTGAGAATAATTTCCAATGTAATTGCAAACTATATTCAGATACATTCTAGGTGCATTTCTATTCATTCATTGAACAAACATTCTAATGTCTAAGCGACTTTGGGTCCTTTTTGTCCCCTCTTCCCCTTTTGATACATCAGTCATCCACAATCTTCCTCTGGAATTTTGGGGATCTTCTTTTCCTCAGTATTCAAATGTGTTCATAATGTCTCTCATCTAATTGTTAGACTGCAGGAGTCTTAAAAGACCACACAAATGCATTGTTTACGTCCAGATTTTAATAAATTAACTTAAAAAAACACTGATTAGATATTTAATGATATTGAAGAATTACTGTGAATTTATTTTTTGGTACAATGGTTATATGAGGATATATAAAACATATTTTCTCTTTTTATATACACATTGAAATATTTATGCATGTCTGTGATTGACTTTAAAATGGTCTAGTTGTAGTGTACAGTTGGAACAAGGCTATGAATTAATAATTATTGAAGCTGGGTGATGGTTACATGGGATAAGGTTCCTGACATTATTATTTATTAAAACTTTCCATATACATAATCTCTCATCTTAAAACTCCTTTGGATCAATAACTCCATTACTCTATCGCTCATTCTTATCTTTAAAGAGGAATACATTTTAACTCTACTCGTATCCTTTTTTCTGGTTCCTCAACATTTATGTATATGTGTATATGTTCAGTTATTCAGCATAGGTTAAAAATACTATTTAACAGATACTATGTTGGAATATAAAGATGAAAGACATGATTCTTAAAGTTGGCCCATGTGCCTTATAAGTATTTTTGTAAAATATCAACAGTCATAGTATGTAAATATTCATTGTTATTACTAACCTGTGAAGAGCAACCATTCTCACATTAGTTATTATGTTTTTATTTTTGTGATAATTTTGTAAGCAGAATTTTACAAGACTTTCTGTGAACTTAGTTTCTTGATAAATAACTTATATATCTCAATTTCATATTCCAACTTCTCCTTTCTATTAGTTTGAACTACAATAGTTTTCAATACACCTCCATTTTACTCTTTTTACAAAGAAGCTGTGGTTGCCATACTAATCCTCATAAGCTATTTTGACAATATGATTTTTATTTCTATTTTCAAATTTCCTAAATGGCTCCTTAATAGCCAGGACCTTTCATAAAACAAACAAACAAACAAAAATGCACAAAGAGTGCTTAGTACAAAAGCTTGGCACCAGCATTCAGCTGGGAATACTGCTACATTGCTGAAAATTAATGAACTTGAGCTGGCAAAATTAGTTATCCCTATGTGTTAAAATAAGAATGTATCCCTATGCAAAAAAATCAGTGTGTTATGTATTAAAAGTAGTGAAATAAAATGTAGATAATTTTAAAACAATCTCTGTTAAGTTCTTCAGTTTCCAAGCTGTTGTTTACTGCTGGGTTTCTTAGGGCCCCACCTTACACAAGAATAGTTTGGCAATCTGCTGATGACCAGTAAGGAATTTGTATCCAGATTTTTGGGCTCCTACTCTGCAGTTCCCTCTGCCTCCCAATTTTTGCTCTTCAAGTTCCAGGCACTAGTAGCTTCAAACTCTATCTTGGTGTGTTCAACCTAGAAAGACTGTTAGGGTTATACTATTTTGCATTCCAGCCTGGAAAGTGCCTTTTAGGAAAAAGCAGAGATGAATTTGGTACTCTACTAATATGCTCTCCTTCTCCAAAGAGTTATAGTTTCTAAGATTATGCCTATGCTGATTATTCTCAATGCATTCAAACAGTGTGGGTATGTTGCTCAGTTCTCATTGATGTTTCTGGAAAGCACGTTAGTCCAAAATAAGCAGTCATGGCTGAACTAAAAACTAGTGATGAAAGTCTTTTGTTGGTTTCTCATTTTTCTGTTGGTTTCTTTAAACATTTCATCAGTGATTATTTTATATTGTGACTTTAACAATGTCAGTATTTGATTTTTTCACAGACTAATCTATTGTTTCTGCTGACTCTCATTCACGGTAGATTACTTCCTTATGTGTTTGGTGATCTTTCATTGTGAGATCATGTTTATTTTAACATAAGCTATTCCTGGAAACTTAAGGTAAAGTTGTTTACTCTAAAGAGAAGTTGTATTTGTGTCTGCTCAGAAGCAGACCTGGGACATATCATCTCTGGCTCCTCTTTGAAAATCATTTTATATCATTTATTGTCTTATTACTGCCTGTTCTATATTACTTCTGATTTCTTATTAAGTACAAAACCAAAACAATACCAGGTTTAATCAGGAAGAGCACAGTACTAAAAAGGTATTATCATTCTTGTTTTGGAAATTCTACTTAGCACTAGTATCAATTAAAGACATATTACTTCTTTTGTCAAGTATAGAAAAAAGAACAGCAACAGAAAAAAAGGGGGAGATGTGTAATTATCAAAAACTCCAAAGTATCAGGTTTCATATAAATTATAATTCTATTTATCCTTTGACAGTATAAAACACCCATAATTTAAAAAATTAAAAATGGAAACAGAAAACAATGTACTACATCTTATAAAGAGATTTACAGCTAAGATATCTGGTTGTACACACCCCTTTTCTCAACCATTTTGTCATATTAATCCTTACAAAGATGTCATGGTGTTGGATCATCAACATAAATCCTCATTTTTGCCCAACATAATCTACTTGATGTTAAGTTCTTCCAACCTACATTTTCAAAGTTGAATTTTATACATGTATGAATCAAAATGAAGAATCTAAAGGGTATCAAAATTTTAAGACTGGGGCTAGTCTCAATCTGAACTGTTTATTTTTTTATGATAACATGTTAAACGGAGTTACCTTCCCTGAGTGAATAATTTACCAGTTGACAAGCCTAGGTGAAAGGTTATAAATACTTTAGCAGTAGTTACACTGAGATTGAAAATGAGGGCCATTAAAAAAATTACTATAATGAAAAGCAAATTCAGTAAAAATAACTTTGGAAAAAACCTGACAGACCTAACTGATAAGAGCACATAACTAGAATATTCAGTAGTATATCTTAATGTCAGCCTCTTTTATATGCATTCAACTAATGAAAAGTTATTTTCTAACCCCTCAATTAATCAGTTCTATCTGATCACATTTTTTAATGGGAAATAACTAACAGTTTCTGCTCCATCCAGCTCATTTTTATTGCTTTTTATCCCCAAAATATAGACATATAAAATAATAAAAAGAAAAATACCATGCAGTGAAAAAATATCTTATTCACCAAAATTTTAAGGAGAGAAAAATTATTTTCAGGTAAGTTTTTAAGTTAAATTTAGAAGTTTCCCATTTTCTCCTTTTAATGTGTTTAACCTTTTAAAATCTGATCTTTTGACAATGTCTATAAAATCTTGAAATTATTGCTATCAGCAATATAATTTAGATTTTTTTAAAAGTTGAAAATACAGAATAAATAAATTTATTTATGCCCCCAATGCTAATCTCAAGAGAAATTACATCTTGAAATGTAAAAGTAATGTTAATTAATTAAGTAAATTTAAGCAGGGAAAAGTACAAAAATTCACATTTATTTCTTCCAGAATTTAAACCCAACCAATTTTAACATTTTGTGTATTTCTTTTTAGTTTTTCTTTTTTCCCTATACATAGATTTGTAACGTACTTTACTCATATAAATTTTGTCCCCCCCCCCCGCCCCACTAAACATGAGATCATAGAACAAATTCTATTGTTTGGGAAAACTGGTTAAGAGAATACAGTCACTAATAGATAACTGTGCTTTAGTATTCACAGTTTAAAGACTGTTTTCAGAAAACATGAAGCCTAAGAATCAGTATTTGTGGTTTCTTATCTGCCTATTGTAGAATTCTACTAATCAATTAACAAATACCAAACGAAATGTTTAATTTTCAAGGTAATTTTACTTCTCACCTTTTGAGCTGCAAGATGGAGGGCTGTTCTTTGGCTATGGTCAGTTTTATTGACATTTGCTCCTGCCTTTAGGAGAGCATCTGCGCAGTCCAGTCTGTCAGCCAGTACACAATACATAAGTGGTGTTCTCCCAAATTGGTCTTCTTTGTCTTTCAGAGCTGAGTTTCCTGTGAGTACAAGAAACAGTGATATTTAATAATGTCTATCACTAATATAAGTAGGAGTTACATTAAATGTTTATTATTAAGCACTCTACTAGTGCATTAGATGTATTTCTTCATTTTTACTTACACTATGAGGTAGATATTACCACTCCTGTATTATGGAAACTGAGGTTCAGGCAAGTTAAATAACCTGTCTACATTCATACTGAAAGTAGGTGGTAGAGCTAGAATTCAACTGATTAATAATTCTACAGGACATTTTTCCTCTAAGACTGAATAAACAATTTTGCGATACGGAGTTACTTATGTTCTTCCCTCCTTTGTTTGGTTAACAAATGCTTATTTAGTGCCAATCATATACTAGGCAATGCATATGTTTTTATAAGTGACACAAAAATGAATCAGGGTTGGTTTTACATTCTATCCAAGATGGACAAATACACAATATCCTGATCTTCCTGCTAATGACCACTAAAAACCCTGGACAAAAAAGTAAAAAGAAGTAAGAAGACAAAAGTAAAAAGAAGACAAGAGAAGGCAGGCTGAGGAGGGTCTTGGAAACTTGACAATCTGGTGGCAAGTAGCCTGAAGTTTTTTTCTTCTGTATCTAGCTATCCCGGTGCTAGAAAAGCCTAAAATCTGGAAAAACCCACTGGCACAGATATAATATTTCCCAAGAGATAACTGCTCTCTCCAGTCAAAAGATCAGGTAACCCTGCAGAGTAAACTCTTTTGATTAAACCTGCTCTACTCAAAGCACATACTAAAAAAGAAACCACGCCTCTTCTTCCCAGTAGGCCCTGCAAAGACTATGGGGAGGAGTCCAGTCAACCATAGCTGCCTAAATTAAGCAAAGGATCACAATGAGGTGGTGGTGTACCCTTTCTCAACCAGAGAACAGGGGAGGGTTCTGGAGAGTAGGAAGCTAGAGAAAATTCTTTAAACTGATGCATGGGTTCATAGATGCTTCTGAGCAACCCATGTATGGAACTGATTTGAATCTAAACAGCAAAAGCTCTGATAATTAAACTCTAGGTAGAATACTTTCCAAGTCCTAAATTGGCCTAGGCAGCACAGAAATAGGGCAGACTAGAAAAGCCCTACAAGAGCTCTAAAAGATAAATTGATATTTTATCACAGTCCACAAAACTGAAATAGAATATTTACTCCAAACTGAAACAGACTGTCAATCTACTAAAGTAGAATATTTAAATAGAATCTAGCCTTATTATATCTAAAATGTTCAAAAGACATATAATAACAAGTATTAACAAGGATATAGAGAAATCAAAATCTTCACATAGTGCTGGAAAGAATATAAAATGGTAGAGTCACTTTGGAAAATAGACTGGCAGTTCCTCAAAACCCTAAACACAGAATAACCATTTGGCCCAATAATTCTTTTTTTTTTTTAATAGTGGTGCTGGGTATTGAACCCAGGGCCTTGCACATGCAAGACAAACACTCTACCAACTGAGCTATATCCCCAGTCCTCCACTTCTAAGTATACATTCAAGAGAAATGAAAACATATCTACACCAAAACTGGTACACAAGGTCTACAACAGTATTATTCATAATGGCCAAAAGATGGGCATAATTCAAGTGTCCATAAACTATTGATCAACTGATGAGTAGATAAACAAAATGTTGTATATCCACACATTGAACCATTATTCAATAAAAGGAATGAGTTTTAATATATGCTACAACATGGATGAATCTTGAAAACATTATGCTAAATGAAAGAAGCTGGTCAAAACACCACATGTTGTATAATTCCACTTATATGAAATGTCTGGCACAGGAAAATCTATAGAAACAGAAATAATATTAGTGGTTGCCTAAAACTGGGGGCAGGGATCAGATTCCCAGGATCCCAGCTAAAGGGTTCAGATTTCTTTTGGGCGGGGGGTAATGATATTATTCTAAAATTAATTGTAGTGGTATGTGTACAACTCTGTGGACATATAAAACCACTAAATTGTACTCTTTAAATTGGTGACTTGAATGACATGTGAATTATATCTCAATAAAGCTGTTAGAAAAGGCCCCACTATATATAAATAAAATAGAATACTAAAAATGCTTAATAAATGGAAAGGAAGACAGGAAAAGTGAAACAGGAATTAAAAACAGAAGAAACACAGAGTGAACACAAACTGGAAATCTTAAAATTCTAACATCCATTATTAGAAAATGAAAGACTGAGATGGATAAAAAATAAGAGGAGCCAAATATATGCTATTTATAAGAAATTCACTTAAAATAGGATGACATAGGTGGCTGAAAGTAAAAAAAATATGCAAAGATATAACATACAAATATTAATCAAAAGAAAGCTGAAGTGAAGTAATATCTAATAAGGTAGACATTGGAGCAAAGACATTTATTATAATAGTAAAAAGGTAGATTCACTAAGAATATATAGTAACTCCAAATGTATATGTACCGAAGATGTACCAAATAATAGATCTTTAAAATATATGTAGCAAAAACTGATAGAATTGAAAGAAACATTTGAAACTTTCAAAATTATAATTAGTCACTTTGACTCCCCTTTTCAATAATTGCTACAACCTCTAAAATGAAAGTCAGCAAGGATACAGAAAAATGAACAATATTATAAAGAAACAGGATCTAACTGATATTTGTTGAATTCTTTGCCTAATGATAGTCAGATACAGTCTTAAAATACCCATGGAACATTCATCTTCAAAAAAGACAATTTCTGATATAAAACCAAACAATAAAGGATTAAAAAAAGGAAGTCATACCAAGTATGTTCTCTGGTAATAATGTAATTAAACCAGAAACCAGTGTCAGTATCATAACAGGAAATCACCAAATTCACTTTGAGATAATCCATGGGTTAAAAAGAAAATCTCAGGGAAATTTAAAACATAATTAAAGGAATGAAAATAAAAATATTGTTGTAAGATTCTTACCCTATAAATGAGGGAGGCTTACAAGGAAATGTACAGCATCGAATGTTTGCATTAAAATATACGGACAGTTTCAAACCAATGATCTAAGTGCTTATATCTTGGTATTCTAAGAAAGGAGAGCAAATTTAACCTAAAACAAGCAGAAGGAAGGATAAAAATAATAACAGAGATCGATGAAGTTAAAAATCAGAAAAACAACAGAGAAAAATCAATGAAGCTTAAAGTTCTGGGAAAAAAATGATACATCTGTAATAGGATTGATCAATAAAAATAGCAGACACAAATTTCCAATATCAGGAATGAAAGAAGGGGCCATCTTTCAGAGCTTGCATACATTAGAAGGAAAACAGGGAAAAGCAGAACTATTTTATGCCCATAAATTTACAGTTTAAGTGAAATGGATAAATTCCATGGAAGACATAATCACAGCCCACTTACAATACAGATACCCTCAACAGTATTTACGGTAGGCAAAACTCTAAGGTAGCTTCCAAATTACCCTAGTATATATGGTGTGTGTGATCCCTTCTTCCTGAGTGTGGGCAGGGCCTGTAAATATGATCAGATGTCATTCCCATGATCAGGTTCTGTTTTGTAAAAATTTGAAGGGATTTTGCAGATGCAATTAAGGACCTTAAACATTCAACTTTAAATTAATCATATTATCTTGGATGCATATATGTATATATATATGTATTTATGAACTTATTTATTTACTTATTCATTTCAATTCTGGGGATTGAACCCAGGGCCTCATGCATGCTAGGTAAGGACTCTATCATTGAGCTACATATTTGATCCTTTGTGTTGCTTTTTGCTTTGTGTGTGTGTGTGTGTGTGTGTGTGTGTGTGTGTTGCTAGGGATTGAATCCAGGGCCCTGTGCATGCTAGGCAAGTATTCCACCATTGAGCCACACTCCCTACCCTTCCTGTTGCTTTTTAAAAGAAGTTCCGGTCAGAGATGGAGGAAGTTGGAGACATTTCAATCAACAGAAACACTCTCCTCAGGCCTTAGAGAAGCAAGGTGCCATAAATCTTAAAGCTAAAAGAAGGTGAATTCTGCAAACATGTACTTGGAATAGAATTTTGATATTTTAGATGAGACCCCAATGTGGCTAACGCTTTGACTGCAGCCTTGTGAAATCTTGAGCAACAATACCTGCTAAACCATATCTAGACATTTGAACCACAGAAACTGTGAGGTAGCAAATGCTATTGTTTTAAATTCAGTTTGTGTTAATTGTGGTACAGCAATATTAAACTAATGTAGTATGCTATCTATTAAAGAAATTAAATTCATAATAAACCCTTCCCATTAAGTACTACTAAGAACAATGTGTTCAAAAATTTCCAGACATGACAGGCATGGTGGTGCATGCCTATACTCCAGGGATTCAGGAGGCTGACGCGGGAGGATCACAAGTTTGAGACCAGCCTTGGCAACTTAGTGAGATCCTGTGTCAAAATTAAAACAAATGAAAATAAAAATGTTTGGGGGAATGCAGCTCAGTGGTAAAGTACTCCTGGTTTCAATCCCCAGTAACAACAACAAAAAAAAATTCCCAGAAGCAATTTTTATAGAAATGGATGTGTGGTTTTAAAATTGGTCTATAAAAGCAAAAGGAGTGGAAGGATAAAAGTATTTGGAAAAGAAGAGAAAAGTTGGAGGACTCACACTATTTGATTTCAGGGCATACTATAAAGGTACAATCATGAAGATACTATAGTAGTAGTAAAGGAACAGACATGGAGTTCAATATAATAGATTTGAGAGTACAGAAACAATTATTTTTGACAGAGCTGCAAAGACAAACAATCTTTTTAAACAAATGAAGCTGGAAAAATCTAACATTCATAAACAAAACCCAAAACCAACCCAAACTATACTTTGCACCTATCCTACTCAGTTTGGACTGCTATAACAAAGTACTGTAGCCTGGGTAGCTTAAAAACAACAGAAATTTACTGTACATAGTTGAGGCGGAAAATCTTGAGATTAGAGTGCCAGCATATTCAGCTTCTGGTGAGAGCCTTCTTCTGGGTTGCAGACTCACAATTTTCTGTTGTATCCTTACACCATGGGAAAAGAGAGAGTTTCTGGGGTCTCTTTTGAAAAGGGGACTAATCTCATTCATAAGAGCCCCACCATTTGGACCTAAATTTCCTTCCAAAAGTCCAACCTCCTAAGAGCGTCACACTGGGGGTTAGAATTTCAATATATGAATTTTGGGGGAAACATAAATATTCAGTCTGTAATTGAACAATTTGTAAAACTATGTTAAAATGAATCACAAATTTAAACATAAAACCTACAATGATGTAAAGCTTTTAGAAGAAAACCAAAGTGAAAATCTTTATGGACTTGAGTTGGGTAAAGATTTCTTAGAGATGATACCAAAGAAAAATCCACAAATAAATTAATAGATTGAATTTTATCCTAATTAAAACAATTTTATATTTGAAAAACATTATTAGAAAATAAAAGGACAAGAAACAAACTGGGAGAAAATATTTGCAAAACACATATCTGATAATGCCTTCATTCCAGAGTAAAGATCTCCTACAACTGAATAATAAAAAGGCAGATAATGAAATTAAAAGATGGGCAAAAGGCTTGAATAGACATTTCACCAAATAAGCATATGAAAAGGCACACAACATCATGAATACACAGGGAAATGTAAATTCAATTCACACTGTGATACCATTACACATCTATTATAATGGCGAAAATGAAAACAAAACAGAAGCAAACTTGACAATATCACATGCTGATGAGAATATAGAAGTACTAGAATTCTCAGACATTACTGGTAGGAACGAAAAATGGTATAACTATTATCAAAATTGTCCGTATTTTATTAACTCAATTATACTCTTATCACGCGGCCTAATCTCTTGCTTCGTTATTTACTCAGCAGAAACAAAAACATGAAAGCCTATGTTCACATGAAAACCTGGAAGTAGATATTTATGGTAGTTTCATCTTATTGCTAAAAACAAGAAACATCTCAATTGTTCTTCAACTAGAAAATTAGAAAACAAATTATAGAACATCCATACAATGGAATAATGCTCAACAATAAAAGGAATGAACTACTGACTCTCCAAACATGGAAAAATCTCAAACACTTTATGCCAAGTGAAATAAATCAGTTTCAATGGGTAGACTTGCATGATTCATTTATATGGCATTCTTGAAAAGTGAAACTATAGCGGGAGACCAGTTTGTCAAAATTAAATAACTGTATACTAAAACAGGGGGAAATTTACTGTATTACATCTCAATAAACTTTACTTAACAATAAAAAACAAAAGATGCCAAACTTCTTCCATGTACTTTATTTTTTCTATATTTTTATTGATTCTTTTTAATTATACATAACATTAGGCTTCATTTTGACATAATTATAATAGCATGGAATATTACTTGCTCTAAATCAGTTCCCAATACTTTCCCTTTTCCTTCCCTGCTCTCTCCCATTCTCTTCCCTCTACTATATTTATCTTTCTGTTATTATAGTTTTTTAAAAAATATTGCCTTGTGGATATACATAATGGTGAGATTCACTGTGATATATTCATATATATATAGGAAAGTTAGGTCAGATTCATTCCACTGTTCTTCCTTTATCCATCTCTCCTCTTTCCCCCTCAATTCCCTTCCTCTACTACACTGATCTTTCTTCTATTTTGATTCCAGGCACTTGAAGTGAAAAAAAAGTTGCTACAGAGAACGATCAGGTACTTACATACTAGCTGAAAGTAACTACATGTATGTATTGAGCAGGAGGGAAGCCAGTTATTTCCAAATCAAGGTTGAAGTAATCTTGGATATATTGGGTCCCAGAAAGACTTAACAGTCTCTTAGATAACTTACTTTGCTAATATGTTTCCATGCATATTGTTAATATAACAAGAAAGGTCATTGCTCTTGAAACTGGAAGAGCCTTACAAATATATTCAGGTTGTGTATAACTTCCGCAGGAGGCAGGTGGTATTTTTCAGAACCCTGGTTGTAAAGATGGAAGGCAAGTTTTGCATTTGATTCAACATATCTAAAATAGAAACCTCTGTACATAAGGCTTCTAAGTGGTACTGCTGGGTATTCTCTGAAGGGCCTCCTATATCTAGTCCAGAAGGTTCCAAAGATCCTATCACTGCATTTATAGATAGGTTCTCATTTAAACCCATATTTACCAACTTAAAATGTGGTATAGTTACAGAATCTTCCTTTAATTGGTTGGAGCCTTTATGGAGTCAAAGTGATACTTATAAAGAAAAAGCTAAAATAAAGTCCAATCTCTGGTTGACTTTCAACATGAGTAAAGGGCCATCCTACCAGATTCTTATTTGTTAATGTTAAGCAAAGATAGTAGTTACGGGTATTAGCAAGATGACAATAATTAATTTTACAAGTTCCCTTAAGGTGGGATTCCTCCTTTTAAGCTCTAGTAAGAGAGTGGATTTAGGAATTGTAGTCATGAGAATAAATGCAAAGAAGTGGAGGCAATTATCACATAATTGTAATTGCTTATGCTCCTCAGGGTCAAAGTGAAGTCAGAATCAGAGGACTAATAGGTAATTCTCTATCCTAGGATAGAGAACTCGAGCAATTGCTGCCTCTTCCCAAATCTGCTGTAAGATTCAGGGAAATTTCAAGTCTTCTCTCCAATTCCTGACAGACTTTGTTTGTGTGTAATTGATATTTATATTTCCCAAAAGAGAAGATCTAATTGGGTCATGTCACTACCATCCAATATGTTGTGCCTGTAAGGCAAATTTTGTCTATTTGAGGAAATTGAAAGTATATATCCCTTATTCATTATTAGAAAAAGCAACAATCAGCCTCACTTGGGTCCTGTCTTGGGTAGCTTCGGGATGAGAAGGGGAAAGAGATGGTGGCTTCTCAAATAGTTTCTAAGTAATGTGATATCATCAGATTCAGGGCTTTCTGGCCAAAAAAAAAGTAACAGAGAGGTCTACGCATTTATTTACCTCCCCTAATCCCTTTCCTTATTTTATTCAATTATAACATTCAACTCATACCTATCAAGTCTACATCAAATAAAATGACTTATTGCTTGCATATGAATAGTAACTTCAACTTATTATACAAATGTAAGACTTCAGATAAAATTAATGTTTACTGGATTGGAGTGCATTAAAAATTTGCATTGTAGCAGGGCACAATGGTGCTTGGGAGGCTGAGGCAGGAGGAATGCAAGTTCAAAGCCAGCCTCAGCAACTTAGTGAGAACCTGTTTCTAAATAAATAAATAAATAAATGGTTGGGGATTGACTCAGTGGTTAAGCACCCCTGGGTTCAATTCCTGGTTAAAAAAAAATGCATTCTTGTCAGGAACAGTTAATATAGAAAATAGCTGGTGAGTGTGCTGTGTGGTTTTAATGATTCTGGCAACTGTGGAGATGGTCTCTAATCCATGACCAATGAATGGGTGCTTGCTTAACTGGGGCTGGCATTCTGCATATGCTCTTTCTGAACACAGCTCAGAAAGCTGAGCTGGAACCGTGCTGGGAAGCCACTGTCCAACAGCATACAGTTATTCCAAGGCTAGCTGAAGCAGAAGAATTTGAATAATGGCTGGTATATGCAGAAACCAGAGCTCCAGTTCTATTAGTTAAAGGAAATGACAATCACTAGAAGTGGCCATTGTGTCAATCTACAGAATAACTATATTACCACATTGCCCAACATAAATAAATAGGGCATTCTCTACTTATGTCCTGTTTACTTGTTCTAAAATGACACATGACACCAAAGATGTATTTATTTCATCTGCCTTCACCTACTTCTTACCTCACACTTTTCATATTGTCAGAATGTCAGGAAAGCATTTGTTGTCATTTAAAAAATATACGCTTATTGTTAAGGAGAGACAACATTGGAACGATGGAAAGAACATAGAATTTATCACCAAATAACTTGGTTTGAGACTCAACTCTGCCAATATGCTGTACAAATAAATGTTTTTAACCTCTGGGTCTCAGAGTCCTGACACATAAAATGATAATAATAAGAACAACAACATGGGATGTACTGAATTTTGAGGGTACTTGATATTTTACAAAATATTTTTACTTATTTTCTCATTATAATTATTGCAAGTATCTTAAAATATAATTTGCATTCATGGTTATTTCAAAATTATATTTGTTAGATATGCCATTAAATCTTGCTATTTAATGTGTTACTAAAAATTATGGTAGATATATTGCTATGTCACAATTTTAAAATATTTGACAACTATATTTTAATATAACTGATTTTTAAAATTATAGTAAAACTTTATAACTAGTTTTTACGATTTAAGATCATAATTTTTTTTTTCTGAGAAAAGGTCTATCAACTTCACCACATTGTCAAAATAGCCCATAGTACAAGAAAAAAGTTTAGAAAAATCCAATTTAGATTCAGTTCATCAGTCAAGGCTCAGGCCTAATCAGTTCTTTCTTTCTTGTCCTTCTTGCTTTCTATTTATTCATAGATCTGAAAGTACATATAAGTATAGAAAATGTGTACACATACACTGGAGTTCCACAGATTAGTAGTTAAATTCATTGGCTCTGAAATGAGACTTCCAGACTTTAATCTCAGTGCTGCTACTTATTAGACAAATTAATCTCTCTTACACCTCAGTTTTCTCGTCTATATAAAAAAGGAAATAAGAGTACCCCTACACTCTTTGTTTCACCATTAAATGAATTAACGTTTTGCAGAACACTTAATTCAGTGACTGGTACATAAACTAAAAATGAATATTGGCTAATTTTATTACTATTATTAGCATTAATACATATATTATAGTACAGTGTCCCTCAGTATACATGGGGGCCCCCATAGATAACAAAATTTATAGTTGCTCAAGTCTCTTATATAAAATGGCATAGTATTTCATATAACTTTCTTAGTCTTCCTTTATACCTTAAGTTATCTCTAGATTACTTATAATACCTACTACAATGTAAATATTCTATAAATAGCTGTTATATTATATTGTTTAGGGAAGTCAGTATTTACTATTTCCAGTACAGAAGGATTTTGGGGGTGGTGGTACTGAGGATTGCACTGAGGGGCACTTGACCACTGAGCCCCATAATCAGCCCTATTTTGTATTTTATTTAGAGACAGGGTCTCACTGAGTTGCCTAGTTCCTCACTTTTGCTGAGGATGGCTTTGCACTTATGATCTGCTTGCCTCAGCCTCCCCAGCCACTGGGGTTACAGGCATGCACCGCTGTGCCTGGTCAGAACAAGTTTTAAAAATATTTTCAATCTTGGGGCTGGGGTTGTGGCTCAGTGGTAGAGTGCTCGCCTAGCACATGTGAGGCGCTGGGTCGATCCTCAGCACCACATAAAAATAAATAAATAAAATAAAGGTATTGTGTTGACTACAACAACAACAACAAAAATTTTTTTTAAATTTTCAATCTTGAAAATTGAAATTTGAAACTTGAATTTGTGGTTGAATTTGCAAAGAGAGCCGACTATACTTTTATAAATGCATATGTATAAGCAAGCATTTATAACACATTTAATGGCCCTAACGTTTAAGAGTTGACGTAAAGAAAGAAGTAACCTGAAATAGTGCCTCTACTTTGCCACTTATGAGGCTCCTTGCCAGATCTAACTACTATGTTGGGAGATGTTAAAAATAAGGAGAGGAAATGACTCAGAGATTATGCTTGCTCACAACATTGGACAATGCAAGAAAAGTGGCAGTAGAATCAGAATGGTACTATCTAGTCACTGTAATACTGCAAACAAAGTCAATCATTATACACTTGCATATTTATAAATTATTTAATTTGTTTTACACAGAGAAAACAGTATTAATCTTTGCAGCATTTAGTGCTTTTTTACTTTCTTCATTTCTGAAAAGTACTGAAGTCTTGATTATTTTACCATGAATCCATCTTAATATTACAGTAACAGTAATAGAGCACTCTTTCTACTGAGTCAGGTGCCATGGTGGATATTTTAGAGCCATTATCTCATTTAATATACACACAAACGAAGTAAATATAATTTATAGCTTAAATGAGGAAACTGATGCTCAAAAAATACTGAGTGGCTTAGTCAAGGTAATACAGCTAGTAAACGATGGAGCTAGAATCCAAAATCAGGTTTATCCAACCTAAAATCTATACCATTTCTCCTACACTACATTGTACAGTATTAGACTGAATCTACTAAATTCTACTATTACATCTCTTATATTCATTTAAATTATTCATATTTAATGTTAAGAAGAAAACCTATATATCTATAAATGATAACCATAGCATATCAGGATTTTACTGTATATATTTATATTTTTAGCATCCAGAACTAAACCCTAATACATTTTAATCTAGGAAGTAGCGGGTTATGTTAAAATAGTAAGCCATTGTTTTAGGTTAATCGCTAAGAATTGCTCCTGAAATGATGTCTCATTCAGAGAAGGCCTGTTCAGTCCTCCTCCAGGACAATGGGCAGCACAGAGAGTGTTCGATTTAATTAGTTGTGTATGTAGAAGAGACAGTCATCTGTTTCCATGGAGTCAAACACATCACTGACATACTTCTCCATGGAAACAGAGAAAGGAAAACAGAAAATGCTAAAGTGAATGAATTCACTGAGCAGTTGGTGAACAAAGATTCAAGAAAACAAAAATTCATCTGTAGTACTATATGTCTAGTTTAGAGAAATAGCACATATTTAGAGATCATCAAACATGTACTACATAAGAGGATGTTTAAAATATATTGCAATTTTAGTTACCATTTTAGTGCAAATACAAAAGTGCTGGGAAATGCCACAGAGCAAACGTGTGACTGTATGTACACAGAAGACATAATGGAACAGTCCTTAGAAGATAAGCAGTGTTTCCTCAATCAGTAATGAATCAGGAGTGCCTTAGAAAGGATGACAGAAAACACAGGGAATCAATCTATCGATAAATTTATAAACTCAATACTGGCTTCACATCATAATTGCATTTTGGTTTTTAAGAATTTTTCTCTTTGGGGATATAAAATTATAGGAAAGTTTCAAGTTTTTTAATGAAACACATTAATTAATTTGTATGACTGAGCTGGTTAAAGTATTTTTAATCTGCACATTTTGTTTTTGTTGAAGGTTATATTTTTCATTAAAATAATGAAGAATTCATTCTATATGGTTCTTTTTCTTGAGGCAGTCTCATTAAAAAAAAAATTTCCCCCCCATGGAATTTAGTGCCAAGCTGCCTCTGAATTCAATTTAATTCAACTCAATGCTCTTTCAGTCCTGGCCCTCAAGATAATTATAGACAACCAGGGAGGAAAGATACTTAAAAATGATTATACTATTTATTCAATTCTTCCACAAATATATTTCATGTGCCTTTGATATGTCAAGTACTTTGCTGTATTTTGTGGATAGAGTGGTGCATTAAACTGACCCAGTCTACTCTCATGGAGGCTACTAGCCTGTAAAAGGAAAAGGCATTAAAATAGCCATACACATAATGTACAGTTATATAATCTGAGACAATTTCTATGAAGGAAAACTACAGAGTGTCAAGAGAGAACATCATGAACAGATTTCACTGAGATTGGAGCAGATTTCTTTGAAGAAGTGGCCATAGAGTAGAGACCTCTGGTAACTAAGAGACAGAGACCAGGAAAACAGCATGTCAAGTGAAAGCCATGAGATGGCAGGTTTGAGAAACTGAAAGAAAGCAAATTTCTCAGAAGACAGTGATGAAAAGTGAGGTTGGAGAGGAAAAGAGGTACATATAGCTTTTTAAATTTCATTATAAGCATAATGGGAAGCAATTAAAGAGTTTTGACCACAAAAATGATATCACTGTATACATCTTTTTTTTTTTTCAGTTCAAGTAGAAATGGAACATTTGGGAAAAAATAACTCAAAAAAGGCAAAACAAAATTCTAGCATTTAAGGGTGTATACTTATAAGTGGTAAAACAAAAATATAATGATTACTATAAAAGTCAAGATAAAGGGTAGGGATACAGCTCAGTGGCAGAACACATGCTCAACATATGTAAGACTCTGAGTTTGATTCCCAGCAAAAGAAAGAGAGAATAAGAGAGGTGGGAGGAAGAAGGGAGGGGAAAGAAGAAAAAAATTAATCAAAATCGTAAGTTACTCTAGAGGGGAGGAGAGAATGCATTAGGGACTTTTGGAGGTACTGACAATGGAGATTTCTTGACAGTGGTGGTTACATGGGTGTTTGCTTTATATTCATGTATTAAATTTTAATCTATGTGTATATATCAAAATAGCACTATATGTTTTGTTTTCTTTTAATAAAAGAGTAGATTGATGTGAAGAATTAGGGACACTGAATGCAGATGGCCTAAGAAGCTTGGTTTTGGCAGCAGATAATGATAATTGCTCTCCATCCATTCTCTAATTCTTCTTTTTAGGAACTGTGCACCCTCAGTTTTGGTTGGAAATGACACCATCTAGGAAAAGACATTTTTAAGTTTCTTCTGTCCTAGGTGTGACCGTGTCTAACTCTGGCCCACCTTCTTAATGACAAATTTCTCTCTTTCTCTCTTCCTGCAATCTGGGTTTTAACTACAAAGAGAAGATTTGCCTTGAATCCAGACATGGAAGTTAAATAGATGTTGAGAATGGCAGAGCCACGCCCAGCAGCATCCCTGGTTGATTCTGTGAAACAGTGACATATATCTACCCTAGAATGCCCATGTACTTTTGAACTATTATGAGAATGAAATATTATCCTTCTGACCTCTTTAAGTCACTATGTGGCAGTGTAGATGTGTACTAATAACAGTTGTGAGGAAAAGTTGAAAGAGATGGCAATACTTAAAGTGGGATATAGGAATAGGAAAGAGATTATTAAATGGAAGAGACAATACAGCATGCTTAAAATGTTGACATGAAGAATTTAGAATAGAAGAAAGGGGAAAAAAGTTGAAACTACTGTAATCAGAAGTTTAAAAAATAGAGCAAATTTTGTGAGAAAATAGAAGGGGACAGAATACAGAGCTTGTGTGGAAGAACTGGCCTTTGAATGAAAGAGGGAAATTTATTATATTTTAGCAGTAAGTAAGAAGAGGATGTATATGGATGTAGCACTATTTGTAGACATGCTAAAATATGAGGATTCCTACTCAATGTCTTCATTTTATTTTAGGAAGCAAAAGGTATTATCTGAGAATGAAGAGAAAGGAAATTGGCAGTCATAGGCTTCAGCAGAGTGAGAAGGTACCGAATGTTTGCTATGGAGAAATGTAGCATGATGAGCATTAAGTTCTGAATACTTATTTGAAGAGGGGAATCATGAATTTGGGGCATTATGAGCAATAAGTGTTGAGTGCTTATTTGAAGTGGAGAATCATAAATTTGGCATGTTATGAATCTTCCAGCCAGGTCCAACTGCTTTGGGGTTGCCAGGAATAGATGGATTAGTTCTATCCAGAGTTGAGAGAGCAAAAGGAAGTAAAAAAGAGAATTTTTCCAAGAGGATTTTAATAACAGACCACAGAATCAGGACTGAATAGGAAGAAAGGTACAGACAGAAGCCAGTGGTCAAAACTAGAGACTAGAGATGATAATGGACCGGAAGTCTCAGCGAGGATGAGAAACTACTGTTCTCATTAGTAGATGACTGGAAGTAAAAGTGTTTTGGATGAATGGTGAAACATTCAAATGAGTGATTTGGAGGTTGTGGAAGATGTCAAATTCAGGGAGGGGCTGTGAATGTAGGTAGTTGAGGTAAAGCAGGGATGATGTCTCTGTAGAGGAAGAAAAATCTTCATAGAGTATGAGATAAATAGTTCCATTTTTAAAGGCCATTATCAGTTTGCTTAGTAAAAAAAGAAGGTAAGTTGGCAGAAGAAAGAAAAGAGGAAAAGAGGTAGATTGTGTAGAGAAAAGACAAAATTTATGGCACACTAGAAAGTAGAAGTAACTGCCAGCCTCGACAGAAGTTAGTGTACACCTTTATAAACTACTGAAGAAAGTGGAAATGTATAATGAAAACAAATTCTGAAGGAACGAGTATGGAAGTTCAAATAGCTTGGACTTGATTTTGCATAACAAGCTGTCAGTCATGATGTCATCAGACACTGATACCTACAAAGATTACCAAAAATCTATTTCATCTATTCTTCTTGGGACTTGTAAATTTATGATTTTTATAATTCTGGAAAATTCTTAGCTACTCTGTCTTTAAATACTGCCTGTCCATCTTTCACTTTGTTCTCTCCTTCTAGAATTTCTACACTTCTATCTATCTATCCAAATAGATGAGAGGGATAACATTGAATCAATTTTAAATAATTAAAGTTTACTTAGAAACATTAGCACTTTGTCAAGTCAGAATTAACTTTGTGTATACTGCACATTAAATCTTAAAAGATCATTCTCCACTGTCTCATTCTAGATGTTTTATAAAGATGAATTAATCCCCTTTCTAATTACATATATATTTTCTTGACTCTAATAACACCTACATACTATTACTTTTTAAGAGTATCTAGACTCTCTACCAAATACATGAAAATTTCTTGAATACTTTTCACTTAATCCTACTCTATATTTTTAAGTTTCAGAATTAATTTCTTTGTTAACCAAGTCCTGGAATAAAATATAAATAATATGTTTCCATAAATAATATATTTACATCAAAATGCATCAGTACATTGCAAATTAAAGCTAAGATTAACCAACTCCCTTAAGACAAAAAATTGTTTTTACAGTTTCTGAATTTAAAGGGATTGCTTACCTATGATGAGCCTCTGAAGAGCACCCTTATCTCCATTCACTGCAGCAGCATGAACTTGTGATGCTGATGAGGAACCAGTAAAGAGTAAGTTCTCTGATCTGTTCATAGTCTTTTCAACAACCGGAGCAACCTATAACAATGATTCAGACAATGAATTCGTGCAGGAAATTATCTTTTCTTTCTTTTTTGGGGGGTATGTATGTATGTGCGTGTGTGTGTGTGTGTGTGTGTGTGTGTGTGTGTGCTCATTTTGGTAAAAATACATCTCCTCTCCAAAACAGTTTGAAGCTGACCTGAACAAAGAAATTGAAATACGGTGATGCTAATTTCACATGAACTTCAAGTGTATAATCTAACTGTATTTACCATCTTCTTTACTCTAAAAACCTTTGGCATTCTGGAGCTGGGGGTGTACCTCAGTGGTAGAGCACCTACCTGGCATGTCGCATGTGCAAGGCCCTAAGTTCAATCCCCATCACCACCACCCCCACATACACACAGAGACACAAACAAACTGAATATCCATTTATCAATATCAAATCAATACACTTAGTTTTCTCCCTTTAGGAAGTTTCCAACCAAATCGATGTTAAATTAGGTTGGATAAAAAGCAAGGAGACTCCAGTTTCAGCCTAGAAAGAGCAGTCCCTGCCAAATCTGGCTATTTCCTGTACCCAGAACTCAAATCAGTCTTAGTTCCCTCTAACAAGGCTGGAGCGCAGCACTAGCAGAGTTAAGGCCAATGTCACCCAAACTTGTCAGTGGACACTTCTGCACCATTCAATGCTCATGTTGATGGGTGATAAAAAGAAGCCTAGGTTTTGGAATAGCATAAACATTATTGACCTAGTAAGTATGATCAAAGTCCTGGTCTGGGATAAATGATACAAAAAAAAAAAAAAAAGGGAAATGAAGACCTCCAAATATTACTGCTGAGATTTTTTTTAGTTTGACTTTAAAACAGCTGAAAATGGTTTCTTCCATACAAGGAAAAGCTGTGTACTGATGTCTCTCAGAATTAATTATGTCTCCGTCTCTAACCTCAGTTTAAGTTTTTTTTTTTTTTAATATACCATTCCTATGTCCAAGCCAAGGTAAAAAAGGAGTAAAGGACGAGAAGCCCTCCATCTAGAGACCCATGATAGAACGCACTCTAGAAGCCAGTGGGTATGAGCATATTCGAGTTACACAGTTTGAGACTGAGTCCACAGCAGTTTTTCTTCTATTACTGGGACATCCATCTTGGGCAGCTTGAAGGCTGTTGGATATTCAGCTATTTGGGTGGTCTGGGCATGGATCAGCTCCATGGGAGAGGACTTCTTGGTTTCTTTGTAGTTCTGGATGACAAAACCTCCGGGTGTTTTATGATTAGAGAATTTATGATGACACGAGTAGCTTTAGCCTTAACCTTGTCCATATTGTCAGTGATCCTTGAAAGGGTCATGGGGGCTGGTTTCTTTCCTCTTCCTCCTCCTTTTTTATTTTTGAGGGGGTGGGTACTGGGGATTGAACTCAGGACACTCAACCACTAAGCCAAATCCCCAACTCTATTTTGAATTTTATTTAGAGACAGGGTTTCACTGAGTTGCGTATCACCTCACTGTTACTGAGGCTGGCTTTGAACTCCATCCTCCTGCCGCAGCCTCCTGAGTTGCTGGAATTACAGGCATGCACCACCGTGTCCAGCTTTTTCCTCCTTCCTAATGAGGTGCTGATACTTGTACTCTGGAATCACTGTTTTCCAGGGGATGCTGCCCATGTCTGATGAAGAAGGAGTGATGGGTGCAGGGTCCTTGGGACATCATCAATGCTGAATATCCAGAGACACATCTGCATGGTCAGGGACATATTGTCCACAGGCCCACTAAGTCCAAGAGCCAAGAACAGAGACACTAGGCACTTGTGGTTGTCCTGAATCATTAAAAGACTGGGATCCATACGCTTTTCCTATGTATAAGTCAGGGCTGAGACAATTCACAATAGCTAAACTGTGGAGCCAACCTAGATGCCCTTCAGTGGATGAATGGATTAAAAACTGTGGCATATATACACAATGGAATTTTACTCAGCAATAAAAGAGAATAAAATCATGGCATTTGCAGGTAAATGGGTGGAGTTGGAGAAGATAATGCTAAGTCAAGTCAACAAATGCCCAATGTTTTCTCTGATATAAGGAGGCTGACTCATAGTGGGGTAGGGAGGGGGAACAAGGGAGGAATAGATGAATTCTAGATAGGGAAGAGGGGGGGAGGAGGGAAAAGGAGGAGGCAGGGGATTAGCAAGGATGGTGAAATTCGATGGACATCATTATCCAAAGTACATGTATGAAGACACGAATTGTGTGTCAACATACTTTATATACAAACAGAGATATGTATATAGGTGTAATAAGAATTGTAATGTAAAAAAACCCAAGTACATGTATAAAGACATGAATTGGCATGAACATACTTTATACAAAGATATAAAAAACTGTGCTCTGTATGTGTAATAAGAATTGTAATACATTCTGCTGTCGTGTATTTAAAAAAATAAAATAAAATAAAAATTCAGGGCTGAGTCCCTGTCACCACAGTGAAATGATGTCATGACATGCTGTCAGGTGTTCATGAGGAACATTGTCCAGGTGCTGCAAATTAGCAAAGCTTCCCAAGAAAGTCTGATCTGCTGCCTCCAAGCTGCCTGAGGCTCAAACTCTGGCATTAAAGAGGATCCCAGGGACCACATCTCCCAAGAGGATGTGTGCAGCCCAGATCCAGCCATGGTGAGAGCGGCAGCAACACTAACTGCCCCTACCACCATCTAAAGAGCACAAGCTTGCAGGAAATTTTCTGAAATCTGTCTCAACATTTTCAAGTGAGTATATTGTGGTTCACAAGAAATATTCAACTAAGATTAAAAATAACTACAGTCTTAGTCCTAGAATTACCATAATGTGGTAAATTAGATGACTTCTACACAAATTGCTAATCTGTAAAATTGAGAGGATTGGGGTTCTTCTCAGGCCATTCTCAGGGACTGTCTGAGAAAAAACAAAAACAAAACACCCAATAATTAACATTAGGCACAGGATTCAAAAGTCACATTGAAAAAAGAAGTCACAGTGACTTCCAAGTTAATACAGTTAATTCCATATAATAATAAATGTTTCAATTGATACAGGGAATCAAGCCAGAAAATGGGTATGACATAAACTTAATTGTCAAGTCAGAATTAACTAGATTTAAGCATTAAATTAAAACTACCTAGTTCTTTTCTTCATACCCACAAAAGGTGAAAAATGTTTTTTTTTCTCTTCTTAGTCCACTAGGACCTTAAGATCTTATTTTATGATTAACATATTTCATTAATGAAAATTGTCTGGCTTGTAGTCTCTTGTGGTTTTTTAAAAACTTCTGGAAGTGTATCAGTTATGTAGGAAAATAGTGAGTTCCCTATAAGAGTATTTAAACAGAGGCTGGACTATGTCAGAAATGTAGTTAAGGATTCAAGCATCTGAGAGTGAAGTAGAAAAAAGTAGGTATATCAATTATCTTAAATGTCCTTCCTTAACCTAAGATGTTCTATCAAAGTTCCAAATTTAAACACCTACATGGATCAGGGAGGTAACAAGTATAAAAATGTAGGAGTCATGGGGTTCAGGCAGAACACATATATTTGTAAAGTAAGTAGCCATTAATTAGCTCCAGTTAATTGTTTCCAGGAAGATAGGCAAGTCCTCTTCTGATTTCACCATAAAATATGTCATTCTAATCTCTGTACTTCCTGTGGACCTGGACCTGGGGGTTTTTCTCCACAAACTCTGGGTTTGCTCCACAACTGATCAGCTAGTACTTGGGATCGATAAGTGCTATTTGTTCAAATTCTGCCTTAGAAATAAGATATTTTTAAAAATTATGGTATAGGTTCGCTTTTAAAGATTTTATGTTGTTATTTGAGTTAGCATGATGGCAGAAAATATAGAGGAAGCGGGTACTGTGAGACAGTTTTCATGTTCAAGCATGTCTGTCAAGTCGGAAGAACCACTGTCATATGCAGAATTATATTAAAGTCACTTGGAAAAATCTACATAACACAGATGGAGATGGAAACATGATGGGAGAGCAGTTACTTTTGGGTTTTAGGCTTAGGTGTGTTTATAATAAGCAGCATCTCTTTAAATTTCCTCAGCTCTCTGGATTTCTCGAAAATATGAAAAGTAAAAAGGGTAGACTATGTTCATTTACTCAACAAGTTGAGAGGCAATCAGGCATTGCTTTGAACTCTCATTCCTCACTTGGATTCTAAGTGATTAGAGTTATAAAAGCCATAAAAGTTCTTTATGTACTTTGAAAAACAAATAAAAGTTAGCTTTCAGTTATATGTATTTATAAGTTTCATCTCATATTTCTTAGCATTTAGAATTTACAGGTGTATAGTTGATACTTATTACATGTTTGTTGAATTAAAGGTTACAGGCTGAGTACTAAGTCTAAAGAGTGAGAAGGATCAAAATTTAATTTCTTGGAGTAATGAGTTCACACAAATGAGTACCTGCTCTTTTTTAATTTCCCATTTCAACTACACATGGGCTCTGTCAGAGAGGGAGGTGAGTAGCTAGTGGTAAGAGCACTGCCCTAGCAGTCAGTAGATCTAAGTGAAAGTCTTGGCTCTACCACAGTCTAATTTTGTAATCCTGGAAAAGCCATTCTTTTAGGGTACTTTTTAGCATGATTTTTTTTTTTTTTGCGCTAGTGTTCTTTTGTAAACCATTTTTTTTTTAATAACCGAAAATCAAAACCACTTACTTAAAGTGCCATAAAATGCAAGGGCATCATTAACTAATTATAAAACATGCCAGTGTAATAAATGGTGTAATAATTATAACGGTACAAAACGAGTTGTGCTGTAGTCTCACACAAAAAGAAATTCTGATTAGGAGGACTAAAAGATGGGTTCGTTGTTGACATGTCAGAGATGACAAATGTCAGAGATGATGACATTTGAGATGGAATTACAGAAAGAGAAAGAATTACAGAAAGAAATTTCCCATTTCAGGCAACAGGATAACTGGAGCAAAGGCAGGGGAGAACCATAAAACATTGAGTGCCTCCTTGGTACTTCGTGGTTATTATGTGGCTATCCTTCGGAGCTCGAGGACCGGTTTACACAAGGTGCTGGCGACCTACCGGGGCCAGGTTAACATCCTTGACTGCTTGGGTAAGGAATTTCGTAATTATTCTGTATGAGTCATCCAGGTGTTAGAAGCAATCAATCTGTCACTGAGCTTTACAGTTTACAACGTGCTTTCCTGTCCCTTACCAGATCGATTCCTCACATGAGCCCTCAGAAACAATAAGGAATAGTCACTGACTCCTAGTTCATAACGGAGGATTTAGTGCAGAAGAAGAGGAAGCAGGCAAGGAGGCCAGTGATAAAGGCTCAAGGCCACACAACTCAGGAGGGCCAAGGGTCTGCGGCAGCGGTCAGGGAGGTGCACAGCGATCAATCTGAGCTTCCCCAGCCAGGCCCCTTCCTACTCACCCTCGCCTCCTCCAGGACTGACGTCCGGGGGGCGGCTCTAGGAGGCAAGACCCTCACGGGGCCGTCCCTCTCGCCAGGCCAGGACACTACACCGCAGGGTCAGACCCCAGGGCGCTGACGCGGGAGAGCCTCAGAAGGCCGCCCGAGGGGCTCGGCCACACAGCCTTCTGGGAGCTGTAGTTCTTATGCTGAGAAGCTAGGAGGTACACACCCTCTGCCCTTTCAATCCCACAGGGCCCCGCGCGCAGAGGGCCCGGTGGGACTAGGCCGAGGGCCTACTGGGAAAGGGAGTTCCAAATGTCCGATGACTTGCTCGGCGAGGGAAGCGCAGGACTACATTTCCCGACGTGCCCCGGGGTAGGCAGGACCCGGAAGTGAGGGCGTGCGAGGCCTCTCTGGAAGTTGTCCCGGGTGTTCGCCGCTGGAGCTCCGGGTCGAGAGGACGAGGTGCAGCTGCCGGGAAAATCCTCTACTGCTGCTGGCTCCCGGAGCCCAGCCCTTTCCTAACCCAGCCCAGCCCAGCCCAGCCCAGCCCACTCCCAGCCGCCAACGCCCGTCCCTGCTGCGGACCCCAGCGTTACCATGAATCCTGCCGTCTTCCTATCTTTACCCGACATCAGATGCTCCCTGCTGCTCCTGGTGAGTGAGTGGGGGAATGACAGACCTTTCGGCCGACTCTCGGACGCCTCCCGCCCTTGCCGAGGGGGCACCACTGCTGCCCCTGCATTCATGTCTTTCTCCGATGACCAGGAGTGCACTCTCCCCTGCTGCCTTCACTTTCTCCATTTGTCTGTCGGCTCCCTAGGCCTGGGGTCCTGGAGGCCTGAGGAACCGCGGTAGGGGTTGGGACCTGTAAACAAGAGAATTAGTTCTAGAGGAGTGGTACGTGGGAGGGTCACCATGAGGAGCTCCCCTTTACCGCCGGACTGCAGGGCTTGTTTCAGTTTTGAGGGTGTGTGGACCTGGTGGAAGCCTCAGTGCAAAAGGACGGAGGATAGAACCTAGTGTATTTCCCCCCCTCCCCCTTCTCCATTTGGGAAGGCTGTGAAGCCGACAGGTGCTGGGGTCGTGCAGATCTCACTCTAGAGCCCTGAAACGGTGCCCATGTTGGCAGAACCCTCTGTTGTGGCTTCATAGGATTGGTTGGGAACCCGGAACTGGAAACTGGTTTGGTGTCTACTGGGGAATAAAGGTTTGCAAATATGGAGAGTGTGATTATCTAACAGGCTCAACTCAAGGCCTCCTTCAGATATCTTTACAACCTCCCACTGAAGCATATTTTTTTTCTCTCTTGTCTTGAGACCAGGTCTTCTGCAAACACATGCATTCATTAACTTCCTAACCTGCTCAGTGTCATCCCATTCTATAAAGGAATCTTTCCCTAGTTCCTCTGACTCCAAAGTACATCTTGATTGTGTAACCTAAGTGACCTAGGATTTAGGTAAAATTCAGACAAAAGTGAAGGGCCAACTCAATGTGACAAAATGATGGGTGTTTAATTGGATAATTATTATAGTACAATATTTGAAACGACTTTAATTGTAGTTTTTAGAAAGCCAAATTTAAAAATGAAAATTATTGAGTAAAAACCACTTTCTTCACAATCTAAGGAACATAGTTAAGTAACCCACAGGAACTGGGGATTGAACTCAGGAGCTCTCATATGCTAGGCAAATGCTGTACCACTGACTTAAATCCATAGCCTTAGAAACAGGTTTTCTTAACTTATATTGCTTACTCCACCTTATCACAGTAAAGATTTACTATTTGTATTTGATATAGTTTTCTTTTTCTTTGTGACTTGTAAGCCATGTTTAAAAGCCATATATGGACACTACTAGGTCCCTTTCAGAGAAAGCATTATAAAAAACTAGATTAAATGGCAAAATACTTTTTTAAAAATATATTTTTAGTTGTTGATGCACCTTTAATTTATTTATATGCAGTGCTAAGAATCGAACCCAGTGCCTCACACACTTTAGGCAAGCACTCTACCACCAGCTACAACCGCAGCCCTGGCAAAATACTTTTGAGAACTCAGCACTGTATATTAACATGATAATAGTAAATGATGGTACATCTTTCTTTCTTTCCTTTTTTTTTTTTTTTGTACCAGGGATTGAATCAGGGCCCTCGACCACTGAGCCACAATCCCCAGCCCTATTTTGTATTTTATTTAGAGACAGAGTCTCACTGAGTTGTTTAGCGCTTCACCATTGCCGAGTCTGGCTTTGAACACATGGTCCTCCTGCCTCAGCCTCCCTAGCTGCTGGGATTACAGCAAGTAGCTATCTTTTGATGATCTCAAGAACATCTTAGAACATACCACTTTATGCCTGAAAATCCTTTCTGGATAAATAACTGAATACAAAAGTTCAGTGTGATAACTATTTTCTGTGCTTTGATGTATTTTAAAATATATTCATTCAACCTTTTTACTTATTTTTGTTTCTGAGATAGGTTTATTCAGGGTTGAGAGTGATCATCTTCAGCTTTATTCTTAATATTGTTCTTTCTGCATTGATTGTGTACAAGAGTTTTGGAAATAAGACTACATTGGAATGAAATTGCATCATATATCCTAAGTAACCTCTTCTATGGTTCAAAGTAGCAATAAGATATACCAGCTAAATGATGGTATATCTTATTGCTACTTTTCATAAGTATACAACAATGAATGATTTCTGCATAGAGAAGAATATTCTCTGTAGTGCCGCAGTCTGGCTGGCTGGGCAAAATAGCCGGGGAGTGATGAACAACTTGTGTAGATTGATACAGCAGGAGAGGGAGCCGTTTATTGTAGGACAACAGAGGTATTTATACATTCCACACAGCTTATCTTAATTAACATAAAATAGATACAGCAGTCAACCAATAAGAAATCTCCACACTTAATGGCTCCCTGGCGTTACTTCACAAACCACTCCCTCTGGCAAAATGCCAGGCGCCATCCAGACTTGTTTACAGACTCTAACACTGTAGTGCTTTATTATTATTTGGTGATTTTTAAAAATATACTGTGATTCTTTATTCCTTCTAGAAATGTTGCAACAATACAATTATTAGAGACCTATTCCTCCTTAAGGAACTAGATACTAATCTTTTTCTTATCTATAAAATGACTTAAAATTGTCTTATAAATTATTTTAAAGTTCCTGAAAAGTACAAAGGGCAAAAATCTTAAGACATTGGCAAGAAAAGTTGAAACATTGAATACGAAACCTACATCAGAAACACTTTCCTCAAATAATATTCTTTGGTTGTCCAGCTAAGTTAAATGAAAAAGAATTTATTTAGAAATAACTCATGCTTTTCCTAGAAAACCTACCAACCCTGTTAAGTATATAAAGGAACAGTTTTTTTCCAAATAAAATCTCGGTTTAATTAAATTTTAGTTAGCATTTTGTATACCTTTTTAAGCAAATGTAGCAGATATTTTAGAGAATACTTGTAAAAGTTAATGGGCTGGAAAATAAAGCCCCAGAAAAGACTTAATAAACCAGAATTACAAGTCATACTAGATTTAGTTTGAACACAGTGTTTACCAACTTTAATAATTTCATACTACTTAACAAATATTTATAAAATGTCTATCTAATCACAACTCTAATTACCTGATGATTCTGTCAAATGATGGAACCTGCTTAGTCAGTGTTAACCTGTTTAATAAATATATTCTTTATCTTACCCAATGTACTTTTTTAAACATTCTCCAACTACCCCTCAAGTCATCCTTTTTTTCCTGTATTTCCTGCTGTAAATAGCCATATATTCTCTTTCTACAGTTAAGTTTTTTTTCAGGCATTTTATGCATCAGCTCTAAAGAACTAGATCTACTTAAGTTAGTAACATTTGTACAATAATAGCTGAAGCACAACCTAAGCTTTTGGAAGCAAGTAGCTATCTTTTTGCTGATCTCAAAAACATCTTAGAACATACCACTTTATGCCTGAAAATCCTCTCTGGATAGATAACTGAATACAAAAGTTCAATGTGATAACTATTTTCTGTGCTTCGATATATGTTAAAATATATTCATTCAACCTTTTCTACTTATTTTTGTTTCTGAGATAGGTTTATTCAGGATTGAAAGTGATCATCTTCAGCTTTATTCTTTGTATTGTTCTTTCTGCATTGATTGTGTACAAGAGTTTTGGAAATAAGGCTACATTGGAATGAAGTTGCATCATATATCCTAAGTAACCTCTTCTATGGCTCAAAGACTTTTAGCACTCTGCTCCAGTTGCTTTATTGAAGATATTTTCTCAATATCTTGATAAATGTGTTTATATATAGTAGCCCTAATTGCTCATGCCTGAATACTTAAGACTTACCATTGTTGCTCCTGGTTTGTTCAGTGTGCATAGGGAGCTGGGACAAGTTGTTTAGTTTAGGAAATTAAGTGAATTAGAGAGCTAAGTAAACATTTGTTTAATTAAAATTCTGTGTCTTAAAAGTAAATACAGTAGAACTCAAAAGGTGTCATTTTTTAACCATCAATGCCAATAAGTACAGTTTCCAATCTTCAAGAAAAGTATTTCAGGGGACATGTAGTTCATTTTATAACTAAGTGAGTTATTTATCCTGCTGATATAATTTCCTTCATAACAGTGGCTTATAATACCTGACTTAGGATCACCTGGGACAATTTTAATGAAATAATATCAGGGTGGAGCTCAGTGGTAGAATGTGTTCAGTTTCCAGCACTGAAAAACAAAACTGAAAATATCATGGCCCTACACCAGATCAGTTATATCTGTGGGACCCAGGCATTAGTTGTATGGAGAAAATTTCCTGTAATATCATTACCACATTTTGAAAAATTAATCAAATATTTTGTTAGTGTTTGGATTTTCCTGATTATGTCCATTTTTTAAAAAAGTTTTTTTAGTTGTCAGTGGACATTTATTTTATTTATTGATATGTGGTGCTGAGAATTGAACCCAGTGCCTCACATGATAGTCAAGCGCTCTGCCACTGAGCCACCACCCCAGCCCAGATTATGTCCATTTTTTAAAAAACAGACTGAGCAGGGATGGGGTTATGGCTCAGTGGTAGAGCGCCCCACCTAGCACGTGTGAGGCGCTGGGTTTGAATCTCAGCATCACATATAAATAAATAAAAAATAAAGATATTTACTGTCTACCTACAACTAAAAAAATAAAATTAAAAAAAAAAAACAGACTGACCAAACCAGGGGCCATGTAAAGTGTATACATTCCAGTTGATTGATGTCTCTCTTATGAAACATTTTTTTTTTTTTTTGGTTTTAAAAATTGAACCAGGGGCCTTGCATATGCATATGCTAACCATGAACTGTACCAAGCTATACCCCCAGGCCAAAGTTTTATTTATTTATTTATTTATTTATTTTAAAGAGAGAGAGAGAGAGAGAGAGAGAGAGTGAGAGAGAGAGAGGAGAGAAGAGAGAGAGAGAGAGAGAGAGAGAATTTTTAATATTTATTTTTTAGTTCTCGGTGGACACAACATCTTTGTTGGTATGTGGTGCTGAGGATCGAACCCGGGCCACACGCATGCCAGGCGAGCGCGCTACCGCTTGAGCCACATCCCCAGCCCCAGGCCAAAGTTTTAAATTTATAGGATCTCTCTCCATCTCATCTTTTTTCCTTATAATTTCTTTAGGAAAAAGTCCTGTAGAATTTCTCACATTATGGTTATTACTGATAGTCCTTGTGGTTTGGATTTTTGTTTTTCTGTTCCTTATGTTTGCTATAAATTTATAATTCAGTTCAAGTAATTTTAACCAATATATATGGTTAAGCTCATATATGTGGTTAAGTTCATTTATTTTATTTATTTTTCAATTTTTAGTTTTTTAACATTTATAATCATGTGAATCTACTGCTTTCAGATTAAATGCAAAGGCAAATATGAGAATCTTGTCATCTTTTATTAAACCAGATCTTAGGTTTGCAGTAACTTAAATAATTTCACACTTCTCTCTAAAATCTATTTTGCTTAGGAAATAAGTTGTTTTTCATAAGAGATGCTATTTATGTTAACCTATTGTTGGTCTATTATTGTTAATTTGATAACAAATATGCTTTTTAAATTTCCAAAAAATTAATAAAATTTACTGCTCCCAAAGCAAAAAGTAAATGTATAGTTTATGGAACTTTGTACGTGTTGTTGATATTATGAAATCCTACATATAGGGATTAGGCCATTTTGTGATCTTGCCAACAATGTAAGTTTTTCTGTATCCTTAGCAAGGTATGATGTGGGTCTGATAGGTGGGAATTGGTACATCAATGTCTTTTGATTTGCTCCTTTTTAATATGAGTGTGATTGAGTTTTTTTAATTTAAATGTCATTTGTGTATTTTTAATGTGAAGTATCTTCCTACCTATGAGATTGTTGGTCTTCTGTTTCTGTATGCTGCACACACACACTGAAAGAGACAGTAGCCCTTTATATTATTGTTATTTGAATCTATGATGTACTCAAATGTTGAGAGACACTGGAATGGACTACCCTGTCTGAATTAAGTAATGAGAATTTGTCTCATTTCACAGTACTGAAAACATTTCCTAAACTGTAAATCATGGTTTTCAAAGAGCTTTATAATAGTTCAACCTATAGATGCACCATAATTTACTGTCTTTTATTAAAGATGTTTGGATTGTTGGTTATTTCTGTTTTTTCAGTGTTATAGAAAATGTACAGGGCTGGGGATGTGGCTCAAGCGGTAGCGCGCTCGCCTGGCATGCGTGCGACCCGGGTTCGATCCTCAGCACCACATACCAATGAAGATGTTGTGTCCGCCAAGAACTAAAAAATAAATAAAATTCTCTCTCTCTCTCTCTCTTTCTCTCTAAAAAAAACAAAACAAAACAAAACAAAAAAAACGAAAATGTACAAAAGAAAAACATACAATGATGATGTTCACTGCAAATCTCCAAATATATCATTTGAATACTTTTAAAATTATATTTATTGAGTCACATGTGATGTTTTTTGTTTGGAGTTTCTGGTACATGGTACCAAATTGCTCTACTGGAAAGTTGTACCTATGTGAATTTCTGCCAACAGTGCCACTTCCTCACATTCTAATCAACAGGGAGTACTTTTATAGTCTGTGCCAATTTAGTATACCGAAAGATGATATATAATTTCTATTTACATTTATTATAACCAGAATTGAATTTTTGCACATTTATTGAGACTGTATTTCTGTGAGGGAGGGCAGGGAGAGGGAGAGAGAGAGAGTGTGTGTATGTGTGTGTAACTTGTTCATGTTATTTGTCGTCTTTTCCAAAAATCAGTTACTCCTCCTTCCTCCATTAACTCAGAATAAATGTAGTCAGAAGATAAACTTTAAGAATAATGGAAGGTGTTATTCCTTTGTTCATTAGTGTCCCTTAAAGAGGTAGCACTGTGCAAAGAAATATCAGGACATCAATGTGCAAGTTCCAAACTCTTCCATTTTACACAGTAACCTTAGATAAATTATCTAACTTGAATTTGTAGTCATAAGGTAAGCACATTGGATTTGATGATTCAGTAATTCTTTATATACTCTGCTTGTTTTCAAAAAGGGTATTCCTCTGATTTTCTCTGTTTTCAAAAAGGGTATTCCTCTGTTTTCAAAAAGGATATTCCTCTGATTTCCTCTAAGGTGTAGACTTCCTGAAGTTTGAATATTTCCTTAAAATTTTTTGCTTTTTCACAAGTTATAGCACTGTGCCACTCACCCTGTTGTACATATAAAGGGAAGTGTGCTTTGATTACAGCTTTTCTGATATTGATCACTGCTGTGCTCTGTTTCATCTAGCCAAGGAAATGATTACAAAGTTTGATTTTTAATAGCATTTATTAATCCTTTGTCTACTTTTGATCTGGTAGAAGGGAACTATCTATATATTGCAGGCTGCAGGAAGTTACTGTTTTTTTTAAATTTTATTTTTTATTCTAATTTGTTATATATGACAACAGAATACATTACAATACATATTACACATATACAGCACAATTTTTCATATCTCTGGTTGTATACAAAGTATATTCACACCTTTCTTGTCTTCATATATGTACTTAGGGTAATGATGTCTATGTCATTCCACCATCTTTTTTATACCTCTTGCCCCCGCCCTTCCCCTCCCATCTTCCCATGCTCTCCCTCCCAACACCACTATGAATCAGCCTTCTTATATCAGAGCAAACATTTGGCATTTGTTTTTTTGGAATTGGCTAATTTCACTTAGCATTATATTCTCCAACTCCATCCATTTACCTACAAATGTCATGATTTTATTCTCTTTTATTGCTGAGTAATATTTCATTGTGTATATATACCACATTTTTTTTTATCCATTCATCTATTGAGGGGTATCTAGATTGGAAGAACCTGCTCTTTATCATTGCTATTTTTTCTTTCTTTTGTCACTTGAATGCCTATTTGCTATGAAAGAGAAAAAGATAATTGATATGTAAATCATGCCTCCAAGAAATTTGTCATTCACTTGGGGAGAGAAGCTGTATATGTAAATAATTAGAATACCAAAAGGAAAGTGATACCTGAAAGTAATTATAGAGATGGGTTGTAGATATTCAGAGGTGGGATTGTGAGCCTAAGCATGCTTCTTCCAAGTAGCTTTACCTACTGAATCAGAACCTGTACTGTATACTTACCCAGGTAACTCAAATGTACTTTAAAAAGTTTGAGAAGTACCATTGTAGATGTTTGTAAGAAACAAATTAGTTCTCAGTGGAGGGTAGAGCAACTTTTTTGAAAAAGACGAATTTGAGTATTGACTTGAAGGGTTAATTGATTGGTTAATTTTTAGACATGAATGGAATGAAGAACAAGGGCTATCTATGAAATATTTTACGTGAATACTTTTTGTTTTGTTTTGTTTTTGTAACAAAGTCTTCCTATCTGGTTTGCTGACATGGCTAAATATAAGAATTGGTTCTAAAGAAGCTGGCAAACCCTTTGCCCAACTTCCATAACAGTTATCAATTTAGCAAAAATAAGAATCCTGGTTTTTAGTGAATTATCATCATCATCAGATTAACAGGGGATAGGAAAAATGCCACTTCCAATGAGTCTTGCCTGTGATGCCATGGCCTCAGGTCAAATCATTGTATAACTGCTTTGTAAATCCTCAGTGATATTGTGGTCAGAATCTCTATGATTTCTCTAGCCTTATGATTATGTCATTATATAGAACCTTGAGCATTGTACTGAACTCTAATTTTAAAAGTTGCTTGAATTTGTAGACATTAACATTACTAATACAAAAAAGAAAGAGGAAATCATCTAAAAAAAAACTTCCTAGTATTTGAACTAAAGAAAACTAGGCTGAGGCTGGGGTTGTAGCTCAGTGGTAGAGCACTTGCCTAGCACCACATTCTCAGCACCACATAAATAAATAAATAAATAAACAAACAAACAAACAAACAAAATATTGTGTCCATTTACAACTGAAATTTAAAAAAAAAAACTGGGCTGAATATTAGAGTGCCAGTGATTTTTCTATTTCTTCTTCAAGATTGTCACAGTCTGATAGTAGGACCTTTGGTAATTGTATTTAACAAGTCTTTGAGAATCAGAAGAGTTTTTGACTTTGGAAAAAGAGTTGGAGCCCTTTTTATTTTTTAGGAGACTATCACTACTCAGTTTAGCTATTGGGAATGAACATAAGAACATGAATGGGTGATGTGCACTAATAATGACTGAAGTTATACTTGTCTAAAGTTGTCCTATAAATTTAAGTTCACTTAAATTAAATAAAAGTTCCATTCCTCAGTCACAGTAGCAACATTTGAAGTACATAATCTGGCACATCCAGTGTATGAAGGTGCACATTATGGATCGTGGAATGTATTTTATCATCCCAGAAAGTGCCATCCACAGGAAGTGAATAGTGCTGTTCTAGAGCAAGATAAAGTGAGCTAAAGAATGAGGAAATTACTCCAGTAGTGTTTCAAAGCTTTGAGGAATGTATATCTTGTTCGTTCATGGGACAGCAGTAATCTGGAAAATGTCAGTCATCTTATCAGTGAACATAGATTTGGATTTCCGTGTCCTAGTGGTTAGGGAGGCATCAGTTAAAATTTGAAAATAAGAATTTGAGTCTTAGTGTTCATTTTCTTATACACCTTCCCTCTCCTCCCCACACCTTTTACTGGTGATCTAACTGAGGGCCTCCTGTGTGCTAGGCAAATGCTCATCCTTAGCACTTTTTATTTTGTTATAATACAAGATCTCACTAAGTTGCCCATACCGACTTTGAATTGGTGATCCTCATGCTTTTCTCCCAAGTTGCTGGGATTACAAGTGTGCCTTCTAATGCCCAGCTCTTCTTATTATTTACAAGGTCATTTAGGCAATTTCCTTCTGGAGGATTTGTTTTCTTAGCTGAGTGTTAAGTAGGGTTGAATAGACTGTTTCTCTCAACTCTAATGGAATGTGACTGACTTTGGGATTTGAAGGTCTGCAATTTGGTGAAATTCCACTTGAGGGGATTTCATCATTATACTTTAAATGATGCTTTAGGAGAAAGTTTTCTGAATAAGAACATATCTACATTGTAGTTAGTAAAATTACCTGTAAAAATATGGCCTGTTGATGTTTTTAAGGGTGTGCCTTGGATATCAGCAGTGTTTCTCTACTATATTAAAATATCATTCTGTGTGTGACTGGGGAGTGAGGTGTCACACTTGAAGTGTGAAAAACACTATTGTGATCACTTAAAGAGTTCCTTACGTTTTTCTGTTAGTGATATACTTTCATGATACAGAAAAGCTTAAAAAAGACGTGCATATACCAACTGATGATAGCATTTTAGTATATAGCCTTCTACGTTTTTTGGTGCATATTTGAATGGATTTCTAATAGTTATATATGTTGAACAATATAAGGTTAGGCTCTTGTTCATTCCTGTGGAGAGAGGTAGATATTAGTTTGTGGGAATATAGACAGAAAAGATATTACTTGTACATGTACTTGTACTCCTACCACTTGGAAGCAACTACTAGCCTGACAATGTACCTCAGAGTTACTTGACCTTGAGCTTCCATTTTCTAAGTGTGAGATGGGGATAAAGACCTCTTCTACAAAGTTGTAAATGTATCTATAGTACATCTGAGGAAATTCTTCTGGTATCTGCTACATAGTAGGTGGTGAGTAAATGTTAGGATTAGGGGAATCAGCAAATGAGTAGATGATTAAAAATATTTTTCAAGTTGCCCATCCAGTCATATTAAAATTGTGTACACTGAAGTAATGAGCTCACAAGACTAGCTTTCATCCACTGTGGTCTTCTGATCCTACTGTTCTACTGACAGAAGCAGCTTAAAAATGGGACAGTAAGTGAATAAATGATCTACTTTGTTTTATAACTATACCTAATTAGTATTGTACTTATTCATTGTATAATTATTAAACTAGTTTAATGGAGGTAATTTTGTTTTGTTGAAGAGTCCACTGGTTTTAGGATTTTAAAAGGCCTGGGGTTGGGGATGTGGCTCAAATGGTAGTGTGCTCGCCTAGCATGCGTGAGGCACTGGGTTCGATTCTCAGCACCACATAGAAACAAAATAAAGATATTGTGTTCACCTAAAACTAATATATATATTATTTTTTTTTAAAAAAAGGCCTGGATACTTAACTAGCAGGGGAGATACCATGATCATGAAGGTGGCTTTCCCAGGGTGAATCTCATCCACTCTGGATGTTCTGACCCCAGAGGCTTCCCCAAATGTGGGAAACTCAATTGCATAATTTGTGGTAGTGGGAGACTTCATTCAAGGTTTCCCCAATTAAAAGAAGAAGAAAAAAAAATGCCTGGGTTTGAACCCTGTTCTGCCACTAATTTGGATAAGTCACTTAGCTTATTTGTATCTTATTCATTTAACAAATATTTTGCTTTTACTATATGCTAGACACTATGAAATTTTGATTTCCTTATTTGTAAAATAGGAGTATGATTCCTCTTTCAGCCTCAGAGTTTCTATGATGATGCAGAGATATCAAATTGATGTTAATGATATGTTTGTAAACTATAAAAATAGTTTATTATTAGTAATTTATTTGCTTTTATATTAAAAGCAGACAAGCATATCAAGTTGGATCTTTATTTCTATCAATCATAATTACCTTTATCACTATTTTGATAAAATCAGGGAAAAGTGACAAGTTGATAAGCACTTTAAGAAACTACTACTATTTGGAATCAGACTTTTAAAATAAAAAGCATCATCCATTTATTCATTTCAGAGGGTCAAAAGAGAGTACAGTGGGCTGGGGTTGTGGCTCAGTGGTAGAGTACTTGCCTGGCATGCATGAGGCACTGGGTTCGATCCTCAGCACTTCATATAAATTAGTGAATAAAAAATATGCTGCATGCTTCAAATACATATTTATTATTTGGATTCTTTCTCTAGAAGGCTAATTTGTATAATATACATCTGTCTCAGGGAGAGTTGATGCATTGTAGAAGTAGTTCTAGGATGTGGATTTCCAGGATTATTAATAATACTAGAAGGTAGAGAGACTTTGAAGCTAGAAAGACTTGCTTCATTTCTGGCTCTCTCTCTTTTTTAGCTGTATGATATTAGACAATTTTCCTTCTTTTTCTGAGCCTCAGTTTTTCTGACTTAAAAGTGGAGCTAATTATTTGCAAGGCTGTAATATTAAGATACAGTGTCCACAGAGTACTACATTGCATTGTGTCTGGTATATAGGAGATGTTTGTTTTGTAAATTATTGGGTAGAGAAGAGCAGTGTACTGGACAAATGGAGTCACTGTGAAATGGAGAAAGTATGATGGACGTGGCTAGTGCTTGTGCTGACCATCCTTTTGTGACTGTACTGTCTTTTTTAAAAATATATATATTTGTAATTGTTGGTGGACTTTTTATTTTATTCACTAATTTATATGTGGTTCTGAGAATCAAACCCAGTGCCTCATGCATGCCGGGCAAGCACTCTACCACTGAGCCACAACCCTAGCCAACTGTACTCTCTTTTGACCCTCTGAAATGAATAAATGGATGATGCTTTTTATTTTAAAAGTCTGATTCCAAATAGTAATGGTTTCTTAAAGTGCTTATCAACTTGTCACTTTCCCTTGGTTTTTATCAAAATAGTGACAAAGGTAATTATGATTGATAGAAATAAAGATCCAATTTGATATGCTTTTCTGCTTTTAATACAAAAGCAAATAAATTTCTATAAGTGGTATGGTGAAAGTGGGGAAGTAAGCTTTTGCTCTTGCTATTTGAAAGGTATCATTAGTTTCATATTTCTAGAAAAGCATCATTTCTATTACTTTGAGCATTCAAAATCATTCAAAAACTATAAAACTATATCTCTGACTTGTAATTGACTAGATATGGAAAATGATGATGATTCTTAGAAATAGATAATCTTTCTTCAGTAAGGGAAGAGTAGATTATTACTGCAGACTTTGGGTCACTGAAAATATGAAAAAATAAAACTCCTATTTGTGTAAGTGTGGAAGATTCCAAATTTCTGGTGTATAGCTTTATTTGCTCTGATAAGTCTGACTTTATGCACAGTATTTAGCTCTTAAACATTGCTTCCAATAGATTGTAAATTTATTTACACAGAAAGCATGTGTAATATTTACTACTTTTAGTAAGTTTTGGCCATAAGCCAAATCTGTTATAACAAATCTTTTGAAATTTGGATACTGTGATGAAAGTATTTATTGAGAATCCATTGGCAGATGAAATAATTTATGATGGGCATTTCAGTTTAGATTAAGAAAAGTTTATTGTATGGTTTTACTTTTCTAAAGTAAATTTTCTAGTCTCATAATACTTAAACCTTCCATTATTGGAAAGATCAGGAATTGGTTGGAAGAGAGGGAAAATTGTATTTTCCAGTCCACAGTTAAGAAGAACTCCTTGGTACACAATGGTTATTATCTTCAACAAAAGAGTGATTTAAAACATAACAATATGGGGCTGAGGTTGTGGCTCAGTGGTAGAGTGCTTGCCTCATACGTGCGAGGCCCTGGGTTCAATCCTCAGCACCACATAAAAATAAATAAGTGAAATAAAAGTATTATAAAAAACAATAATAATAAAATAAAATATGGGTCATTGACTTATCACTATCTACCTTGAAAAACAAACAAACAAAAAAACCATAACAACATGAATCTTCAAGAAATAGCTTTTAGTTCTGAGAAGTATCCAGTGTTATGTCGTGTCGTGCAGCAAAATAATCAGATTTACATTGCACATAAGGCTGCTGTGTTTGATGTCTTTCTAGCTTACTTTATTTGGGGAATACTCATTTGTGCAGTAGTATCTAGCTTTCCTGGGTCATCCACTTCTAATGCAAGTGGATTGTGGTATTTGAGGAAACTAGTAGAGAGCTTTTTTATATTTCCATGTAAGTAGTTAGTTAATAAAGATTCCTGAATATTGTGAAGATAGTATAAAAGATGTTTTCTGAGTGACCTTAAATGCACTTTTATTTGTGTTGTTTAAAGGCTTTTTAAGGTTTAAGAAAGGCATAAGGGTGTCTTTAGGGTATATTTTCTTTTAAGAGAACGCAGAGTTCTTGTTTTCAAAGTTTATTTGACTCATTGTCAGGGACTGGGATAGTTTATATCAATAAATTATATTAGGTAATTAAAACCAGTACCAATAAAAAAACCAAATGTGTGTGTAAATATAATTTTTTTCTTTTTTTGGTATTGGGGTTGAACCTAGGGGCACTTAACTGCTGAGCCACGTCCCCAGTCCTTTTTAAACATTTTATTTAGAGACAGGTCTTACTAAGTTGCTTAGGGCCTCTCTAAGTTGCTGAGGCTGGCTTTGAACTCGAAATCCTCCTGCCTCAGCCTCCTGAGCTGCTGGTATTATAGGTGTGTGCCACCATGCCTGGCATAACTTTTTTTTTAATGGAAATCATTAAAAAACAATGAAAACATTTCTCTTTAAATATAAGTATAGATGCTGAAATTATATTTGTTAGTACCCTTGCCATAAGTCTGGAATGATACCTTTTACCAAGGATGAATAGTTTCATCTGTTGAGGACAGGCAGAGTCTATGTGATTGTGTTTGCTTTGCATCTGTGAAAACTTTTAAGTTTGTAAATTGAAAGTTTGTAAGTAGAGGACCCTCTTTCTCTTCCTGGAGGCTATAATTTTTCGGTTAAGATATTTTTTCTTACATATTTCTAAGAACTTTACAGTTCAGGAAAATTATTCCCCTTCATATGTTTTTTCAATTTCTTTTCTCTTTTTTGTTTATTCTATTTTTTTTACAGCATTTTAATAGAGTGTGCTCATACGTGTATGTTTAACCTTTTGTTTTTGGATTATAAATATTAGAAATACATTGTAAGGTATAGAAGTAATTCTCACATGTTGTAGGGATGAACATAATTTTCCTATTTATCAGTAAGTGAAATTATTGCAGCAATTTCAGTGAACATTTTGTTTTTAGTAATTCAAACAACAGTTTTCATATAAGAAGTCTATAGTCTTCTAAATGGATCACTTAGTCAAATAAGTATCAAATGTGAAGCCTACAAAAATATGTAATTTATAATTTTTTTCTGTATCCTGAAATATAAAGAGAACATTAAAGTAGAATCAGAAACTTTAGAGATTACTCAGCAATAAATTATCTGTTTACTGCTTAACTCATCTCACTTCCCTATTCAGTTCTTTAGCCCCCATTATCCTCTTATAGTCTCTGCTTTCTTTAGGTCAGAATAGTAGTTATTCACAATTACAGACTTGAAGGGGGTAATAGTTTATCTAGCTGTAGAATATTCTCCCCTTCTACTTTATGCATGGCAGTCCTTGACAAATGGCAGAATGGCCATTTGTCTTCAGGTTGAAAACTTGCTATAATAGAGGGCTTACAGGAAAATCCAATCTGTTGTAAAGTCATGCCACTAGAAAATTTTGCCTCACAGAGCTGAACACATGTACCTTTCTCTTCTACATGTTGATCACAGTTCTACCGGTAGAGCTCACCAAGAACCTATCCACCAATTCTTGTACAGGCTCATGGCATCCTCAGATGAGAACCCTTGGAGATGGAAGCACTGAGCCAAGTAGGGCCTACAGGAAATTGATGACACATCTTGCTCTTTAAGAGCTTATAGTCTACCTATAGAGATTTTCATAATGAAGCAAAAAAAAAAAAAAAAAAAAAGACATGCCACAAGTACTGTAAAGTTTCTTTCTAGAAAGCATTCTAGAAAATTTAGTGCAGAAAAAGGGCAGAGAACACTGGCTAGGTTAGATGAATAGAGTTGTTTCTATGAATGAAGTTAAGTGATTAAGACTGGCTCTGGAAGTTCAAGTTGTATATCATTGGAAGATAAAGTTCTGGTAGCTTAGGGCCAAAATGTGAAGAGCTGTAGACTTGTCCTCCAGTGAGCTGCCTTAGAAATTTGGTTATAGGGAGCTAACATAGTCTAGGTTTTTTTTTTTTTAATTTTTAATTAAATATTTTTTTTTTATACCAGGGATTAACACAGCCATTTAACCACTGAGCCATACCTCCAGCACCCCACCCCTCTTTTGAGACAGGGTTTCACTAAGTTGCTGACACTAGTATTGAACTTGCTATTCTCCTGCCTCAGCTTCCTGAGTCTCTGGGATTACAGGTGTGCATCCCCATGCCTGAATAGTCCAGCATTTTAATAAAGATGAATATAATAGCAGAGAATGTGCAGATGAATAAAATATTTAATATAATGACTGCCACTACAGGAAAAATGAAACTTTCTGTATATTTAAAAAAAAACTACCTTTTAAGACAAAAAAAAATCTAGTTTGACTAGGTAAAATAAATTTTTTTAATTTTATATTTTTTTTGCTTGTTGATCGACCTTTATTTTATTCATTTATTTATATGTGGTGCTGAGAATTGAACCCAGTGCCTCACACATGAGAGGCAAGCACTGTACCACTGAGCCACAACCCCAACCCAGTAAAAAATTATTAAAAACCATATTAACTGAAAAAATAATTTGACAGAAATAAGACCAAACACATCTACCATACCAGTAACCATAAGTTTAACTGACTTATTGAAAATTTTTTCATATTGAAGCACAAAGTAAAGTTCAACTGCATTCTGAAAGCCAGAGATGTTTTTAAAATAATGATTTTTCTTTTATAAGAAAGTTATTCTAGAACTAATTGAATACAGAGAAGAAGAAGACTGTTGTTTCATGGAAAACAGTTTTCATTGAAGGTTGTTTACTCACCAAAAAATAATCAGGGCCCTGTGTTTAGTAGAGAAATTAAGGTATTCTTTAATGTGAGCTATTTCCTTCACGTTTTGCAGTGTAGAATGTATATACCAATAGCAAAAGCTGGTAAATAGGAGGATTAAATAATTTGTTATATAATTTAGGAGATATCAGGGTGTATTCAGCATAAACTGTGAAACTTTTTAAAAATTGCGAAGTGAAAACAGTGGCCAATGTTTAGGATACCAAAATGTTTAGTATATCAAAACAACACAGTGTAGTATGTTGGCTGTGTTCCTGTCATACTTCCCATTTCTCCTTCATCTCCCAAATATTGTCTCCTCGTCTCAAGGTCTACCCCTGGGGAGAGCCCACATGAAGATAGGCTGCCATTTTTCCTATAAAATTTCCTGTGTTCTGAGAATGCCTCTTTTGATCCTTACAGTGTCATTTTACATGTTTCTCTACATCCAGTGTTTCCTCTATACCAGTTGTTGGGCTTGGTTAGATTGATGTTAAGTTTAATTTCTTGTTAAGAACACTTAGCAAATGGTACTGTATTTCTTATTGCATCCCACCCAGAAGCATATCTGGTTTTCCCACTTTAATTGATATTAAGATTGTTCAGGGGGCTGGGGTTGTAGCTCAGTGGTAGAATGCTCACCTAGGGAGGCACTGGGTTCAATCCTCAGCACCACATCAAAATAAATAGATAAAATAAAGTATTGTGTCAAACTACAACTAAAACATAAATATATATACATGAAAGATTTTCAGTAACAATGTCCATACAGTTGCTACATGTTAAAATTCACTCAAGCCTAATTGAATACCTGGCAAAAAGGGAGTGCTGACATACAAAGTGATTCTCATTGTCCAGTGCCCAGCAGTTATTTTCTTTTTAGAATAGATAATGATTTTGTAGGAAGTATGCTTGACTCTTAAAATATTTAAGTGAGAAAATCAGTTTTAATATGTAAATGAAGTCTGATGATCTCAAGTAATGTAAACTCCATATATTTGTACTACTCCCACAGTATCTAGCATGTAATAGAAGACTCAGTGAAATATTTGTAGAATGAATGATGGAACAAAAAAATATATGAACCAACGTGTATGTAGACTATTCGTGTTAGTCTGCTTTCTGCTACTGTGACAAAATACCTGAGAAAAGGGGAATGATTTATATTGACTCATGATTTCAGAAGTTTCAGTCCATGGTCACTTGGCCTGTTGCCTTTGGGCCTGTGGTGAGGCATTTTATCATGGCAGGGAGTGTGTGGTAGAGGAGGCTGCTCACCTCATGTTAACCATGAAGGAAAGAGAAGAAGGGGCTGGGGTCCCTCAGTGGTCTAAATTCCTTTCAGTAGGCCTTACCTTCTAAAGGTTCCACCACCTAATGCCACAGGCTGGCAACCAAGCATAAGCACATGGCCTTTGTGGGAATTTTAACTCATTCTGTCCCATTGTCCCATTGAAGGAACGAATGCCTGTAGACACTTAAACTGAACAACAAGTATGCCATTTGTGGTAACTTTGAAATAAATATTTATGTTTTTAAGTTTTTGCTTTTTGAGAAAAATAATAGTGATTAATGATAATATTCATTAATAATATCAATCATGTCATTAGTATTATTGATAATAAATTATGTAATCAATTATAGATTATGCTTTCCCACCTATTTTAATACATCTGTGTCAATTAAATTGAAATATTCACAGAATCGAAACTTGGGATTTAATGGGTTAAGATCCAAACCATAACAGTTCTCTTTAAGGCAACTTTGTTTCATCAGGCATCCTGGGCAGGAAGTACAGTGCATCTCAAAGTGCAGCAGTTGTAATTTTCTCTCATTTGCAATTATTTGTTCTGGAAAGTTAGTTACAAGGACCACTGCTGATTAATATTGGGAGATAATGATAAATAGGACATTATCTCCTCGTTACTGCCACTTCTCACCCCTGGGCTCCAGTGTGTGTGCAGAAAAGGGAGAGAACACTTCTCATCTTGACTTTTCTCCTCATTTCCATGCTTCATGAGTGCTGCCACTGTTAGAAGTTGGGGATCTAGAAGAGCACAGTATAGTGATTTTAAGAAAAGAATCCTTTCCACACATGGAGAAACTGACACCAGCTCCAGAAATCTTTTTATAACAGGAACATCCTCTCTGAAGGTTAGAGAAATACCTTGTCTCTTTCAGATAAGTTAGTTTGAACCATTTTTAGATATAGCGAAGAATAAAATACATATAACATCAATTTTTTTGTTTTGCTTTTTTAATTGATGCATTATATGTAATAATTAGTGGTATTTGTTCTTATATATTTGTGTACAGACATCAGTTTATTTATTTTTTAACTTTTTAAAAAAAATTTATTCATTTTAGTCACATACAACACGAGGATACACACTGACATTTTCACAAAAGTATGGAACACAATTTCCTCCAATTCGTCCCTAGCACTTTTCCTCCACCCTCCCTCCCCACTCCACAGTCCCTCTTTAATCCATTTACAGTTTACTTTTTTTTTTTAATTGATGTCCTGTAGATTATACTCAATGTGTGGCCCCACCTTGCCATATCCATGCATGAATATGAAAGTTCAGTCAGATTCATTCTATTGTTCTTCCCTTTTCCTGTCCCTTCCTCCTCGTCCTCCATCCTTTTCTTCTAGTCTACTGATCTTTCCTCTATTTTGATGAAATTCCCTCTCCCTTTCCCTTTCTCTTTGTAGTTGTTGCATACCCCTCCTCCCCCATTTTGGATTAGATTTTGTATATCAGAGAAAACATTCGACCTTTGACATTTTGGGACTATCTAATTTCACTTAGCTCGATAGTCTCCACTTCCATCCATTTATTGCAAATGCCAAAACAGACATCTGTTTTTAATGGAAATCCATGCATGATCAAATGACTTCAAAAAATATGAATTTCAACAATTTTTGTCTCCTTATTTTTTGTCTGTGGTTGCTTTTGCTGACTAGGGATTATATTATTTAATTTTGCATTTTTTGTTATAGATTTGTTTTCTCAAACATGTCTGCACATATTTTGAGTTAGTGGAGAATTCTTATTATTGTTCTTATGTTCCTTTATAAATGCAGATTCCGCCAAAGTGGGTCGCACTGATACTATAGGATGGTTGTAACACTAAGCACTTTAAGGGTTAAAGTAGCTTCCTAGCGTTACTCTACACTTAGTCCTATTTTTTCTTTCTCTTTGAACTTCTAGTTCATTATAATGCTTCTGGGAATACTAACACTGTGAGATGTGCCTTGATTGATACCCAGCTTCAAGGCCCTTAGTCCCTGTCAGCTTCAGCATCTTTTCTCCAGGGATCTTTCAACCTCTCTAGCTCCTTGCAGCCAACTGCAAACCTTTATGCTTCTGTTGACTGCCAGCTTAATGCAAAACTGAGAATAAGAGTGGGCTGACATTGCACTCAGAGAAGTGGCCTCCAGGGAGGAGAAGCAGCCTGGGTCCCATGGCATTGGGACTTCGGGTGGTAGGCTTACTTGTCAGTCTGGATTAAAAATGTGAGAGAGCAGTTGTCTGGTTTATCACTTATTTTTTGTTATAGGGAAGAAAGTTTGTAAAGAGCTTGAAAAATCTCTGAACAGAAAGACAAGTAAATGAAAGATTTAGTAAAAGTACACTAAGCTATTACTGCAAAAAGCCTGGTGGAAGTAATGCCAACTGAGAATAATAATGCTACCCAGAAGAAACATCCTTTATTGACACTTCTATTTAATGTCAATTAATATGCAAAATATCTACTTAAGATGTTTTTTAAGCATCAAATAGTATACTTTTGAAAAGTAACATCTGTGAGTTTCTAATAAGATTATAGATGCTACATTTTTCTAAAATCACAGCAATGTACATGTCATTGGAGAATTGTCACTTGAGTCCTGCCTGTTCTTGTGTGCATATAAGAGGACCACAACCATCATGCAGAGTTTTGCATGAACTTATATGCTTGCTGCTAGAATAAAAGGCTTAAGCAATGCTCCCTAAACTTTAATGTGCATAGGAATCAATCTGGGGATCTTATTAAAATGAAGCCTCTGATTTATTAATCTGAGCTGAAACCTGATGTTCTTCATTTCTTACAAGCTTCCAGGTGATGCTAGTGCTGCTGGTTCAGGGGCCACACTTGAAATAATAAGGTTTTAAAATATTGAATTTTAAGAAAATTTACTGTAAAGAAATACTTCTTATTTTCTAACTTATTTACCAAGACATTCCAATAAAGTCTAGCAAATACTTCTTGCTAACAAATAATATTTGATAACCTCTTCTTGGGATTTTATTAGCCTCAGGTCTTAAAAGTTCCAAATGGGCTGGATTTTTATCCACTAATGTAAACACAGCGCTTTCACTCTCTCTCTTTCTCTAGAGAGAGAGAGAGAGAGAGAGAGAGAGAGAGAGAGAGAGAGAGGAATTTACTAATGGTTCTCTTTATTTCTTCCCAGCCTTATTAAAGTATAATTGACAAATAAAAATTACATGTATTTATAGTGTACAATATGGTATTTTGATATATATATATACATTGCAAGATGATTAAATCAAGCTGACTACCATACCTGTCACCTTACATACTTATCATTTTTTTGTGATGAGAACATTTGAGATCAAATTTCTTAGCAACTTTCAAGAATAAGATATATTATTATTAACTGTAGTCACCACACTGTGCATAATAGATCTTAAAGCTGTTTTTATATGTGGATAGTAAGTGCTGAAGTGCCTCTAAATCATGCCAAAGAACAGTGTGGCGAGCCAGAGAAGGTATCACTAAGAGCTCATGACAGCTCTTAGATAATGATATAGAGGAGGGGCTTTTGTGACAGGTGGTAAGATCACTTCAGAGATTTCCTTGTAAGTCTATGAATTCTCACCGAGTATTTTGCTTTTTACCACCAACTAATTAAAATCAAATTGCAGTATAACTTCATTCTAATTTGATAATCTTATTTTCTTAAACATCTTCAAAACATTTCTTGGCTATATGATTTCTGGACCTTTACATCCCACTTCTCATCTCCAGCATTGAGATGTGAATTCTCATATCTGAATTGTTAGTGTATTAACATAATCTATATCCATGTATTCATTTAATACATATTTGAATCCTTTTGTGTACAGTAGGTTATGTTAGTAGGTGATCTATGGTGCAGTCTCTGCTTTTGAAAGTATTAATAATCTGTTGGAGGAAGTAAGTTCTCAATACAAATATCCAGTTTGAGGATAAAATTACTATGCTTCTTTCCTTAATAAAGAATAAGAAATTAATGCCCTACAGAAAGTGCTCTACAAGTTCACAGAGGAGAGAAATGGATTGCTGTTTTCTGGAACCACATGGAAGGGCTTCAAGAAAACATAGCTTTTGCATTGGGCCTTAAAAATTAGATAGGCTTTCTTAGCTGTTCTAAAAGAGAAAATTGCATGAGTAAGACATAGAGGCATAAGAATAATGAGACATTTTTTAAGAATTGCAGGTACTGTAGACCCCTTGCATTCGGAATTTATAACTTCTAGGATTTGTACTGTTTGTGTGACCTTTGAAAGGATCATGTAGCAATTTTTATGAGTTACTGACTTTATTTCCTTGCTGAGAGCCTCGTGTTTCAAGTCAGTGAGTGAGGCTAGTGGTTGGCTTAGCATTCATATCTTAGTCCATTTTTATTCTTCTCTGTTCACTTTCATTTTCATTTTTCATTTTGTCAGATGTTATGTGAAAAGACATTTTAGCTTAAATGATTTAGGATTTGTGAAGATCTTGGTATAATTCCTCTTAGTTGCCAAGGGTCTATCAAACACAGGGTGACCATATAATTTATGCCTGAACTGGGACCCCCTGAAGATTGAAATAGATGGTACTATTAATAAAATCCCAGGGCAGTGGACATGATCTGGGAGGGGTCTCTCAAGTAAGCTAGGATATATGACTAGCTAGAATGTATGGTTATTCTAAAAGTAGTTCATTTTAGTTAGAATATGACGTATAAATTGAAAGCAGGATGTGATTCAGGAAAGCAGGTACAAGTTAGTTTGTGAATGGCTTTAACTGCTAGGTGAAGGAGTTAAAACTTTTTGTCTTATTCTATAGACAAAAAACCATTGGAGGTTTTTGGCAGAGGAATTGAAGTACATGAAGCAGCATTCAGAAAGATTAGTCTAGCCTCTGGGCAGAGTAAATTGAAGTGAGACATCCAATTTAGAGAGTATCATGATCGTTCCCATTAAAAGTATATTTTTGGATGGTAACCACTGGTCTTAATGTACTAGGAAGTTGCATTTGTTTTTTAAATTATGTACAGAGAAACTTTAATAATTCATTTCCATGTGTATTATTATTGGTGTTAATTCATGATTCTGAAGAAAATTCTGTTGGATTATTGCCTTTTTAATTGTTGATTTTTTTTGAGAGAGAGAATTTTTTAATATGTATTTTTTAGTTTTCGGTGGATACAACATCTTTATTTTATTTTTATGTGGTGCTAAGGATCAAACCCAGCGCCCTGCGCATGCCAGATGAGCGCGCTACCGCTTGAGCCACATCTCCAGCCCAATTGTTGATATTTTTAATAGAGGAACAGCACTGGGGCTTAGCAATGAATACCTGAATATTTATATGTAATAGTATTATAGCATGGGTATATGTTAATATTGTAGCAATTGAGAGACTGCTTAATAAAAAGTTTTGCTGAAATTTATTTCTAAAATACTTTGCTTTATCGTGTAATAAACTTTATTATTGGTATCTTTTTTCAATTTGAGCTTAATCTAGAGAAATTTTTAATTTATCAGTAACTCACATTCCCTTGCTTGCTTTTTCCCCTTTTCTCTTCCCGTCCCATGGAGCAGGTTGGACTAATGAGAAAGAAAAGCCATTTTCTACCAGGAAAACCAGAGCTTCATGGAAGAACAACTCAGTCCTTGAAGGACTAATCATGAAGTAGTGGAGAAGAAGATATTCTGGGTAGAGCAGACCATGTATGCAAATAGAGGGAGGCAAAAAAGTGGGGCTTTTTTTGGGAGAAGCAGCTGTCTGATGGGTGGCTTCAAAGTGCTGTGGAAATGGGACTAGGCTGGTATTACCATCCAGTTAGGTGGCCTTTACAGGGAAGTTTAAGGAAAGCTTTGTAGTTCTCATAGGTACCTCAGTTTTTAAAAACCTTCTGTGTAATGGAACAAAACATTTTTTACTTGCTGACAAATTAATTACAATTTAAAGCTAGTCTGTCACTGTTTCTTAAATGAGTTTTTGTATAATATTACCCATTTCACTGGTATGCCTTTCTACATGTAAGATCACATCACTAAATATCCCAGACTGAGATGTTTAACAGTTGGTACAGTAAATGCATGTTCGAGATATTATCTAATGAATTGTGGAGGATGATTGGAGTTGTCTTGCTCCCTGCTTTCTATAACAAGAAAATAAGCTAATTAACTGAAGAGAATGACGAAGTTGTAAAATACTTTCTATGTTTCTATCTGTATATTTATATGTTGTCTGTCCTATATTCTTCATAGAAGATCTTAATAGTCATGGAAAATATAACCTCTAGTGATGAAATATTATTAAGAATTTTCTTGTAACTTTTTGTTTATTTAAAAAAATTAAAAGTTTCCTTCTAATCTAAATTTAAAAAAAAATTAATGATTCCCATCCTCCCTTCCTGACCTGCAGTTACTTGTCTTTATTTTACTTAAGCCCTGTAGTGTTTGACACATAAAGATGTTTCCCTAGGAGAATCTTATTTCTGCCCTGGGCTGACATGAAAAGAAACAATTTGTCAGACTAGTGGAGCTTGCTAAGAATTCAAATAAACAACCTGTCTTTCCTTTCATACTGCATATTAATAGAAATGTTAATTATAATAAGAGAAGGTTCCTTTCCTCCCTTGGGAAAGAGAGATTTTTGGGTCAGAGACAGTTTCCTTGCTTTGGACTCTTCTACAAACAGATTTAACATAATGCCAGTCTTATCAGTGGTATATTTATTAGTGCAGTGCTATTAAGTAATAGTTGTCTATTTAATGCAGCCAAGTTGATCATTGCCTCATTTATGCCATTACCTATCATGTAAAAATATTCTTGCCATGTAAATATTTCAAAGTCAAAGGCAATTAACTTTAGAATTTTAATATAAATTCTCTGCAAACCTATATTTGAATAGGTGATAACAGACTCTTCAGATTCAGGATCGCTTGGATTATACAAATTAAAATCATCACCATATCTGTAATCTAGCATTTATTACATTTGCTTCCCTCTGTGTCACTGTTACTAGATTGATAGCTCCTGGAGGAATGTACCATGCCTTAGTGCCCTCAGTACCTAGTAGATTCTTAAATACTGGTATTTAATGACTTGACTTTGATAATGATCAGCTTTATTGCTGTGTGATAATATTTTTCTGTTTTCTTAAGTTTTTCTCCAACATATAACTATAAAATCTTGCTGTATCAATATAATTGGGTTCCACAGTTATTGAGAGTTGGTCATAAATTTCTAAGGGAAGTATCAGTAAGATGTTGAGTGATTATAGAGGAGAAAATACTTCTTTCCTCAGCCATCTCTAGGTTCATGCCTGAGATCCCTGTATCAAAAGACAGATTATCAAGAGAAAAGTATGCAAATTTATTTTAAAAAACGATATAAGGTTCCCTGCCCCCCCTTCTTTCTTTTGTTTTCCCAGTACTGGGAATTGAACTCAGTACTCAGTGGCCCTCTACCACTGAAATACATCTCAGCCTTTAATTTTTATTTTTTTAATTGAGATAGGATCTTGCTAAATTACCCAGACTTGTCTTGAACTTGCAATCCTCCCACCTATCCTCCCTAGTAGTGTGCCACTGCACCTGGCTTAATACAGTTTTGTGTGATGTGAGATCATTCAGAAATGATGACCAAAAGAAACAAGGGAAACTGTATTCTTATCCTTTGATGAAGAATGGATATTTATGTAGAAAGAAGTATGGAAAAAAGTCATGCAGAAAGAAGTGTGGACAAAAGGATGTATGATCTAATGGGTAATGTCAGATTGTTTTTGGTGTCTTTGCATCTTCTGAGATGGGGATTTTCTTTTCTTCTATGGAGGTTATTTCTCCCATGAGGGTCTTATAACCTACTTTAGAAAGTCAGAGAATTATTTTATGGCCTGATTCAGGGGAGAAGGTCAGAGAGATCTTTTCTGCTTCTGCTGTTTGTTGAATACCCATGTATGATATTGTGATAAAACATGTCCTGAACCGCATCAATAATAATGTCTAGTAAGGGACTTCTCATCTTTCTAGTTAATTTTTCAGGCATTAAAAATAACAAAATTATGTATAAAGTCAAGTTATTTGGCAATTACAGTCACTTAGGTGTTTTTTGTTTTGTTTTGTTTTATTTTTGTACTGGGGGTTAAACCCAGGCACTTAACCCCTGGGCCACATCCCCAGATCTTTTTTATATTTTATTTAGAGACATGGTCTCACTAAGTTGCTTAGGGTCTCAGCTTCCCAAGATGCTGGGATTATAGGCATGTGTCACCATGCCTGGCTCACTTTAGCTTTTAGAAGAGTATAATTTATCGGTGCTGGCAGACATGGTCGTCCATTATTGGCTACTCCATTATGGTAACTTGAATATAAGCCTTCATTTTATCCTTAGGTTTTCCCCTAAAAAAAAAAAAAAAGAATAAGTCTAAGGAAATATAAATTAGCTGGGATTATTTATATGCTAGTATAAAGATGTCTCTATATGTCATTTAGATTGAGTTGTTGGTGAATTATAAAATTTTAAATCATTGCTATTGAATACTATAAGTGTCCATGAAATAGGTGGCCATACTTTTCAGTACTCTGATCAGATCCTGTCGTTGATTGTCACTCAGTAAAAAGCAATGATTCAGTGAATGAATTTCCATACCAAATTCTGTTTTGAACAAAAAACTTTCTGGGTAGCAAATACAGTTTTCTACAGATGAAACAAAAGAATAAATATTACTTTTTAAAAAGCAAAAATCTGCTGGTTTAGCTTAAAATTTATCTTTGTTTTACAGATGGCAGGTGAAGATTTTCTTGAACTTTGGATTTCAGATACCAAAGTGAAAGCATAAACATTCTTTCCCCCTATTTAATAGCCTCTGACTTAATACATTTTTATTATCACTAAGTGAAACTAATGCAGGAAGAACTTTTGCTTTATAATTATGGCAAGTCTTTTCTCAGTTCTTCATTAATTTGCTCTCAGAAACATGATGGAATAGAGTTAGCAAACAGCTTTGCTTTTATATTAATACTTTCAAAACTGATAATCTCTGGCAAATTTTTTCTTGTGTGCTGTAGAGATAAAGGTGTTGAAAGTATTTATTTAAATGGGTGAGTAAATGTCAGTTTTCCCAATTGTCTAGAAACAATTTCTTTTCTGTGTTTAGAAGTACAGGAATTCTCATTTTCCCAGTTTCTAGGCTGGAGAAATTAATATTTCTCATATTTCATTAATATAGTGTTGGGTTAGAATAGTTAATAAAGATTAAAATCATTTGATTTTCTAAGGAACAAGTGGATCCAATTTTACTCATTAATTTTTATTTTTTTATTGGTGCTTTATAGATACACACAAACGAGGAATACATTGTGGTGTATTTATACACTTAGTGTAATTTTGTTAAGTTTACTCTGCATTTCCTCCCTTTTCCTGTCCCTCCTCCCTTTTCCTTGATCTCCTTTTTCTACTCCACTCATTTTCCCCATATGTTTACAATCTCTCTCTCTCTTTTTTTATTTTGCAAGAGCAAAAAGTAAATTTTATTTAAGAAACAGAACAGAGAGAGACAGACAGACAGGAGGGAGCCCAGAGCTGGTGTCTGAGGGAGTGGGGGTATCTTGCCCCTTAAGATTTTAGTTTTCCTTTCTTCTCACGCCCCTTCCTCCTCTTATCTTGCCTACCTGGTGACCAAAAGGCAGGCAGAGAGCTGCAGGGGGTGATCCTTCTCCTCTCTCCCCAGGCAGTTAGCAACTGGGTGATGGGGAGTGTTATATATCCATTTCCTTTTCTTTGATAATCAGCTACCTGTCTTTTGCCCTGGTCTCATTACCCCCTCTGATTAAGGGAATTCTTACTGCTGAAAGAGGAAATGGACAATGACTACTCTGACTCCTTCAGGCTTAGAGGGGAAAATGTGGGGCATATTCATCAATTCTAAAAACTGCTTTATTTGCCTATTTTTTGGAGACATTAATTTCACATTTTTTAAATTTTCAGGTAACTTGGGTTTTTACTCCTGTAACAACTGAAATAACAAGTCTTGACACAGAGAATATAGATGAAATTTTAAGTAAGTACATCAATATTTTAAAAGTATATTTTCTTCTCTGTGAAGAGTTTATATAAAAAACAACAAAATCTCAGTTACCTAGAATAGTTGAAGCTCTGGCATTCTAATTCCATGGCTTATTGAATTTTTTTTTTAAATAAAGCACTTTTGCTTTTTAGTTTTAGTAGAATTTCTTTAAAAGTATAAGTCTTCTTTCTTGTGTTACAAGTAATGCTTTTAGTCTTTTTTACTTCTTTGTCTTGATGTAGATACCATTCTTAACAAAGTACTTCGCTGAAACTATTTAGAGTCTTGTAGTTCTCACCATGCTGCACTAAATGTTAATGTCTTTAGGACACAGCATAGATTTTTTTTTTTTAATAAGTTACCTATTCTGATCTCTTACGGTGTCGTTGGTTAAGTTCAATAAAGGTTTTATTTAATGCGTTGTTTTTTTGACATTGTGATTATGGATAAAATTAACTTGAGAGAAACCATTTCTGATTTTTAAGAATAATAAAGGGAAGGTGAAGATATGGTTAATAGAGGATCACAATTTAGAGGCTTTAAGAAAATGTGCAATTAAACACTCATTGGTTTGCATATAACAAAATCTAATGAATTAGTGGTGAGAGGGATTAAAACATTCATTGAGCATCATACATTGTTTTGTGTTCCTAGAACTTTAAATGATAAAAAAAGTCTATTTCCATATTCTGGGATCTAAAGAGCAGTAGTTCTATAAACTTACCAGGTTTCAGAATCACCTGGAGGGTTTATTAACATCTGTACTGCTCTGATGACCCCAATTTCTGTTAGAAACTGCTAGACCCATCCAAATTTGCATTTCTGTAAGTTGCTAAGTCATGATGGTGTTTCTGGTTCAGGAACTACAGTTTGTGAACCACGGCTTTAGATTAAATAGGCAAGTGGATAAAACACGCTTTATGGTAAAAAGGGAAAGGAAATTGAAACTCATGTTTCATTCTCACACCTTTGGTCTTCCAAATTCTGGAATACCTTTGTGTTTTAATTTTGTTACTGTTTGGGGAATTTAAATTTCTCTAATTAGGTTTAGGCAAAGAACCAGTGCTATGTCTTTCTCATGTCTTCACATCCTGATATGCAAATGGTAGTAAGTTATTTTTACAACAGAGAGTAACTGTAAAATGGATAGGAACCACAAAAATGTACACCTTGTGCAACATTGTTAATTATAGGTCACTTGTTGCTACTAGATGGGACATCTGAAATTTAGAAATAGCTTAGTTATACAGGTCTCTTGTGAAATAGGATTTTACTTACAGAACTAGTTCTCCGTAATTCTTGAATATAGATAATCAACAAATGGATCATTAGAATCCAGATCATTCTGCTTTAGGAGAGTAGGCTAATCAGTAGCTAACTTGATTGATCTAGATTTGATTTCCTTTTTGTTTTATATTCATTTAAGATGCAATGAAAGTGGAGAGTAGAGCATATAGAGAAAAGGGGCAAATTATATCGAAGCCATCCATGACTGCATGAGTTTTTGGGTGAGAGAGAACTTAACTGTTAGTGTGGATTTTTAGTTAGCCTTTATAAAAAGGGAAAGACCATAATGAAAATCGTATCTTTTTGTCAGAATTGTTCAGACACAAATAACTTTGGTTTTGTTTCTCAATTTCAGACAATGCTGATGTTGCTTTAGTAAATTTTTATGCAGACTGGTAAGTAATCTTGTTTTTATATTTTGTTTTGTTTTGTTTTGTTGCTGAAGGTGACTATTCCTGTGATAGAGAGTAACAAATAGGAAAACTTTCTTCTATTTTTTTCAAGATAGGATTCCATTTACAAAATCAGTTAAGGCTCATCCACATATAAATATCTTAATTTGGCAAGAATTTGTTTTAAGAGAGAAATATAACTGATTCCATTATGCCAAATCTTAAAAAGAAATAACATATGACAAAAACAGTAATGCAGTATTCTGTGCTGACCGTGGAAAGAGGGCAGAGTCTAGAGATCAGAATTTAGGTGTGGTAAGTTTAGTAGAAAAAATATTGTTTGATATTTTTCAGTTTATGCAACCTGCCACCCCTTGCAGGGAGCCTTTACTTAATATGAATCGGATCCTGCCTTCTATGTTTATGTGGTATCCTATAGGCCACTGACCACTTCCTTTTTCTTACTAGAAATTGAATATCTGTAATCCAAAATGTTTGTGACCAGAAGTGTTTCAGATTTTAGATTTTTTAAAAAATTTTTAAGATAGTAGCATAGACTTTCCCAGTTGATTGTCTCTTATCTGAAAATCCAAAGTTTGAAATACTCTATAATCTGAAACTGAGCATCACTTCTGATTTTGATTTTGAATTTTCAAATTGGAGATACTTAGCTTGCATGAGGTTTACTCTTATTTTATCTCTTTGTACCTTTGCAAACAGATTTTGATGTCAGAGGCTATGTCTTACTGGTATTCCCAGAATCTAGAACCAAGACATGATATATAGTATTTTAAAGAATGTGTTGTAAAAATAGGAAGCAGGAAGATTTAGCTGGAGAGAAGTTTGAAACACTGGTGTAATTTGCCTTTAAGGGCTTACTGCCTAGGCTGCTACTGTCCTGCTTTGGGCTAGCTACAGTCCAGCAGTTTATCTAGATTTCTGCAGCAGTTTCCCCACTCATTCCTCATTTATGTCTTTTTCTATTCTGTTCTCTTTAATATAAGCCAGGGTTCTTTTCTACAGTGCAAATTAGATTAGTTTACACTCCATCTTAAACTTCTTACGTGGTTTTCCATTACCTTTTGGTTAAGTTTAAGCCCTTACTTTGGCCTAAAAGGCCCCTCATATTTTGGCCGCTTCCTATCTCCACAGCAGTGTCTCTTGCTTCTCTGCACTCCCATAGTCTGCTTGTTATACAGAACTTTAAATTCTTGTGAAATTCTATATTCTTTCATCACTGAACTCATGATATTTCCTCTGCCTGGATAGATCGCTCTTTGTTCTCACCCACTTTTTAAATTAGTTAAGTGTTAATCATCTTTTAATAATTTAAGTGCCATTTTCTTCAGGCCATTATATCAGTATGCCTACTCCTTCTCTCAACCAGATTAGGAATCTTTCTTATACACATTTCCCCATTTTATAATAACTTGATTTATGATTTTTTTTTACTTTATTATGATACAAAAGCGATACACTTTCAGTAAAACCATACTTTGAATTTTGACTTTTTCCTGACCTGTTGGTACATGATACTGTACTCAATCTTCATAGTGGGCAGTGGTGACAAGCTGAAGCTCCCAGTCAGTTGTGTGATCCTAAGGGTAAACAGCTGGTATTCTACATTTTCCTCCCTTTGTTGCTGAACTATGATGTTTGGTAGATAGGTATATTAGGTGCTTTTCAATTTAGGATAATTTTAGCTTATGATGGGTTTATTGGGATTTAACCCCATTTTAAGTTTGGGAATATGTGTAATTCCTATAACACCCCAATCTTACCCAGTGGAAGCACTTTTGGCTATGCTCCAGTTGATAATTCACTGCTTTGAGGAAATAGTTACCACAGCTATATTTTTTTCAACATTAATTGCTAAGCACTTTGCATAATACATGGCTAAGTGCATATAAATATCTGCTGAATGAACGTATGTTTGATACAGATATTTAAAGAACTTTAGTAAAAAGTTGGAAATATACAGAAAAAATATCCTTTATAAGATGTATAACAAAGATAGCGTTTTCTTCTGGGTGCAGTGACGTACACCTCTAATCCCAGCAACTTGAGAGGCTGTGGCAGGAGGTTTGCAAGTTTGAGGCTAGGCTCAGCAACTTGGTTAAACCCTTAGCAACTTAATGAGGCCCTGTATGAAAACAAAAAATAAAAAGGACTGGAGATGTAGCTCAGTAGTAAAATGCCCCTTGGTTCAATTCCAAGTACAAAAAAAAAAAAAAAATCCAAGGTAAATTAGGCCAGATGTAATATTTGTTTAAAAAAATTTGGTAGAAGATTATCTAGGCAAGTCTACTTTAAAAATAAGAAAAGTGAGATTCAGTGGAGTAAAATATTTCCCCAGGGTTACCTGATTAGATTGCAGCAGAGGAAAAACTAGAACACAGTTCTCTGGGCTGAAGAATTTTGTTTGCATTGAGAAAGAAAAATAGAACATACTACCAACCTTTTGCAAAAACTGAATTGAATACAAGAATACTAATTCATTAACAGCTCAGGCATTCCTTAGGTAGTATGTTTTCCTAAGTAACTGAAATTAGTTCACTCTGGATCCTCTGTGGAAGTAGTTCTCTCATAGAACTACCTAAAAATAACTCCTATGCCTCAGAGAGTAATAAACCATAGTAGGTGCTTAATAATGCTGTTATGTGCCAGACTCGTCTGTGTTTTTTTAATGCTCAGAATTGCCCTGCAGGTAGGTATTATAATTTCCATTTTAGGCTGAGGAAGTTGAGGTTCAGAAAGGTCATACGGCTTAGTAAGTGGTGGAACTGGGATTTAACTCAGGTATGTCTAACTCCAAAGCTTATTTTCCCCCCAAGTAGAGCACAGTAGTAAGTGGCCCCTAAGTATCTTTGCAGACATTTTCCTGTTTGGTTGATTTATTAAGGATTAATTTAAGCACTAGATAGGAGATTAGGATCAGATGATCTTATGGCTCTTTCAATAGATTGATTGCTTTTTTGATGTTACTTTCATAAATGTAACATTTCCATGTGGGTAGATGTGTATGAAGGTACAATAATATTGGAAATGAACTTTTATTTCACCTTCCCCTTTAGACTTTTAGTATTAAAACTGATGCAATTTTAAACATGAACCTGTGCTTAAATACTTGCTGGGCAGAAACTGGACAGTCCACAGAGAAGGAGCCCTGGACGTGAGTCTTTACTTTGCCCTTAAGCCAGAAGCTTGATCATTATTTCTTTACCAGGTCATATCCAAATGTCTTAAAAAACTAAATCAGTCCCTGGTGTTCTCTTCCCATTTCCCTCCACTTATCCTATTTTCAGCCAGTTGTAAGAACCCACAAACCTGGAGTCCTAGCCTCTCTGGTTCCTCCATTATATTAGCTTATTCATTTAACAGACATCTATTGAATGCTTATTAGAATACGTAGTCACATAAGACCTGGTCCATGATGTCCACAGACCCTTTACACCTATCCCAGATGGGAGAGATTTAAGAATGCTAAAAGAGGAAAGAACCACTTGAAAGCAAGAGATTGAAGATACAGATCCTTGATATATTCTAGGACATCTCCTTAGGAAGTCAGGTGAGTAGGCTAGAAGAAATGTATACAAGAAGAAATAGGGAGGAGGTATAATATTTGCATCATTTCATATTCTATACAGTGTTTTTATTGGATTATGGCTAATATATATGACATAATCACACAGAGATTAAAGAGTTTACAGGCTTCACTTAAGTAAATTTCTTGGTGTACAAGGGCTCTGGAAGCAGTAGTAGCTGTTTTAATTTGTAAACATAGCCTCAATTCCATATGAGAATGTCCATTCTAACCCAGTGATTTGAATGTATGCGTATACTGACTCTTTTCTTTCTTCTTAGTCCTTTTAATGACCTACAGCATGTATTTGTGAAACTGCTTGGCCTGATTAAGGAATAGTCAGAATTAGAAGTAAGAAGTTTAGAATTTTATAGGCTTTGCCCCCCCATTTTTAAAGTAACAAAAAGAAAGAAGAGGAAAAATGGACAGGAAGGCTTTGAGAAATTTAAAATATTTGCTTTGGGACTTGATACATTTAGTGTTTTTACAGATATACTAAATTCATAATAAGGGGTAAATCTTGAGGGGAAATGATTCATCAGATGCTATATATCCTCTAATACAACTTATTTATTGAATATACATGAATATACTAACTTGTCTCTGAGATTTGATAGGATAGCCAGGTGGATTAGAATAATATTTGCAATAAACTTTTGTAAGAGTTTGTACAGTAGTATAAAAATATGTTCATTATTTAAAGAAAGCAAATTTCTTTCGTAAATTCTCAAGCCTGAGTTGTTATAAATCCTAGGAATATATCTTAGAGGGAATATTACAGACTTATCTCATGGCTTCTGTGAGAGATTCTTAGATTCTTAGCTGTGAGCTCCCTAATACTGGCAGTTATCTTAAGGTGAAAAAACGAAAAATCTTTTAATCATTCATACAGTATTTGAATTGGAGTATAGTCTTTGAATTCAAAATTGCCTTCATTTCCACGGAATGATATTAGAACCCGTGATTAAATAAATATGATTGTCTAACAAAGTTATTTATTTTACATATACTAAATATCAGTAGGTGATAACCAAAGTAAGATTTTATTACTTCTGCTTTTCACTTCTAATTGGTGTGCTTATCTGTGTATAGGTGTCGTTTCAGCCAGATGTTGCATCCAATTTTTGAGGAAGCTTCTGATGTCATTAAGGAAGAATATCCACATAAAAATCAAGTAGTGTTTGCCAGAGTTGATTGTGATCAGCATTGTAAGTAACTCACGAGGAAGTCTGGAAAAACAATTCTGTTCCTTCCTCTTCTACATGCATACTTTTTTTTTTCTTTTTTGAAATGCCATGCTTTAAGTGGAGAACAAACCAAAATGATTCTAGCAACCTTGGCTAAATTGCTAATATTTAATCTACATATAACACTATAAAAGTTTGCTTGATGTTATTTTTTAAAGATTTTGCTAAGATTGACTTTGAGGTATAATTAGTTGTTACTGATGATAATTTTAGTGAGAGTGTTACGAGTGTTAGTTAGACTTTCATAAAATTCCAATTTCTTGTATTTTGCTTGTCTGTGGAATACTTGGTATACAATCGTAGTTTTGTATATACATGACAGATTCTCTTCCTTGAACTGGCGAGCTAGCAGTAATGTTTCCTCCTGAGTGCTTCCATTACATTTGAACTTTCCTTTCTCCTAGTACCAAATTCATTGTATTTGGTAGTTCTGGTTTATTGTGTTTTAATTGTCTCATCAGCTGCACTTAGTTCTTCAAGGCAGGACTTTTTTTCTTGTTAGTCTTTTAAGTGGAGACTAAACCACTTACCTAATTTTTGTTTCTCAAGCATTTGAGTTTCTAGGAGATAGAGACTGCTTATTAAAAGCTTTTTATATTGAGTTATGGGCAAGTTGGCTAGAATACAGAGCTGTTTTTTTTATTCTACAAGATTTTTTATCCTTTACACTTAATCTACTAACTAGAATTAGTGTGTGTGTAGGTATATGTATGTGTATACACACACACACACACACAAACACACACACACACACACAAACTTTTCATTTTAGTAATGAGGAAATGGAAATAAAGTGGCTTAACCGATGTTGCACAGCATGAAGTTATTCAAATTGGAATTAAAATCCTGAGCTCCTGACCAAATGCTGTCACAGACCAGTTTGCTTTTTTCTGTTCAACTCAATAAGCATTTTGAGAATTTATTGGTACAGTACTATGCTAGGCAGAAAAGCATTTTCTTTTTAACAGCAGGTTATTTCAGAGTCATATGCCATATTTTTGTTTGCTAAGATTCATAACTAGATAGAATGAAGGGAGCCATAAAAGATTGTTATCATCACACTGCTTTCTGTCTCTTTCCCTACTCCCTTCAATTGACAGAGAACATTGTATGATGTAGGCTCTCCATTCAAACCTTTCTATTTGTGTAATTAATTAGACATTGTAAGTGCAAATAAGAACCCCTACTTTTGCTGAATTTGAACTGAAATATCTGAATTTATGCTCTTAATCTTATAGTCATTGGGAAGAAAGTTGACTTACTTTTGAAATAAATCTGATGTCATTACTCTAATATTTCTTTTAATTGGAGAAATAGTCATTGTTCACATTCTTTTCAGTTCACTAGAGAGGGTTACTAATGAACATTATATTTGAAGGATCATGTATGCTCTCTAAATATTTTTTCTTTTTGTGTAAAATTCTTCATGTTTTAAAAAATGATAGTAGAAAATCTTTATTGGCAATTTATCCACATTTTCTACTTTCTCTATGAAGGTTATAAAGACAGACTGTACTTTTGTTAAACCTTTATATGTCATTTAATTATAGAGGCTTTGAACTGAAAAGAACTTTAAGAATTCTATGGTTTAAAGAGAAAAGCGTGTTAGTTAAATTGTTCTTTGATAGAGTTTTTTTAAAGAGATTTATTGAGGTATAATTGACATATAAATACACATGTTTAAATGATACAATTATATATATATATATGTAAATTTTTAAAAAATTTTTTTGTGGTACTGGGATTTAACCCAGAGGTGCTCTGCCCACTGAACTACATGGTGAAGTGTCATTTAAGTCTTGCATATTTTTTATTGAATTGTTTATTTTCATACTGACTTTGAGAGCTCTTTATAATACTATAATATTATTTCTTTTTTAATGTGCATTTTGCAAAATTATCTCCCATTCTACTCTCTTTTGAGAGTATCTTTTTAAAAATTACGGTGAACTACATATAACATAAATTTACAATCTTAACCATATTTAATTATACAGCTTCAGTAGTGTTAAGGATATTTATATTGTTCTGTAACCAGTCTTCAGGCTTTTATCCATCTCAAGAACTGAAACACTATGCTCACTAAACAGTGTCTTCTCATTTCTCCCCCATGTCCCTTGGAGACCACCATTCTGTTTTCTGTTTCTATGAATTTGATTTCTCTAGATGCCCCCACATAAGTGGAATTGTGCAGTATTTATTTTTGTGACTAGCTTATTTCATTTAGTATAATGCCCACAAAGTTCATCTGTGTTGTAGCATGTCTTAGAATTTCCTTTCTTTTTAAAACTGAATAATATTCCATTGTATAAATACAGTAATCTCCTCTTATCTATGGAGAATATGTCCTATAACCCTCAGTTGATACCTGCAACTGCAGACCATACTGAACCCAGTGTATGCCATGTTTTTCTTATACATGCATATTTAAGATAAAGTTTACTTTATAAATTAGGCACAGTAAGAGGTTAACAAAAATAGTTAATAATAAAATAGAACAGTTTTAACAACATACTGTAATAAAAGTTATGTGAATATGGTTTCCTTCTCAAATATCTTCTTGTACTTTTATCTTTTCACCTAAAGGAAACATTTTGTTTGTTTTTAATTAATTTATATTTTTTATTCTAAAAATTTTAGTTATACATGAGAGTAGAATGTATTTTGACATATCATACATACATGGAGTATAATTTCCCACTCTTGTGGTTGTATATGATGTGGAGTTACACTAGTCGTGTTTTTGTATATGAACATAGGAAAGTTATGTCCGATTCATTCTGTCTTTTCTGTTCTCATACCCACCCCCACCCCAAATCTGGTGAACCTCCACTCCTCCTCTGACCTTACCCCACCCCCAGCCTATTGTGAGTCAGCATCTGCATATCAGAAAACATTTGGCTTTTGATTTTTTGGTATTAGCTTATTTCACTTAGTATGATAGCCTCCAGTTCCATCCATTTACAAGAAAATGCCATAATCTCATTGTTCTTTATGTCTGAGTAATATTCCATTGTGTGGATGTACATATTTTCTGTATCCATCTATTGAAGGGTATCTTTGTTGATTTCATAACTTAGCTATTGTGAATTGAGCTGCTATGAACATTGATGTGGCCATGCCATTATAGTATGCTGATTTAAGTCCTTTGGGTCAAATGGTGGTTCCTTTCCAGGTTTTCTGAGGAATCTCCCTACTGCTTTCCAGAGTGGTTGCTCCAATTTGCAATCCCACCAGCAATGTATGAGTGTACTCAAGGAAACATTTTATGACTATTTTTGACATATTGAAGTTGCCAGAATCACTACTTTGCATGGGGCCATTAAGATAAATAATGGTTACTTAAGCATAATGGCCCTTGTAGTGACCACTACAGTCCGTCTGATAACCAGTATAGCTAATAAGTGACTAAAAGGTAGGTAGCATATCAGTGTGAATATGCTGGACTAAGGAATGTATGTCCAGGCTGGGTGGACCAGGACATTGTAAGCTTTCATCATGTCCCTCAGAATGGTGTGAAATGTAAAACTTATGAACTGTATATTTCTGGAATTTTTCACTTAATATTTTTGGGCTATTGTTCATGTGGATGACTGAAAATGTGGAATGTAAACTGCAGATAAAGGGGGACTACTGTAAATCACATTTTGTTTGTCATCTGTTGATGGACACTGGGTTATTTTCATTTCTTGGATATTGTGAATAATGCTGCTAAGAAACATGGGTATACAAATAAATATCTTTTTGAGAGCTTGCTTTCAGTTCTTTTGGATATATATACCCAGGCATGGTATTGCTGAAACATATGTTATTTCTGTTTTTAATATTTTGAAGAACTGACATACCGGTTTGAATGATAATAGTAATGGTTCAAATGTAAGCCAGTTTACATTTCTTTTGTACTGATTTCTCCACATCTTTGCTAACACTTTTTTTTTTTTGATAGTAGCTGTTTTAATGGGTATGAGGTAGTTGTGGTTTTGTTTTATATTTCCCTGATAATTAGTGATGTTGCTCTTCCTATGCTTCTCAGTCATTTGTATATCTTCCTCGGAGAGATGTTTATTCAAATGCTTTGCTCATTTTTAAATTAGGTTTTTTGTTTTGTTTTTGTTGCTGATTTTGATTTCTTTGTAGATTCTTATTACATGTATGATTTGCAAATATTTCCTGCCATCTCAGGTTGCCTTTTCACTTTGTTGTATATTTTGATGCATAAAGATTTCAAATCTAGTGTAGTCCAGCTTATCTGTTTTTACATTTGTTGTTCATGCTTTTAGGTGTCAGTATTCAAGAAGTCATGGAGGGGCTAGGAATATAGCTCAGTTGGTAGAGTGCTTACCTTGCATGCATAAGGCCCTGGGTTCAATCCCTAGCACCAAAAAAAAAAAAAAAAAAAAAAAAAAAAAAAAAAAAAAGTATATGTGTCATGTGTGCTGAAAGAGAAGTATATCCATATGTGATAAAGTATTGAACCCATAAAGATATATGCAGGTGTTCATTATATTACTTTTTCATCTTTTCTGTAAGTATGAAGTTTTTCAAACTTTCAGATTTAAAAAGTTGGTATTAAAAAAAAAAATCACTGAACCTGTGGTTTGTCATTTACTAACGAATCAGTTAGGAATGCCTTATTGCTTTAGTTTTTGAGGAAATGTGTTTGGACATCCACAGTGTACAGGTGAATCATGATTATTATTAATTGTAATTTCTGTTTATTTTCACTATGATAAATGACTTTCAAAACAATCAGTGAATTTAAAAGGAGTTTTTGTGAATAGATTTTTACTGGCATGGTATTGGAGGCCATTTCATTGAACATTGATCATGAAGCTAAGTGCCATTTTCATCTGTTCTTCCCTACAGATGTTAGGAAATGTAGATGGGCTTTTTGTGAATTTTCTCACATTATTAAGATGAATAATTCTCCCATTATCAAGTAGACACATCAATAGGTAAAATAAGGAAAACTAGCTTATACTATCAATAGATACCAAAGGACTTAACAAAGTACATTTTCTTAAAAGAAATTAATGTGAGAAAATGCATGAATCAAGCCTTTCTTGCATATAATTTTTTAATCTCTTGTAGCTGTTTATTACTTAATAAATGGCCCTTATCATTGAGATGCAATATGTTTAAATTTAGTTTTGAAATCTATCTGAGCCAGAAACCTTTATATTATCCTGTTTTGTGAAACTGTTGTATATGTTATATTAAAAATTTCTTTGTCAGTCCACTTTAAGAATTGAAGATGAAGTGAAGATCACGAAGTCAAGAAACAGACAATAGAATTAATTATAGGACAATATAAAAACATAATGACACTAATTTTCAGAAAGCATTTCAAGTGTGTGTTTTCAAAGTAGTCCCTTTGGGAGGGAATACACCTACTCATTCGTTGGATCGTTTTGGGAAATCTTTAAGGAGTTGCCCTTTTTGCCTATTTTCTGGTCTCATCAGGAAAATGCATCGCAGTTTATATAGGTGGGAAAACTTCCTTTGGTTTGCTGCTTGCATTTTTATCTATCTCCTTCTCTTCCGCTTACCAGCATCCTGTGAAGCTTTCTGCCCTGCCTTTACCTCACTTCTTTTTTTTTTTTTTTTTTTTAAAGAGAGAGTGAGAGAGAGAGAGAGAGAATTTTAACATTTATTTATTTTTCTTAGTTCTCGGCGGACACAACATCTTCGTTTTTTGTATGTGGTGCTGGGGATCGAACCCGGGCCGCACGCATGCGAGGCGAGCGCGCTACCGCTTGAGCCACATCCCCAGCCCCTACCTCCCCCCCCCCCCAGCCCCTACCTCACTTCTATATATGCCTTTCTAGAACTTTCTTGGGATTTTCTTTGTTGAAAGATTCAGCTCCATGGGATGAGAACTTCAGAACAGGAGAAAGAAAAGAAAGCAAGAGTGGATATTACAGGCTAATTCTACCCTATAGCCTCTTCTGTTTCTGTGTATGAACTGAATTTAACAGCTTTGCTTATCTCCCCTTCACCCCAAAAATAATAGAGTTGGGAACTGTAGTAGATAATTTTGAACTTCTGAGGCTTGATTTTTATCAGGAAGCTTACAGCTATCTAAGCTGAAGTGTATTTTTTTTTTAAATCCTGGTGTAGAGTTTGTTGTTTACCTCTGAAAACCCCTAAATTCTCTATTTGCTGTTTTTAATGTAGGGATCAGACAAGGTATGAGGAGAACAAGAATAGAAAATGGTGGCGGGGGGGGGGGGGGGGGGGGGGGGGGGGAATCAGGGCAACTCGAAAAGAGACAGAACATTGAGGCCCAGGAACCACATCTTATTCCTGTGCTGGCAGCTGAACAGATATCCTTCCTTGTTTTGCAGAGGAGTGGAATGCTAGCGTTCATTTTGTCATAGATCTGACAGTTGTTCACTTAGTGTCTCCCATGTGGAGGGCCCATAAAAGGAAAATACATATCTAGAGAAGATCTGTTTTATTGTTGATACTTTATATAGGGTGATAAGAAATTATCTTAGCTTTCTTATTTGGCACTGAGGGACTCTAAACTGATACATGTTTTTGGTATGATTGTATATTAAGAGTTTTCAGAATCTCATTTAAGGTTCTAGCCTATGGAAACAATTTGAATTAATATTAGCAGTAGCAGTATTAATTTATTAATCATAATAATAATGATAAAATGTAAGTTTTATAAGATTAGGGACCTTATCTTTTTATTCCCTGATTCCTAGCCTTGAATTGGTACTTAGCAAATAGTAGGTGTTTGGTTACAGTTGTTGTAAAGATGGATGGGTAAATGAATAGCAAATGGTAACTAGAATTTATGAACTGTTACTTTTGTAGATACAGCATTAAATGGTTTAAGTAGATCAACTCATTATCTCCCAACAACACAATAAAATATTTTCTGCTGTATTTTGCCAAATCTAGTTCATCATTGACCATAAGGCACAATTTTATCTCCAGCTGAAGAAATGGAGAAAAACTGAACTCTATCACAATGCTTTCTTTCATTTAAAAAAATTATACTTATCATTAGAACTGTTTTAGATTCATTTAGATGTAGTTTTAAAAATGTATCATTAATGTGTTTACCTTTAAAAGAAAATAACTTTGTTTAAGGAATTCTGAAACAACTTCACATTCAGAGTCTGACTCTTGTGCAACATTTTCCAACTGAGTCAGTTTTTATGTTTGTCCCCACAATGTTGACTCCGTACCATTAAAAGTGTTGGTAATACTCTTGATTAAAGATTCTTACTCTCCTTTTTCTAGGAATTTTTTTCGAAGTTTCTGAAACCTATTTTGCAAGGATTAATGCTAGAAACTTATTTTTTTTATCGATTGAAACATCACTACGAGTTAAGTAGCTGTCAGCCAAAGTCAACAAAATACAAACCAAAATGTGAATAATGGTTTTCCTCAGTGGTGGTTGGATTACAAATGATTCTTGTTTTCTTCTTTATAATTGCTCATTTTCCACAATTTCTTCACACACATACATGCACATGTATGCATGCATGTGTACATACCCATACTTAAAACATGCTCTTGCTTCAACTGTGGAACCTGATCGTATTTCATCTTCTGTAATCTTTGGAGAGTTTAGAAATAGAGTTCATCACTCTGATGGTAATGCTGCCTTGCATCCAGAAGATCCTATCAGTCTGCCCCTGGTGGGACCAGGTTGTCTGCTGACCTCCAGTGGTTAGAGACTGTATGGCACTAAACAAGAGATGTTTTTAACGTTACTTTTTTTTTTGTTAGGGCAGGACTTTCAGACTCCCAACAGAATTTTTAAGAAAAAACTTTGTAATTGTCCTTGAATTAGGTAGACATTCTCCCATATACTAAGTTAACTCTTACCTGTCTTCCAATGAAACTTGAGCCTTTCTTTTTGGAAATGGAGACACTTTTATAAAAACTGTACATAAATCTACATTAAGGCAAAATATAAAATGAAGAGTGTATGTACATTGAACAGTTAAGCCTGAATTCTGAGTAAGCTTCTAGGCTTGCTTTTAATTTTTATATTTAGGATTATACTTTTGTTTTTGTGTGGGTTTTTGTTTGTTTTAGAGGTGTATGGTTTGGAATAGAAAAAGTTTCAAAGGCAGGAGTGGTCCTTGTCCTAGAAACAGGAAAACAGGAAGACCTTCCTGTTGAAATCATCTGGCTCTTTGTACTGAGTGCCATGGATAATCGTAGCAGATGAAGAGCTTGAGGCAGTTTCCACATTTGGAACCCTACTGGGCATTGGTGAGGCAGGCAGAAAGGACCCATCAAGGAAAAGTAAGTGGTCATTGAAGCAAAAGTACATGCTAATTTTCCAATCAGGGAACTGTTAACCTTCTGAAATTTATAATTCCTCTGACATCCATTTTAACATTTGATCTACCCAATTTATTTAAAAAAAAAACTCTATTATACCCCTTAAGTAATTTTTTGTTATATTGTCAAAGTGTCACATCGTAATTATCTTAAAATCACTTTTGTCCAAAGCCTGTAAAAAGTCAACTTTATGTCTGATTATTGATCAATGTAATTTTAAGGTTTTTGTTTCTAAAGAATTGAAAACCACCACATTATGCAGTATACCTACTGTATTTAATCTTCTTTGCTCCACTACCGTAATTTTAAGGCAACCTAAATGTTGTAATGTTTCAATTTGTAAACAGACTCATTATTTCTTCCAGGATCATTGTGGTAGTTTTCTTGTTAGTAGTCTCTTGGTTCTTTGTTACTACCAGGTGAATTTTTGGAAGCCAACACTGTACTTTTATTGCTGTATATCACAAACAGGATAAAATTCAGATTTGATTATCTCTTTTTTATTTTTATTCTACTTCTGATTTGTGCATATTTGTTTTTAGCATACTACTTTCTCATTATGTTCACTAATTCACCAAGTTTAGAAAGTTTAAAGTATCATATTGTCTCTGGCAGTGCCTCTTATTGTCCATTTTCACACTGATCTTTAGGCCATAAATGGAAAACAGATATTTCCTGTTACACTACTTTCCTTCTAAGTCCTTTCTTTCTTTTTTGAAAAAAATGTGTTCTTTTTAGATACACATGACAGTAGAGTGTCTTTTGACATTATACACACATGGAGTATAGCTCTCCATTATTGTTGTTGTACATGACGTGGAGTTACACTAGTTGTGTATTCATATATGAACATAGTAGAGTTGTGTCTGATTCATTCTACTGCCTTTCCCATTCCCATCCCTTCTGTCTTCTCTTCATTCCCCTTTGTCTAATCCAGTGAACTTCTGCCCTCCCTCCCACATTCATTGTATTTAGCATCCACATATGAGAGAGCTTCTGAGTCCTTTCTGTCAAATCTTTTGGGGATTAAAAAAATTCTTGGCTTCTTATTGGCAGATTAGGTAAATTAGCCAGCTCAGCTAGTTTAGCCTTATTTATTTTGAATATGGACCTAAATTGGACATAGTACTATTTTACATTCATAGGTCTTATATTATTAAATTTTAGGTTCTTAAATTACTATTATTATTGCCAATATGAAAGACAAGTGTCATTTGCTAATTTAATTTGTAACTTCCTGATTGCAGCTGAGTATGTTTTTGTGTTTATTGGCCATTTGTGTTTCATAAATTAAAAATATATATTCAGTCCGCTTATCCTTTTCGAGAAAGGTGGGTTGTTTCAAAGAGGAGAGTGAATTATACCCCCTTTGTATTCTACTTTTATTGATGTCTTAAGGAAGTTTCTAGAGAGTTCCACCCATGTATTACCTCTTTACTTTTGACTGATAGTAGGATTGCATCAGATTTCTAAGTCCCTACTGCACATGAGTTTACCCAAAGATACCCAGGCAAAACACACAGGGAGGGTGCTATTATAATGATTAAAATAACATGCTAAAGATCTAAAGGTAATGCTGACTAGTTCTAATTGGAACTTGTTTTTACAGATTTTATGGTTGATGGGTTTTGCTTTCAATTATCCTTTCTCCCTAAGTCTTAGAATTTTTGTCTCTGTAAAGGTTATAAAGGTCCCTTTCAGGGTAATTTCTGTTTTTCTTACTGGGGAGAAGTGATTGGATGTACATTCCTCAGTCCTAAGAGCATAGTCCAGAGGATAACAGGTTGTAAAGAAATGTAACATCCTATTGACTTAAGCCAGAGCAGGATCAGAATGGCCTTAGGGAAATTGATTTTGTTGTTTGTTGTTGTTAGGGAAATTGCTTTTTTGTTGTTGTTGTTGTTTGTTTGTTTTGTTTATAAAGAAAGCAAGTGGTCCAGTTTATGGAATTATTCTTTAACTTCATGTTCCCACTGATCATGTCTGTGAGCAATCACCATGTTAACTTCAAAAAACTAGTTGGGAAGTGTTCCCTCTTTGTATCTTTTCTGGAATAGTTGTATAAACTTGGCATTGTTGACTCCTTACATGTTTAGCAGAATCTGGTCATTAGTAAAGGTGTCTAGGAACGGAGTTTAATGGAAGATTTGAATTACAAATTCTGTTTATTTAATAATTTTAGGACCATTTATGTTTTCAATTTCTTCTAGTGTCAATTTTGGTAAGTTGTATTTTCATGGAAAATTCTCCATTTTATTTACATTTTTATACTTGCAATTAAGTCTTTGATAATAGCCATCAAGGGGAAATGCTTAGAAGTGTATTTTTGAAGGAGAAAAATACATTGAAAATTTATGCATCGGGGTGTGGTGGCACATGTCTGTAATCCCAGCAATTTAGTAAGCTAAGGCAGAAGGATCACATGTTTGAGGATAGCCTCAGCAACTTCCTGAGGTCTTAAGCAAATTATTGAGACTCTGTCTCAAAATAAAAAAGGGTGGTCATGTAGCTGGGGTCAACCCCAGTACCAAGAAGGAAAAAAAAATGTTTATGCTATAAAATATAGCTTAATGGTAGAGCACTTGCCTAACATGTTGAAAGCCCTGGGTTCTAGTTCCAGTACCACCTGAATGAATGAATGAATGAATGAATATTTTAAACATTTTATTTTATAGATAAGGTGTTTATTTAGTCACTTTAGTTTTATTTAAAAATTTAACAGATAACATTGTATGTTTTTATTGTGTGCAGCATGTTTTGAAGTCTATACATACATTCTTGAATGTTTAAATCAAGTTAACAAATGTAGTACCTCCCACAGTTGTCAATTTTGTGTTAAGAACACATAATACCACCCTACCCTTTATACATTTTCAAGAATTCTGTGTATATAGTTAATTGTAGTCACCTTACTATATCTAAATATTTTGAAGTTTGTTTCTCCTAACTGTAATTATGTATCCCTTGACTGATATCTCCCCATTCTTCATTCCCCCCTAACCACTGTGGCCTCTGGTAATTACCATATACTCTCTATTTCTAAGAGATCATCTTTTTAAATCTCACATGAGTGAAATCATATAGTATTTGTCTTTCTGTGCTGGGTTTATTCCACATAATGCCCTCCAGTTTTATTCATGTTATAACAGATGTCAGGATTTCATTTTTCTTTCAGTAGTTGAATAGTATTCAGTTGTATATTGTATACCACATTTTCTTTTTCCATTTATCTAATGATGACACTTAGACTGAAAAGCTACTACACAATAAAGGAAATAATCTACAGCAACAACCTATAGAATGGGAGAAAACCTTTGCAAATTATAAATTTAACAGGGGTCAATATCCATAGTATATAAGGACTTCAAACAATTATATAACAAAAATACAAATAACTCAATTTAAAAATGTACAGAAGACCTGAATAGACATTTGTCAAAAGAAAATACACAAATATACAATTGTCTTAACTATTGTGAATAGCACTGCCGTAAACATTGAAGTATGGATCTCTTTGACATCATACTGACTTTATATCCCATGGGTATATACCTAGCAGTGGGATTGATGTATCATATGATAATCTTTAGAGGAACCCCTACACTGTTTTTCATTATGATTCTACTAATTTACATTCCCACAAAGTGTGAAAGAGTTCCCTTTTCTTTACATCCTTGCCAATACTTATTCTTTGTCTTTTTAATAATAACCATTCTAATTGGAGCACAGTGATATTGTGTGTGTGTGTGTGTGTGTACGTGCGTGTGTACGTGCGCCCGTGTGCATGCACGCTTCTTCCTTGTTAATTTTTGTGGTGCTAGGAATCATACCTAGGGCCTTGTATGCGTTAGGCAAGCCCTATGCCACTGAGCTATATCCCCTACCCCTCATTGTGGTTTTGATTTCTATTTTCCTGTTGATTAGTGTTATCGAACATTTTTCATATGCCTGTTGGCCATTTGTATATTTTCTTTGGAGAAACGTCTATTCAGGTCTTCTGTCCATTTTTAAATTGAGTTTTTTGTATTTTTACTATATAGTTGTTTGAAGTCCTTATACACTGTGGGTATGACCCCTGTTAAGGTTATAATTTGCAAATATTTTCTCCCATTCTATAGGTTGTTGCTGTAGATTATTTCCTTTATTGTGTAGTAGCTTTTTAGTTTGAAGTAATCCCTTTTGTCAATTTTTGCTTCTGTTGTCTGTGCTTTTCAAGATTTATTCCCAATATCCTTGCCCAGACCAATGTCATAGAGCATTTCCTCAGTTTTGTATTTTTCCTTTATACTAAAGATCTTAATTTTTATGGCATTAGCATAATTGTTTATTTGCTTTATCTGTAACTTGTGTATATGTTAAGTTTCAAAATATTGTCAATATTAAATTTTAAAAAATATTTTTTGTCTTAATGTTAAACATATCCAAAATTCTAAAGTCAAAACTGTAAAACCAAAGTATAGAGAGAAAATCTAAATTTCTTCTCATTTTCTCCTGGTATTTTTTGGAGGTTGGGGGGACAAATGTATAATCAAGTATGTATATATGAGTGTATGTATATATATAATCTCCATGTATATATGTGTTTATGTATATTTCTTATCCTAGTTTGTTTTCCATATTTCTTACACAAAATATCTTTACATACTCTTTGTACCTGGCTTTTTTTTTTTTTTTTTTTTTTACTTAATAGTGTATCTTAAATGTTGCATTTGACAACATTCAGAGATCTTTTTTGTTCCCTTTTTTTTGACAGCCTAGTACTTTGTTATTTGGGTATATCATAACTTTATTCAACCAGTTTCCTTTCCTATTGATGGAGATGTAAGGAAATAATAACTTTAAAATTATTTTTTAAAATTTATATATGACAGCAGAATGCATTATAATTCTTACTACACATATAGAGCACAGTTTTTCATATCTCTGGTTGTATAACAAAGTATATTCACACCAATTTGTGTCTTCATACATGTACTTTGGATAATAATGTCCATCACATTCCACCATCATTTCTAACCCCATGCCCCCCCTCCCTTTCCCTTTTACCCCTCTGTCCTATCTAGAGTTCATCTATTCCTCCCATGCTCCCTCTTCTTATCCCACTATGAATCAGCCTCCTTATATCAGAGAAAACATTCAGCATTTTTTTGGGGGGATTGGCTAACTTCACTTAGCATTATCTTCTCTAACTCCATCCATTTACCTGCAAATGCCATGATTTTATTCTCTCTTATTGCTGAGTAATATTCCATTGTGTATATATGCCACATTTTTTAATCCATTCATCTATTGAAGGGCATCTAGGTTGGCTCCACAGTTTAGCTATTATGAATTGTGCTGCTATAAACATTGATGTGACTGTGTCCCTATAGTATGCTGTTTTTAAGTCCTTTGGATATAGACCGAGGAGAGGGATAGCTGAGTCAAACGATGGTTCCATTCCCAATTTTCCAGGAAATCTTCATACTGCTTTTCATATTGGCTGCACCAACTTGCAGTCCCACCAGCAGTGTATGAGTGTACCTTTCCCCCATATCCTCGCCAACACTTATTGTTGTTTGTCTTCATAATAGCTGCCATTCTGACTGAAGTGAGAGGGAATCTTAGTTTGGATTTACATTTCTCTAATTGCCAGCAAAGTTGAATATTTTTTCATATATTTGTTGATTGATTGTATATCATCTTCTGAAAAGTGTCTTTTCAGGTCCATGGCCCATTTATTGATTGGATCTTTTTTTTTTTTTTTTTTTGGTGTTTAGCTTTTTGAGTTCTTTATATACCCTTGTGATTAGTGCTCTATCTGATATGTGAGGGGTAAAGATTTGCTCCCAAAATGTAGGCTCTCTATCCACCTCACAGATCGTTTCTTTTGCTGAGAAGAAACTTTTTAGTTTGAGTCCATTCCATTTAATGATTCTTTTTTTTTTTTGTTTAAAAGAATTTTATTATTTATTTTTTTAGTTTTCGGCCGACACAACATCTTTGTTTGTATGTGGTGCTGAGGATCGAACCCGGGCCGCACGCATGCCAGGCGAGCATGCTACTGCTTGAGCCACATCCCCAGCCCCCATTTATTGATTCTTGATTTTAATTTTTTCGCCAAAGGAGTCTTATTAAGGAAGTTGGGGCTAATCCCACATGATGGAGATTAGGGCCTACATTTTCTTTGGAAATAGTAACTTTTAAAAAGATATTTTCCATTCTGGAGACCAGAACATTGTTGCATTAATTAGGACAAGTATTTAACCTAATATTAACAGCATATTAATTTTAAACTTTTTTATTTCTATGTCCCTGTAAACATTTATTTTGTAATATGGTATGCATCAATGTGTAGTGTGCTGGGGACTGAATATATTTTTTAATTGGGGAGATAAATTATTATTAAATTATTTAAAAATGATTTCTCCAGGTGGTTTTAGTAAGGTAAGCCCCAAACTTGTGGCCTTTTCATTATACAGATGCCTTTGTGTAACTTAAAAGACCTCTATTTCTAATGGTATTATTTTCACCCTTCAGTGTATAGTTCAATTTAATCTCATTAATTTTTCACTCAGGTAATAGGACTCATCATCTTTATAACACCTCAAAGACATTCTCATTATAATTTTTCAGGTTTATAGATGATAGATCTATTATTATTATAGATCTGTATTACCTCATTTAATCCTTAAAACAACTTTATGTGATAAAAATTATTATGCTTATATAATATGTTAAAAATGAAAGCATAGAGAGTTTATGAAATTTAAGTTCTCGCATCCAGTAAGTATAAAATTTGAGATTTAACCAGGTAGTATGAGTCCAGAACCTGGTCTCTTAATCAGTATAAACAAAAGTCATGATTATTATTTTTTTCCCTTTCTCAGAATGACATGAACCAAAAAGATCTTGTTTAAGTAATTGTAAGATATTTGACTGTTGAACTAATGGGCTCACCCTGACCAAGTAAGAGGTAATGTTAATTTTTTTTTTTTTTTTTGTTCTTTTAGCTGATATAGCCCAGAGATATAGGATAAGCAAATACCCAACCCTCAAATTGTTTCGTAATGGGATGATGATGAAGAGAGAATACAGGGGTCAACGATCAGTGAAAGCACTTGCAGATTACATCAGGCAACAAAAAAGTGACCCCATTCAAGAAATTCAGGACTTAGCAGAAATCACCACTCTTGATGTAAGTTAACTTTTGCTAGATCAAATGACATTTCCTGTTTAGTTGATGTAAACAAATTCTAATGCAAACAAAGGATCTGGACATTCTCTTATATTCATTGCAATGGATTTGAAAAGTACATACTTATTGGGTTGAATTTTTCTTGAGTTAATTATCAAGAAAAGTGCTAATGTTTTACTGAACTTATAGATAAAGTATATAGCATACAGTAAAGTTGCTCTAATTTGAATTAATTGCGGGCAATGTGAGAGAAGTTAAAGTCAAATATAAATAGCCAAAGTTACCATATTTTTTGTAGTGGAGACTGTCAGGTCTCCACTGCTTTAATTACTTCTTTGTCAGGTCTCTCTGTAAGTTTTAGTGTCTTCTAGAATAGGCCCCACTTAGTACACTTAGCAAAACCCTTTCTTTATACACTAAGTAGTGTTTTAAAAATAGTATACAGCAAACAGAAGAAAAACAACAAAGTTTGGACTTTGTTACAGTCACTGATTGTCACTACCAACTTTGAAATTTGATTTTATTCTACCTACAAACTAATAAATTAGTTACCATTTCATGGATGTTGTCAGAAGACTGAAGACTTCTGGGTCAGAGACAAAGGACTTTATTATTCACATCAAAGCAAACAGTGTGAGCATGTTTGTATTTGTTTCCTTTTCCCCAAATCCTATGGAGGTAGCACAAAAGGCCTAGATAAATAGCTACACATGTAGTGGGTTACATTAGAAGAGGGAAACTCACTGTTTCAAAGCAAGTTTTTTGTAATTCTGCTTTTTGTCTCGAATGAAGTCATTACCTCATACTCAGTGAAGCTCCCTGCAAGCACAGCCCTGAGAAATGTCCTGGGTATAGAGTAATTAGAATCTTTATTGTGACACATACAGTAAAATGTTTAAAGAGTTTGAAAGACCTGTGGAGGAGTATCTGTCAACAGTCACAAGTTATGAGTTGTTGTGCTGTTTTAACAGATTTTAGAATTATATAATTTTGGAAAAGAATGTCACTGATTAAATAGTTATATTTCTTGAAAATTTAAAACAAAATGCTGCTAGGCATGATGGCTTATTCTTATAAGCCCAATAATTCAGGAGATTGGGCAGAAGGATCACAAGTTTGAAGCCAGCCTTGGCAACTAAGCACAACCCTTTCTCAAAATAAAAAAGGGATGGGGATGTAACTCAGTGATAAAGTATCCTTGGGTTCAATCCTCATTACCACTAAAATAAATAAATAAACAACAAAAGATAAAATGCTAGACAGAAATGTTTGTAGTTTTTTTTTATTGTAATTAAGATTGTTTAAAGCCCAATGTGATCTTTAAAAGTTTTGGATTGGGTGTTAAAAGGTAAAATATACATTTATGGTTTATACTTCAGTTGAGACAGCTGGAGCTGTTTGGTTATCAGAATCATGGGTAAATGAAATAGCATGCTCAAGGAACTATAGTTTTTGCAAAATAATTAGATACCTTTTTTTACAGCGCAGCAAAAGAAATATCATTGGATATTTTGAGCAAAAGGATTCAGACAACTATAGAATTTTTGAAAGAGTAGCAAGTATTTTGCATGATGATTGTGCCTTCCTTTCTGCATTTGGGTAAGTATTTTAGTTGAGAGTATATTTAGTGGGTCAGCTTGGCTGCCATGTTAAGTTCTCATTATTTTTGGTCACTTTGGGAAGATGACATCTCCAAAGTTATCTTGGTCCTCTTAAGTTACTGATAGTCTTTGTATCTGTCTCTGAATTCTTTTTTAAGGGTTTTAAAGTCTGTTTATTCTTTTCTAATATAGTCTTTTCACTTTGTGAGTAAGAGGAAAAGAATGAGCCAGTTAACAGTGAAGTAATTCTAGCTTTTATTCAGCTCATTTATTGCACCTACCCTAGGGCAAAATGGCAGCATTATTGTTGACAAATATGGGGTTCATTGTCTTTGTTCATTTGTCTCTCTACCACCTTTTCTTGTCTTAGAGGAACAAATCTTTTTTTTCTTATTTTTTTACGCTGATGTTCAAAACCGGGCCTTTATACATGCTAAGAATATGCTAAACTACACCCCCAAGCTCAACAATTCTCCTTCCTAAGGCTAACCTCTTCACTGGTGTCCTTGCAACTATCCCTCTGGGGCTTTGATCATCAGTTGTCCTTGCTTTCTTGAGTTTTCACCCTGACTCTTTTCATGAACTGCTTTCCTTTTTTGAAAACATGCTTCTCTCTTTCCTGACCCACTACTTTTATCTCTCAAACTATGGTCTTATCTCTTTCTTTTTATTCCCACATTTTCCAAAGATTAGTGTATGCTGGTGAATAAAAACTTTGATGTCTTGAAAGCTGACTTTTACCTCCATCCTTCCATGAAACTTGTCTCTGCTCAGTTGCAAAATGACTGCTTAATCCACCAAATTCTGTGACCCTTTTTCAGTCTTAATCCCTTCCTTTTCTTTCTCTGCTGTGTCAACACCTTACATTGAATCCCTCTGAGTTGCTTTTTACCTTTCTGATATTTCTGACTTATTTTCTTTTTTGTTCTTTTTCTTTCCAAATGAAATCCTGGTTCTCTCCTTGATCCTCTCTTCTCCTTGGTGGTTATCTCAGCCATCCTTTGACTTTAATACAGTTCTTTTTTATTGTTGGCCCATAACTGTTAAGCTCAATTATAGTAGCTATTGATTCTAGCTCAGTATATCTTCTTCATTTTCTGATTTTATCCTTTTCCTTGCTTTAATGCTTTTGTAGATTTTGTTTGTGTGTATGTTTTATTGTTAGTATTTTCCATGTTTTTTTAGAGATCACTGTAAGAGTGATCTTCACTGTACAGAGTATTCAGAGGGGAACTCCCTTTACTCCAACCCTTTTCATATTGCTGCTTTCCAGCTGTGCAGGCCTCCTGGCTGTTTCTTAGATTCTGCAAGCTCACTTCTACCACAGAGCCTTTGCCCTTGCTGCTCCTGTATCTGGACATGCTTCTCTCAGAGGTCCTTACCTAATAACTGTATGTAGAGCAGCATGTCAATTTATTTTTCTTCATAGCATTCTTTCTTAACCACTCTTTTTAAAAAATCTATGTACTCATTCAGACCGTCTTTCATCACCAAAATGTAAACTCTATGAGAGTGGGGATTTGTAAGTTTTGTTTGCTGCTGTATATATCCAGTGCCACTATCATACTTTGTACAAAGGAAGTGCATAGTAAATAGTTATTGAATGAATGAACGAACTATGTTTGTTCTTTCTGTTCTTGCTGTCATTAGTGTAGGTTTGCGCCCTTTTCCCCACCTCCTAGACTACTTTAGTCAGAAACTAGAGATAAATTATTGTTTAATTAATCTTAAAATAATTAGGTGTTACCAGTTGTCTTAGTAGTGTTTACTGTAGAATTCTCTCACCAAATATTTATCACATACATATTATGTGCCACGTACTATACAAGGCACAGGAAACAGAATTGGACAGATTTTTAAAAATTACTTTGTTATGGAACTTTATTTTCATGATGTAGATTATTTTAATTCATCTGTTTTAAACCTATTTTTTAGAGTAAGGAGTAAGAAATTTGTGATTGAATCTGACTTATAAACAAATAACATATTTGTTTAATTAATGTTTAATTAATGTTTAATTTAATTAATGTCCTTAATTCATAGTTTAAAAACAGTCCGGTGTCAGGACAGCTTTAGTGCTAAAACTTCCAATCCAAATTTATAAACTGCTAGCCATAAAAATAGCTAACTAAAATTTTCCTTTAAAAAGTCTGCCTCAGATTAATTTTTTCCTTTAAATGTATACTTTTCTTGGTATTGCACGGTCTTATGAGAAAGATGGTGGACAGGTATATATTTCAAGTCTTTATAGTTCATGCATTGCAAAATAACCAGCGTATTCTACTCCATTCAGGTATCTTACTGCTAGGATTTTTCTTAAAATATTATTACTGTTTTTCCCTTCCTGTTAGGGATGTTTCAAAACCAGAAAGATATAGTGGAGACAACATAATCTATAAACCACCAGGGGTAAGTTACTATTTCTTTTTTTCTTTAATATTCTTTTTAGCTGTAGCTGGATATGATACCTTTATTTATTTATTTTTATGTGATGCTGAGGATTGTACCCAGTGCCTTATGTGCACTGGGTATGTGCTCCACCACTAAGCTACAACCCCAGCACCATAAGTTGCTATTTCTTAGTGTGTAAATACATCTATAGTATAACCTATAGTTTTATATTTTTGAATCTTTGTGGAATCATAGAAACTTAGAATAGAAAGGAACTTAGAAGCACTATCTTTTGCCAATCCAAATGTTTCAAAACTACAGAAGCCTAAAGTCACACAGGCATTTATTGACAGAACTAGGATTAGGGATACCCTGATCTCTTTGGCTCTTAGAGCCACATTCAAAATACGCTTCAGTGGTCCATGATTGTCACTCTTAGTTGGATTGTACTGGCCAAGTTCCCAGATCTTCTAGGGCATAAATTAATCTGGCAATAAGGAACAGCTAGGTTGTTCTAAGTCTTGGCTAAGAAATTTTAAGTGCATCTAAATGTAAAAGTAACTGTTTAGGCCCACAACTAAGAGGAAAGAATTAGAATTTGTGTTATTCCAAATCGACCCAAAGGTCTGTCATTGCAGTTTTGTTTTTTTTAAAATAACATACATACAAATAGAAATCTGTGGCCATTTTTTCATTTTGATGATTTCATTTAAATGTTGCTTGCAGTATTTTGACATTGAAATTTAAAATTTTTATTTATTTAGACAATTTTTTTTGTTTGTTTCTTGCTTAGAAAACTTATTTCCTCTTCTGAATTCAAAACAGGAATTAGTGTTTTAGTTTATTTTCTGTTGATGTAACAAAATGCCTGAAGTTAGGTACTTTATAAAGAAAAGAAGTTTATTTAGCTTACAGTTTTAGAGGCTGGAGATCCAAGATTGGTGGCCTCATTGATTTGGCCTTTGGTGAGGGCCCTTTTGGCTTTGTCACACATGGTAAAGGAACAGAAAGGGGAACAGCCACCTGATTTTATGGTGAGACAGGAAACCACAGACTGGTTGCTCTTTTTATAACAACTTCTCTCATAAAATCTAAACAGGGTCCTAGAATAACTACATTAATTTCTTCCTAGCACAGGATCCCCAATGACCTCTTTATCTTCTACCACTCCACCTGTTAAAAGGTTCTACCACCACTTATATTGAAGCACAGGACCAAAGTTCCAGCTAACAGACTCTTGGAACATACTCAGACCATATTCCAACAATGGCAGATGTGTATTTGCCTGTATTTTCAGCAAATTCATTTCTTTAATAATAGTTTACATAGTATCATCATCAAATTATCAAAAACCAGCCTAGTATCTCCCAGTGTAATATGGTCCTTAAGAGCTCGGGCTCTGTCTGGTATTAGACTGACTAGGTTTGAATATCAAAGCTGCCACTTTCTAGGTATGTTCTTCTGGAAAAGTTTCTTAGCTTCTCTGTGCTTCAGTTTGTTTTTAGTAAATAGGGGATGGTAATACTTGCCATATAGGGCTATTTGGAGGATTTAAATGAATCAGCACATTTTAAATACCTAAAATAGTGCTTGATATAGGAATGTTACTTGGTTAATGTTGGTTATTATTTTTATTGTCATGTTAGACACTTCATAAAGATTGATTTTGAATGAATGTGGAAACAATTTTGTAGGTAATTAATTTTAGAGATACCCATCTCTTAGATCTTTTACAGGCTTTTTCACTATCCGAATTTTCTTCTAACATTTTTAATTTTTAAGGAATAGCTTAATTTATTCATATAGATAATTTTTCTTTTCAAATGCTTGCCTGCCTTTGGTGAAGATACTTGTAGTTAATTATCTTAAATCCAAGGGAAAGCAGAAGGTTTATACGTCATAGGTTGTATTATCAAGTTCCTGATAATCACAGAATTATCTTTTTTAACCATCTATGACCTTCTTTCTCAGAAGTTCCATGTTTTATGTTTCTTTTATATCTCCTGTTGATTTTCTGGGTTCATATGTGGATTTTAAAAATGTGTTTTTGTCAGCACAGGTTAGTTTACTTGATTTGTTAATTTTTTCCCCTGTTTTTATTACAGCATTCTGCTCCAGATATGGTGTACTTGGGATCTATGACAAATTTTGACCTGACTTACAATTGGATTCAAGATAAATGTGTTCCTCTTGTCCGAGAAATAACATTTGAAAATGGAGAGGTATGGGCTTTTGTGTGTGGTGTGTGTGTGTGTGTTTCATATGTGTGAAAGAACAAACTTTCTCTGCCCTTGTGCTATTTTAATACAGTTTCCAGTTTTAAAAATTGTACAGTGAACACAATTGTATTGAAGCTATTTCCATAATATATAGGCCAGTAATTTTCCACTTCTGCTATCCCGGAACCCCGCTGTCGCAGTAATGAATAGTTCACTGTAGCCTTGAAAATGGGTTTAAAAATACTTGGATAACTCTGATACCGACCCATTGGTTGAGAGTCCTTGTTAAAATGGATGGTCTTTAGAAACAATACTTTGTGAATTTGAGTTACAGTGAATAATCTTTTACCATTAAAAGGTTTTTTGGTTCCTGTCTTCTTAAAAGAAATAGAAACAATTGAATTGTTAATCTTCATCTTTTACATTTTGATCTTATCCTTGATTTTGAAAGAGAGGGTAGATTAGACTCTTTCAGCATATAGTTTATTAAATGAATGAATGTCTCTGGTTCTTTTCTCAATTCTGTAGTGCTCATCTGTATTTAGCTGAGTAACTTACATTTTTTTTTATTACATTAGCTCATGTAGTCATCAGAGGCTCAAAAATTTTTATATTCTTTTTTTGTGTGTGTCGAAGTAACTTACATTTTTTTTTATTATATTAGCTCATGTAGTCATCAGAGGCTCAAAAATTTTTATATTCTTTTTTTTTGTGTGTCGGGGGGGGGAGCAGTTCTTATAGGAGTTATCTCAAACAGAATTCAAAGATTTAGACCTGGAAAGTCTTAAAACAGTGTCTCACCTTTCTTCATGTGGTAGTTGGAACATTTAATAATTCTTGAGACTTACTGTATGTTGTAACCAACCAGCTATAAGTCACTTAAAGATTTGCTTCATTAAACTGGTTGTCTTAATATCTTCCTGAATCTTATAAAATTTGTGTGGTAAAGAAAATGCTGGTGTGGGCACAGATTAATTAGGAAGCTAAGGCAGTATAAATTATTAGCTACTATCTAAATATTTGACTTTAGCAAATTAATTGACATATATGTTTTCCACTACTAATCTATTGTTCATACTTTAAAAAATAATGCAGTCCTTTTTTAAAAAAAAATTTGGGGGGCTGGGGATGTGGCTCAAGCGGTAGCGCGCTTGCCTGGCATGCGTGCGGCCCGGGTTCGATCCTCAGCACCACATACCAACAAAGATATTGTGTCCGCCGAGAACTAGAAAATAACTATTAAAAATTCTCTCTCTCTCTCCTCTCTCACTCTCTCTTTAAAAAAAAAAATTTTGGATGTTGACAGAGCTTTATTTTATTCATTTATTTATATGTGGTGCTGAGAATCGAACCCAGTGCCTCACTCATGCTAGGCAAGTGGCCTACCACCTAGCCACAACCGCAGCACCCATCCATACATTTCTTGAGTCTAATAAAATATTATACGAGATTTTACTTTTAATCTCCTGGCTCTTAAATTTCCTCAGAAGTAACTGCTGAGTCTTCTTTTTGAATTTATTCAGTAACATCCGTTTTTTCATTTTTTGTCATTTGTTGATTGAATATTATTGTGTACAAAAATCTGTGAGGAAAAAAAAAAAGAAATAAGATTGTCTTCAAGGGGCTTTCAATCCATTATTCTGAGTGTACAGATAACATCAGTTGATACATGTCCTATACCACATGTGGATCACTGAGAAGATGTTCTTGGAGTTTACAGGAGAGCATTCATTTCTACCTTTAGAGATGGGGCAGAATCTAGGAATGCTTTCAAGAAGAGGCATTCAGCCCTGAAATGAAGTGCTAAAAGAAATGGAGGGTTAGGAGGAGGGGTTGGAGAGGAGAGGACTGTGCCTTAATTTGTTTAATTTGTTTAGACTGATAGGGAGATATTAAGCAGGTAGCGGGAAACCTAGGCTTGAATTATGGATTGGAGCTAGGCTTTTATATAGCTAAGGGACCAGTTAGAACTGGTGATTGAAGTTGTTGAACTAGGTGAGGTGCTTCAACTAGAGCAGAAACCATGGGGAGTAGTATCAGTTAATGAGTGGGAGAAAGAAAAAAATTTGATCCCAAGAGATAAAAGATGAGAAAGAAGACATTTTAAGTTAGCTTACCAAAAGATTAATGTGATACCAGGGCCTGGGAGATGGGGAAAATGGGGAGTGACTGCTAACAGGTACAAGGTTTTTGTTTGTTTGGGAGCTATAAAAATGGTCTGGAATTAATGGTGATGTTTGCACAACTGTGTAAATGTAATAACCACCAAACTGTGCACTTAAAAATGGTGAATTTTATGGTATGTAAACCATATCTCAATTCAAATAACACTCAGTTTTTCATAAATGTGGCAAGAAACTTAATAATTATTATGTCCTATGTACAAGTGAAACAGGCTTAAACATGGGAATAGGAACCAGAAGGAAACATTTGTCCTAGAAGGTAGGTCCCAGTTTGTTTTTTTAGGATAAAGATCATTTTTGCTTTATGCTAAAGCAGTTCCTAAATTAGAGAGATTCTCAAAAGGATAGCTAATAGAAATAATTCTGTCATTGAGTCCCTTTTTGAACTCCGTGAGTGAGAACTTAACATTTGTTAGGGAGAATAAATGATTAAAATCCTATTTGTCCATCATACTTGTATTCTCCACTAACAATAAAATTTTGTACTATAGTGTGTGTATATATTAGGGGGGGTTGTAAAAAATACATCTATATAGGGGTAGGTATTTGTTAATAATGTTGGTAAATTGTGTATTGGTTGAAAACTGACTATATTATGGAGTGTTTTTTGTTTGTTACTCTAAATAAAACACTTATTTATAGTTCTCATATAAGTGGAATGATTTTTGTAATAAACCTTAAAATAAGTGTAAGTTTGCTTACTTATTGCTTATACACTCAGTTTTTCAGTTTTGCCTGTGAAGAATGGAAAGATATGTTTACTCCTAAATTGTCATCATGATAAAGAACTAGCATAGTTCTTTCTTTGGTCAACTCCAAATGCCACAGCGTCAGTTGGGTGCTCCCTAATACTCTCAAATGCAATACTAGCTAAAGGATCAGCCCAGGGAGTTTGATCAGTCCTGCGACAGAGCAGGGCAAGTGTGTCTGGAGTGTCTGGGTACTTGGGGTGGAGAAGATGTGAATTCATTCTTCCTTTAAGGCTTATATTTATTTACACCTTCAGACTTTTCCCCCCTGAAATATTGCAACTATTTTGTTACATGGGTTGGGCAGAGGGTTGTTCCTGTAAAGAAAATAGCTGGAACTAATGATTCTTATCTAATGTATCTCTCTGCAGGAATTGACAGAAGAAGGACTGCCTTTTCTCATACTCTTCCACATGAAAGAGGATACAGAAAGTTTAGAAATATTCCAGACTGAAGTAGCCCGGCAATTAATAAGTGAAAAAGGTAGACAGATTAAGGTGTTTATTTTCATCCTTTCTCTTTTTGATCTTTCTCCCTACCCTTCCCATTACATTCATATCCACATAAACTTTTGGGTTAAAAGCTTAATAAGTGTTGGGCATAGTGGTGCACTTCAGTTTATGTTTCCTCCAGCATGTTTATTTTAGAAAAATCAAAGAGCTTGAAAAGTAGGGTCTTGGGTCAACAAAATTAGTTTACCTTTTCCCTGTATTTAGATGCTTGTCTGACATCTTTTCTAATAGACAATTCCAGCGATATTGCTGATTCACACTAATTTTTCAATGGAAGAAAGTTGAGTAGTCATCCAGATTTCTCAAAAATATCTAAACAGAATTTGAGGCATCAACAGCTTCCCCTCTGTGATTAGGGAAGAAAGTCAAATAAAATAACAGCACTATTTGAAGCTACCCATTAGTCACTTAGTAAATATTTTTGAGGTTGAATTAAATTAAAAATCTGCCAGTAGGGGCTGTAAGGAGCTGGAATGAAGATGATCTTTTGGGAACAGTTCATGTGTCTTTGTAGGAACTCCCTGCCCGGACCTGGGTAATCTTCAGAGCTGATGATTGCCCACTTAAAGAAAATTAAAATTTCACCATAATATTTGAGTTTTTAAAATCATTTCTAAGGAAATTATACTCTCTACCCTGAAAATTAGAATTAAAATCCTACCTCTTTTTTAAATGTTATAATATTTAGATTTTAGTTTTTCTGATTTGTTACTCAAAAGAATATTTTTGTTTGTTTGTTATGTCATTTTTTGTTTATAATCATACGAGAATACAATGAAGAAATTCTAATCTATTCAAAATTTTATTTCTTTCAAAGGTACAATAAACTTTTTACATGCAGATTGTGACAAATTTAGACATCCTCTTCTGCATATACAGAAAACTCCTGCAGATTGTCCTGTAATAGCTATTGACAGCTTTAGGCACATGTATGTTTTTGGAGACTTTCAGGATGTATTGTAAGTATTCATTTTGCTTTTTAAAAAATTACTGATATTTGTCTCAAAATTGAATTTAAAACAATTGTTTTAATATTTCAAATAATCCCATGTTGTAACAGTAATATTTGTTAATTGGGTCAAAGAAGTTGGACTGAACTTCTTTTTACTATACAGCATAGAATAATTGACTATGAGAATTTTGATAGATCCTTGTAGATGCACCAGTATTAAATTATTGGGATTTGTGAGTAATTTGGGGTGATTGATGATTAATGCTTTGGAACTAATCTCTGAAAGAAAATTTATGTTCTGTGAAAAATTAGCTTTGCATTGAGTTTTGTCTTTATCAGTCCACACCAAGGAAATCAGTTATAATCCTAGGTTAGGTTAAAGGAAGTTGGTAATATTCCTTTTCACTTGTGATTCCACCTAGCAAGAACTTTAGGAGTGTGTGTGTGTGTGTGTGTGTCTCACAATTTTGTTCTCTCTAGGTAATTCTAATGGCATACTATGAAACTAGTATGAACCTTTCCAAGAATAGGTAAAGTTTCTGGCTCTATTCTCAGATGTTCATAGTATGAAAATAAATGTGTAAGCCTCTTAATTGCTACAGGTACTCAATATTTATCACCTTTCAGAGATGTTAAAGACAATGATTAAAAATAGAACTATTTCTTTTTAAAATTATTTTTATTTTAGAAAAAAATTTGTAGTTGTAGATGGACAGATGCTTTTATTTTATTTGTTTATTTTTATGTGGTGCTAAGGATCAAACCCAGTGCCTCACACATGCTAGGCAAGTGCTCTGCCACTGAGCTACAGCCCCAGCCCAGAATTATTTATTAGTATATGGAAAAATTTAAGCAATCAGCTTAGACTTTCTCTTTTAAATTTTTGTTTAAATGCCTTTTTTTTTTTTATCTTAAAAGTCTAGATTGCACAGAGAGGATAATTTTAAGTCCTATCTCAGAATGAATCACCTCACAGGCTTCTAAACATTCCAGTAGAGATGTGATTGTTAGAAGATTTTCAGTCCTAAAACTGCATTAGAGGCCAACAGTTGAGTCCTGACAATTGAGTCCTGGCAAGTCATAAAGCTTCTCTGTTCTGGTTTTTTTTTTTTTTTTTTTGTACATAAAATATGGTTGATGGTACCACCTTCCTGATGAGATTTTTTTTTTTAATTAATGAGGGGCACTAGTTGTGTTATAAACTATGAAGTCATGAGAAATCTTAGTTGGGCTTGCTTTACCTGTACTCAGAGAAATGGTTGTGTTGTAAACCATAAACAAGTATCTTACTTGACTTTTTAACCTACATTCAAAAGGATAAATTTAGCCTATTAATTCACTAAATATTTATCTAGGTTTTCTATATGACAGCCGTTGTGGTAGGATTTAAGGTTATACTAAGATCAGATCCTCTGAAGCCTGGGGCTGGTCTAGTGCTAGGGCTGGTGAGGAGGACCCTTCATCTGTCAGGACTGTTCTGCAGCCTAGGATAGTGGATGCTGGCCTGGTGCCAGGAACCACTGGGGCTGACTTGTATAGCCTGGGTCAGCTGATGATGGCCTATAGGTTAGGTCCAAAAAGATGGCCCAAGTCCTGTAGCACAGCCTGAAACCTGGGTCTTCAGGGGCAATCTGGAGCTCAGATCTGTTGGGGCTGGTCTAGCACTGAGATCTAATGGGATAAGTCTGGATGTGGGGGCCAGCCAGTGCTGGGGCCATTCCAGAACCTTAAGCTGCTTGGGTTGACCTGGCACTGGGGCAGAGACAGAGCTGGACCTGTTCCCTCAGGGGCTGGCTAGGTGTTGGGCATACCTGTAGTGTCCGTCTGCAGGGATAAATAAGGCCTTACTTCTTCAGATATGCAGACATCAGCATAAAGCAACAGAAAATGTGAAGAACCAAGTCAACAAGAAGTGTAGGAAATCAGCTAAAGAACACAATAATCTTGCAGTTACTGACACCAAAGAAAGAGAGAGAGAGATGAACTCCCTGACAAAGATTTGTTTTCAGGTGGCTTAGTGAACTTCAGGAAAATAACAGAGAAATAATTCAGTGAAATTCAGAAAATAATAAGAGACCAAAATTTGAGAAAATCAACAGAGATTGAAATTACATATGTCAAAAAAAAAAATCATCCAGGCATGGTGGTTTACACCTGTAATCCCAGAGACTCCAGAGGCTTGAGGCAGGAGGATCACAAGTTCAAAGCCAGCCTCCGTGACGTAGCAAGGCCCTAAGCAACTTAGCAAGACCCTGTCTCTAAAACTAAATAAGAAAGACTGAGGATGTGGCGTAGTGGTTAAGTGTCCCTGGGTTGAATCCCTGATGAGAGAGAGAGAGAGGGATAAAAAGAAAGAAAAGAAACAGAGAAAGAGGGAGGCAGAAATTCTGAAGCTGAAGAACACACAAAGAAACTTGCCAGGTAAGATGGCACATGCCTATAATCCCAGTGGCTTGTGAGGCTGAGACAGGCAAGTTCAAAGCCAATAAAGCCAGTCTCAGCAATGATGAGGCACTAAGCAACTCAGTGAGAACTTGTCCCTAAATAAATACAAAATAGGGCTGGGGATGTGGCTCCGTGGTTGAGTGCCCTTGAGTTCATTCCCTGGTCCCCGCCACCTCCCCCCAAAAGAACTCAAATACACCCTAATGTTGTACCTTAAGGAACTACATAAAGAAGAAAAACCCAAGCCCAAAGTTTAGAAGGAAAAAATAGTAAAGATCAGAGTAGAATAGACTATAAAAATAATAGAAAAGATTAATGAAAACAAGACTTGGATTTTTTTAAAATATTCTTTTAGTTGTCGATGGACCTTCATTGTATTTATTTACATGTGGGGCTAAGAATTGAACCCAGTGCCTCACACATGGTAGGGAAGCCTCCTCCACTGAGCTACAACCCCAGCCCCAAGACTTGGGGAGATAAACAAAATTGAAAAGCCTTTAGCTAAACCAATAAAGAGTGAGATTCAAATAAATGAAATTACAGATGGACAGAGGAGATATTATAAGTAATACTATAGAGATACAAAGGAAAAGAGACTACTGGGAGCAATTTTGTGCCAACAAATTGATAATTTAGAAGAAACTGACAAATTTCTCTATATATACAACCTACCAAAGCTGAATCATGAAGAAATAGAAAATCTTAGCATATCAGTAATGAGTGAGGAGATTGAATCAGTAATAAAAAGTCTTCCATCAAAGAATATCCTTGAACCTGATGGATTTCCTGATAAGTGCTACAGATATTTAAAGAAGAACTAATACCAGTCCTCCCCAAACTCTACCCAAAAATTGAAGAAGGGAGGTATTTCATATCTCATTTTACAAGGCTAGCCTTACCCTGATAACCAATATCAGACATGGATACTAGAAAAAATTATAAGGTAATATTCTTGATGAATATAGATACAACATCCTCAACCACATAAGAACAAATGAGAGAGCCCAACAGTACATTCATTCATTTATATTCAATTGATTTTCAACAAAGGTGCTAAGAATACACAGTGAGGAAAGGACCATCTGCTCAATAATAGTGCTGGGAAATGTTGGGAAATACTGGGTATCCACATTGCACGAGAATGAAATTAGATCTTCATGTTGTACAATGCAGAAACATCACATCAAAATGGATTAAAGACAAAACATAAAGCCTGAAAACTAAAACCACTCGAAGAAAATGTGGGGGGAAGCTTCATGATTTTGTGGATATGACTCCAAAAGCAGAGAGAGCAAAAGTAAAAAGAAACAAATTGAATTATATTAAACTAAAAAACATGCACAGTAAAGGAAATAGCTTAATAGAAAATGGGCAAAGCATCTGATTTTTAGTTTTGGTACCAGGGTTGCTGAACCACTGAGCCACATCCCCAGCCCTTTTTAATGTTTATATTGAGATAGGGTCTAACTTAGGGACACCCTAAGTTCCTGAGGTTGGTCTTGAAATCCTCCTGCTTCAGCCTCCTGAGTCACTGGGATTACAGGTGTGTGAAGTTTTAAAAAAATAAATTGCTTCTTTAATTTTCTCCCTTAGGTGACTGATTTCCCCTTCTAGACACTGTTCCCTCGATCATTTATTTTTAAATTGTGAAGAGATACATTCTGTGTGAGCTACAAACTAAACCTATGTGAACAGTTGTTAATGTTAAAATCGAATAAAACGTGTAGTAAATTGAGGCTGATACGTTTAATGGCTTATATAAGTTATTGTGCTGCATGGTAATTAAGGCTTAAATGATAAGCAGTTTCCATATATTATAATTACTTTTCCTTTGTAACTCAGAATATCTGGGGGTCATCTAGAGGAAGTATGATTGTGGTGAAGAAGTGGATTTATGGGGCATAGTTAGTCTACTCCCTTGACAGAGGTGGGCATTGGGAGGTAGAGGTGGTTACCACTGTTCTATGTTTACCTCTTCTTTGTTTCAGAGAAATTAGGCTCAGTAAAGCAAAGTAACTTATAAGGCATCACAACTAATTAGTAATAAAGCTGGGGTTCACAGAGTATATTGAATCCCAAAGTTCTAAATCCATGACACTGCATGAAAACAGTGATATTTTCAGCACCTGTAAAAGGCAGTGTCAGTATGCATGTGGAAGAATGTTGAAAAGCCACTACTTACTAGTACCTGGAACTAGATCACAGCTCTATGAATCCTTGATGTTTTTTGTGTGTTTTTTGGTATTGTTTGAACAGATTGGTTTCCTGCCAAATCTAATTGAAGGTTTTATATGGAGATAGGAAAAGATTGGAGATAATTTCTGAACTTATAGTCAGGTATAGGAGTGTTCTATAGCCCTGAGAGAAGAATAGATAGTGGGACATTGTGTGAGACTGCTGAAAACTTAAAGAAAAAAATTTTAACAATTATGGCCAGACAGCTAAAACAGTTCTTATTATTTCTGGAGTCTAAGTGATAGGAGAAACAGCAACAGTAGGACAGATTCCAGGTCAAGTAGTACCTGACAGGAAGATTTTCGTTACTGTCAGAACCATCCTAAAATGTGATAGGTTACTCTAATGATAATGAGTTCCCTACCTCTGGGCTGTAGGTCATTTTTCCCAAATTACTGAATCACTGTAAAATTATTCTTATAATTCTTCAAACTAATCAGTCTGGGAAGTTTGCTATAGCTTATTGGCTATGTTAATGGCAGCAGGAATTTGTGGTAAGCAAATTGGAAAAGGGAAGCAAAATTAAAATGAGGTGGCAGGGGACAGGTATCTTACTAATACAGCAGTTTGGTTATCCATTGTGACAAATTAACCTGCTTCTTTGACCTCTGAGAGAGCAAGCCAGAAATTGGAGTTACAAAGAACTCAGGATAGGTAGAAGAAGAAATTCAAGTCAATTTATCATTAAGGCCTGTTTTTTTTTTTTAATGTATAACACGAAGAAGATTTTTTATTTTTATTTATTTGTTTGTTTGTTTATTTTGTGGTGCTGAGGATTGAACCCAGGGCCTTGTGCATGAAAGGCAAGCACTCTACCAACTGAGCTATATCCCCAGACCCCAAGGCCTGTTTTTAACTTTTTTTTCCATATTTTTATTGGTACATTATAATTGTACATAGTGATGGAATTTGTTCTTACATGTTCATACATGAATACACTGTAACAATACAATTTGGCTAGTATCAATCCCCAGTGATTTCCCTTTCTCTGTCTTCCTCTCTCCCGCAGGTTCCTTTTATCTATTATGGATGTCTCTTTGATTTTCATGAGGTCTCCCCACTCACCTTTCTTTTCCTTTTTCTTTTCTAACTTCCACATATGAGAGAAAGCATACAATCCTTGACTTTCTGAGTATGGCTTATTTGGCTTTAACATAATGTTCTCAAATTTCATGCACAGGCAATCATATTTATATATTCATATTCCATCCTACATTTTCTTTTTAAAAAATATTTATTTTTTAGTTGTAGGTGGACACACTATATCTTTATTTCACTTTTACATGGTTCTAAGGATCGAACCCAGTGCCCACACGTGCCAGATGAGTGCTCCACCACTGAGCCCCAGCCCCACATTTTCTTTGTCCATTCATCCATTGATGAACACCTCAGCTTGTTGCACAGTTTTGGCTGTTGTGAATAGGGCTTCAAAAAAACATGGGCATGCTTGTATGCTATAGTATGCTGACTTTATTTCTTTTGGATAAAAACTGAGGAGACATTTAGGTGGGTCATGTAGTGGTTCCATTCCTGGTCTTTTGAGGAACCTCCATACTGATTCCATAGTGGTTATTACTGATTTATAATCTCACCAACAGTGTAAAAGTATTTCTTTTTCTTCACCTTCTCCAGCGTTTATTATTTTATATTCTTGACAGCTTGCATTCTAACTAGAGTCAGCTAAAAAAAGTAGTTTTGGTTTCATTTTCCTAATTGCTACTAATGTTTGAATGTTGTTGTTTTTTTCATAAATATTTGTTGGTCATTTGTATTTCTTTTGAGAAGTATCTATTTAGTTCATTTGCCTATTTATTAATTGGTAACTTGAAGTTTGGGGGGTGGTTTTGAGTTCTTTATATATTCTCAATATTAATTATTTGTCAGAAGAGTAGCTATCAGAGATTTTTCTCCAATTCTGTAGGTTCTCTCTTCACATTCTTGTTTCCTTTGCTGTGCTGAAGCCTTTTAATTTGATGCATCCCATTTATTAATTCTTGGTATCATTTCCTGAGCTTTAGGGGGTCTTATTGAGAAAGTCATTGCCAGCACCTGTTGAGTGTTGGCCCTGCATTTTCTTCTAGGGGTTGCATAGTTTCTGGTTTAATTCCTAGATCTTTGATTCATTTTGAGTTGACTTTTGTGCAGGGTGTCAGAGAAAGAATCAAGTCCCATTCTACATATGGTTAATCAGTTTTCCCAACACCATTTGTTTAAAAGGCTGTTTTCTCTAATGTATGTTTTTGGCTATTTTGTTAAGGATCAGATGATTGTATCTGTGTGGGTTTGTCTCTCTGTCTTCTCTTCTGTACCATCGGTCTTTGTATCTGCTTTTATACCCGTACCATGCAGTTTTTGTTACTATAGCTCTGCAATATAATTTGATGATGCCTCTAGCATTGCCTGTTTTGGTTTAGAATTGCTTTGGCTTTTCTAGGTTTTTTTTTTTTTTTTCCCCCTTCCAGATGAACTTTAGAACTGTTTTATCTTGGGGCTGGTGTTGTGGTTCATTGGTTGAACACTTGCCTCACATGTGTGAGGCACTGGGTTCTATCCTCAGCACCACATAAAAATAAATAAACAAAATAAAGGAAAAAAAAGAACTGTTTTATCTTGTTCTGGGAAGACTGTCATTGGTATTTTGATGCAGATTGCATTGAAACTGTAATATGAAGACCTCTTCTAACTCTTGAGAATTTAGTTTGTGTTCATCACCCAATAGACCCTTCCTCCACCCCCACTCCACTCCCCATTCTGAGGGTTTTCTTAAGTGGAAAAAAATAGGTACTGATAGAATTTCTTAAAAGGCACATTTTGTTTATCTTATATTTTTATTATTATCTCTTGTTATATCAATCACTTTGTTACAGATTAGTAGGCATTCAATAAATGTTCTGATTAATTTGCTTTTAGTTTAGTTGCTTATTACAATACTAAGAGTTTGAGTACTTTGAACACTTGTGTCTTCACATCTGGAACTGTAGTAGTATTTATATGTTACTCATTTATCCTACCATTGCTACCTCTCCTGTTCATTTTGATTTTCTGAGTATGCCTTTTGTCAGCCACTGGAGAATACAGTGGCCCCATCCCTAAATACCATTCTCATTCTTATTCTCTTATACTTATCACTATCACACAACTGACACTTATTATCTGCATATTAGTGATTTGTATTTTATAAGTCATTTCAAATCTGAAGGAATAAGTTAAATTATCCCTGTTTGCAGATGATATGATCTTATGCAGGTTGGGCATTCTTTATCCAAAAATTTGAAATCTAAAATGCTCCAAAATCCAAACTTTTTGAATGCCGATATGATACTCAAAATGTTTCAGATTTTAGAGCATCTCAATTTTTGCATTTTCAGATTAGGGATGCTTGATATATTTTATCTTATTTGGTCCTGACAGCAAAATGGACATCAAGTGCTAACAGCCAGGCAATATACTAGCCTTAACTTATACAGTATATGTGTCAGGTAATACCTCCACCTCTTAATAAACAAATCTCTGAGAGATTTAGTAATTGGAGTAAAGAAGCAATATAGCATAATGGTAAAGAACTAAAACTGTTGGCACAGACTGCTTAGGCTTGAATTCCATCCTGTTACCTACTACTTATATCACCCTGGGCAATTTACTTGGCACCTCTATGCCTTGGAAACTGTCATGATGTCTACTTCATAGGATTGTAAGCATTAAGTGAATGCATATATATCTCTCTCTAAGAAAAGCATCTGATGAATGAAGTGCTAGCCATTAGGATTAAAGATAATAAAGTATATATATTCAAACCCAAGTCTGTCAGACTATTAAAAAAATGCAACAAAGTTGAATAAAGCTGTCATTCTTGTTTTATGAACCAGAAATCTGAAACTGAAAGAGTTTAAACATCCTAAGTGGCAAAATTATGGTGTCTTACACCATAATACATTCAATAAGTTTGTACTATGCTATTAATAAGTTGATTAAAAATTAGCACGTAATGTTGGGAAACTAAATTCAATACTATATAAAAAAGATATGTCACAACCAACTGGACTTTATCGAAAGCATACAAGGCAGATTTAATATTCATAATTCAGGGCTGAAGCTGTGGCTCAGTGGTAGAGCACTTGCCTAGCAGGTGTGAGGCACTGGGTTCGATTCTCAGCACCACATATAAATAAATGAATAAAATAAAGGTCCATATATCTAAAAAATATATATTTAAAAAAACATTCATATTTCAGCTTATTAATGAACAAATAGGAAAAATCACATGATGACATGGTAGATGAAGAAAAAATTTTTTTTAAAAATGCAACATTTATTTCTGATTTATTTTTTAAAATGCTTTAGGAAATAGAGTTCTGAAAACTTTTTCTTTTTTAGAGAGAGAGAGAGAGAGAGAGAATTTTTTAATATTTTATTTTTAGTTTTCGGCAGACACAACATCTTTGTTTATATGTGGTGCTGAGGATCAAACCTGGGCCGCACGCATGCCAGGCGAGCGCGCTACCACTTGAGCCACATCCCCAGCCCTATTTCTGATTTAAAAGAAAAAGCCCAGCAAACTAGGAATTTAAGGAAACTTATAAGGATAACCAGAAGAAATAGGCTCATTCCTAGATCCATACAAGACTAAAACACGAACAAATAGAATATCCCATCAGGCTAATAAAAAGTAAGGAAATTGAATCATTAGTAAAAAGTCTCCCATTTAAAAACAACAACAAAAACAATGGCTTCATTACTGAGTTTTGCCAAACATTTAAAGAAGAAGTAATGCCAGTCCTTCTGAAACTCTTCCCAAAAATTGAGGAGTGAAAGCTTCCAAACTCATTTTGTGGGGCCAGCAGTCCATGGTACCAAAGCCAGACAAGGACACTGCAAGAAAAGAAAATTATAGACCAGTAGTATCCTTGGTGAACTTAGATACAAAAATTCTTCTCAGAATCCTAGCAAACTAAATTCAACAGGGCATTAAAAGATTCATTTACCATAATCTAGTAGGATTTAAACCTGGGTTGGAAGGGGAGATAGTTCAACAAAATAAATTAATAATTGTGATATACTACATTAACAGGATGAAAGATGAGAACCAGATCATCTCAGTAGATGCAGAAAACTATTCAACAGAACTTAACATTCTCTCAAGATAAAAATGCTCACCAATTAGGTATGCAAAGAATATACCTCAGTGTAATAAATAATAAAGCTTGTGTACAACTAGCTCATAGTAAAGATTCTACTCCATGGTGAAAAGTCGAAAGCTTTTCTTTTCCTCTAGGATTAGGATTAAGACAAGGATACTTCTTCTCACCACTTCTATCCCATGTAGTACTGGAAGTCCTAGCCAGAGCAATTGATAAGAGAAGGAAGAGAGCCAGGTGTGATGGCACATACCTGTAATCCCAGCAGCTCCAGATACTGAGGCAGAAGGATCACAAATTTAAGGCCAGCCTGCTAAATTAGTAAGACCGGGTCTCTTGTGTGTGTGTGTGTGTGTGTGCGTGCGTGCGTGCGTGTGTGTGTGTGTGTGTGTGTGTGTATTTAAAAAGGGATGGGGTTGTAGCTCAGTGATGGTAGAGCACTTCTAGGTTCAGTTCATAGTTCTGCAAAGCAAAAACAAAACAGAAAAATGAAAAAATAAAAAGAAAAGGTGATGATAGACTAGTGAATTGAAAACTATAAAATATTGCTGAACAAAATCAAAGATGACACAGTGAAATGGGAGGATATCTGATGATTGTGGATTAGAATTAATAATGTTAAAATGAAAAATGTACCCCCAACAACGTATAGATTCAATGCAGTTCCTACCAAAATTCCAATGATTTTTCCCCCCAGAAATAGATAAAACAACAAAAGATCTTGAGTAGACAAAGCAATCTTGAGCAAAAACCAAAATGCCATAGGTATCACACTATTTGGCTTCAAAATATACTCTAGAGCTATAATAATCAAAATAGCATGGTACTTGCATGAAAACAGACATAGAACAATGAAACAGAACAGAAAGCCCAGAAATAAATCTGCTCATTTGTGGTCAGTTGAATTTTTTAACAGGTGCTAACAGCACACAGTGGTGGCAAGGGCACTCTGTTCAATAAATGGTGCTGGGAAAACTAGAAGGAAACTGGATATCCATAAGAAGAAGAATGAATGTAGACCCTTATATCATACTATACACAAACATCAACTTGAAATAGATTGAAGACTTAAGACCTGAACTGTAAAATTACTAGAAGAAATATAGGGGGAAAGCTCCATTACATTGGTCCAGGCAACAGTTTTGTGTATATGACCCTAAAAGTACAGGCAGCAAAGGCAGAGACAAGTGGGATTGCATCAATATAAAGAGCTTTTTGCACAGCAAACAACTTACAAAATGAAGAGACAGCCTATGAAATAGGACATAATATCTGTAAACCACATACCTGATAAATAATTAATATCCAAAATATCTGAGAAACACAAAATATCTTAGAAAACAACCTGATTAGAAGTGAGCAAAGGATCTGAACATTGTCAAATGAAGACATAAAAGTGGCCAACAGATATGAAAAAAATATTTTCAAAACAAGTTATCAAGAAAATGGAAATTAAAACTACATGGAGACATTGACCTCACACCTGTTAGAACAGCTGTTTTCACAAAGACAACAAGTGCTAGCATAGAGAAAAGGGAATATAAATTAGTATAGCCATTAATGGTATGAAGTATAGTATAAGTATGAAGTATCCTTAAAAAAAAGCCCTAAGATCCAGCAATTGCACCCCTGGTTATATATCCAAAGGAAATGAAATCAGTAATTCAAAGAGGTGTCCATGCTCCCATGTTCATTGCCACATTATTCATGATAACTAAGATATGGAATCAGCCTTAGTTACATGACCTGATGAATAGATGAAGAAAATATGGTGTATACATACACAGTGAATAAGAGATCCTGGTATTTTTTACAACATTGATGAACCTGAAAGACGTTATATTAAGTGAAAAAAGCCAGTCACAGACAAATATTACATGATTTCACATTATGAGAGTGTATAACACTTGAACTCCTAGAAGTGAGAAGTGAAATGAGTGGTGTTTACCAGGGGGTAGGGGAATTAGGGAGTTTTTAAAAAAAAGGAAACTTCCACTATCTTACAAAGGGCATCTATAAATAACCCATATCTAATATTCAATAGTGAAAGACTGAATGCTTTTCTTAAGGTTGAAAACTACCATTCCTATTCAGTATTGTGCCAGAAGGCCTAGTAAGTACAATAAAACAAAATCAATAAAAAGCATACTAGAAAAAAATAAAAATCAGATTCTATGAGGATGACATGATTGTCTATGTAGAAATTACCAACAAGTCTACTAAAAAGCTAGAGCTTAGAAGTGGTATTATTTTAGCAGGATACAAAGTCAATTTTAAAAAACTTGTATTTCTCTTTATTAACAATGGACAATTATAAAACAAAAATTAAATTCCATTTATAATAGTTCCAAAAGAAGGGAAAAAAACCCTACTTACTAAATCTGATAAAATATGTATAGTTATCTGTATGCTAGAAACTACAGAATACTTATGAAAGAAATCCAAAACCAAAATGAATGATGCGATATATTGTGTTTATGGATCGAAAGAAGACTCAGTGCAGTTTGTCTTTTGTCCCCGGATTGACCTATATAGACCTAATATAAGCCTACTCAAAATTTCAGCTAGATTCTTTATAGATTTAGACAAGCTAATTCTAAAATTTATGTGGAAAGGTAACACTACAAAAGCCAAAACAGTTTTGAAAAAGAAACAAAGTTGGTGGATTTTGATTTTAAGACATGATAAATACTAAAGTAATTAAGACAATGTAATATGGATGAAAGAATAGGTACATTGTATGGGACAGAATAATCTAGAAATAGAGACATAATTTGGTAATTTTTTTTTTAATGGTTCAAAGGCAATTCAGAGGAGAAAGGACAGTCTTTTAACAAAGGATGCTGCACCAGTTGAACATCCTCATACTAAAGAAGAATTTTCTTTCAGGAATAATCAACTTAAAATTGATCATAGACACGAGTATAAAAGACTAAGCTAGAAAACTCTTAGGATTAAACATAGGAGAACTGTCATGACTTGACATTAAGCAGAGTTCCTAGAGTATCAAAAACACTTTTCATAAAAGAAAAATTGATAAATTGGATTTTCATTAAATTAAAAACTTTCATTTTTAATTTATGTATAATGAAAGATCGTTCGAATGTAAAGAAGATATACAGATAGCAAATAAACACATAAGAAGCTCAGCACCATTAGTCATTAGAGACATCCAAGTTAGAACTGCCGTGAGATGCTGTTGTATTTCTTTAGAATGCCTTGATTGAAATAGTAATAACGCTAAGTGTTCATTAGGATGTGGACCCACTGGAATTCTTAGACCTTGCTGGTGAGATTGCAAATGATATAGTCACTCTAGAAAAACGTTTGGCAGTTTCTTTAACAAGTTAAACATATACTTACCATTTGACCCAGTATTTATTTTAGAGGAATAAAATTCACACACAAAAATGTATGCACATCTGTTTGTAGTAGCATTGTTCATGATCACTTGAAGTGGGTAAATGAACAAACAATTATTTTATATCTCTCAATGAAATACTATTCAGCAATAAAATGAATGAATGTTTTATATAAAGTAGTGTGCTAAGGAAAGAAAGCCCTTCTTATGATTATATGTTATATGATTGCATGTATATAACATTGTAGGAACAGAAGACAGATTAGTAATTGCTAAGAGTTAGGGGAAAAGGGAAGGTCTGACTTTACAAAGGATGGAATTGTTCTTATCTGGTTTATGGAGGTGGCAACAAAATGCTAGGTATATGTTAAAGCTTATAGAACTTAGATTGAAAAAAAGGACATTATCTACTGTATAATTTTTTAAACAATAAAAATAGCTTGTACCTTCTATGCATGTATCAAAGCCTAGTCATACATTTAACAGTTGTGTGTTTCACTGTGTTCTGCCTCATCTAAAAATAAAGAGTTGTAAACAATGGAAAAGTGGAGGATGGAAGTGAACACTTAGGTGTCCTGGTTAGGAAAATTGTGCCCTAAAGTGCAAAAATATAATTTTGCTGATTATGGTAAGGATCTTTTAGCAGATTACCACTTTGTTTTCTTGACCATTTATTGTTGACTCACTGATTATTACTTCTTAATAATGATGGATAATTTCTGGCCAGGTGCTAGATAAGAGCCCTTTTGCAATTCCTTTTTCTGTACATCAGTTCAGATTCATTGGATCTCCCTTGTTGTTGCCTCTTGCTCACCATTTTTTAAACTGTTGACAAGAGGAGAAAAATCAAGTTAGGGAAAATCTGTCTTGCATGTTCTCTACAGATTTGTCACATTTAAGATTTAATCATTCATGAATTATTTCTCAACTAGCAAATGCAATTCATACTGTATTAGTTGTGATAGTCTTTGGCCCTTATGCAACCAAACTAGTAGGACCTCCATCTTAAACATTGTAGACCATTTGCGTTTCTATAGATATTATTTCAGCACTTTACTGTGAGTGACAGTAGATGATGTCAGATTAAATTTAAATTGATCCTCTCTCAATGTTTATCTCTGGTGCATGTGCAATTACTTCAACACCAGAGAACCTTTCAAAGGCAGCCTGTCAATACAGCTACCTGACAGTCATTTGTATTTGTAAACTGTGCATTTGGCACCTGCTGGTCTCGGTTGCATTGGAACTAGTGGGGAGCCAAAATGGCTGTACAATGAAGTTATTGGTTGGTACATCTCAGTGGGAGTTATTGAAGGGGAGAAACAGCACTTCCAGGACCTCAAGAGAGGATAAAAAGAAAATGAAACTGGTAATGTCAACACAAGCCAGCTATTCTTTGCTACCAAAAACTGATTTAAAGAGTCAGTTCTACCCAAGGAATGATAGTATGTGTGGACCTACATTTTAATTCTTGCCAGAGATGTGAAAAGCAGTGTTTCTGCTTAAGTATGTAACGAAGTTTTAAAAGTACCAAGATCTCAGTAGAAGGTAGATAATTCATATAAGCAGAAATATAAATTGAAACAAACAATGGAAAGAAAATACTTAGTTTTTTTGAAGACATAGAAATTAAAATGCAGGTACCTTTTACTTAACCAAATTAGCAAAAAAAAAAAAAAAAGTTAAAAAAATAAACAACCATGCTGGCAGAACTTCAGAGAACAAATACCTCAGCAAATAGCAGAAATTGACTTATGTTTTTTAGGTATGATTTGCCAACACTTTGTCAAAAGTTCTTATTCTTTAACACAGCAATCCTAGTTTATCAGCTGTAACTCAAATAATTACAAAGAAGAAAGCCTCATATAAGTCTGCTTAATTAATTATGGTTTGTTCTGCCACAGTGCAGGTCTCTGTGCTGTAAATTTGCTTATACATGATCGGTGATTAAGGGAATAATGGCCATAGTGGAGTTGTATTGGTTCATCTATCATTTTCCTCAGAATGTTTTGAAACCATGAGATTAAACTTTTTTCACAGTTAAAGACTTTTAGAGATTGATGAAGACCTCCAAAATAAAACAAAATAACTGAAAATCGTACAGAAGTGCCTTTCTAGTGGAAAAAAAGTTGGCTAATGGCTCTGAGAAGTACTTTGCCTTTTTTTTTTAAGTTGTCAGTGGGCTTTTATTTTATTTATTTATTCATATGTGGTGCTGAGGGTGGAATTCAGGGCCTTACACATGCCAGCCAAGTGCTCTGCCACTGAGCCACAACCCCAGCCCCAGTGTTTTGCTTTTAAACTGTCCAGTGAGGCTACATGTGTGGTTGAAACAGTTGTGAAGACATTTCTGTCCGTATTTAGGAAAAAATTTGACAATACTACACTTGGTTCATATTAATTTTATGAAACTGATTCTTAATGGCAGTGAATGCCTTCAAGGACCTGCATTTCTAAAGAGGACTTATTAGCTTCAGGATAAGGTTTACAAGGGGCACTTGGTTCAAGTGATGGTGGAGGTTGAGTAATGCCAGTATTTTCCTTGTACGCTGTTTGTACTCTGGTTGCAAGACTGCATACTTTTAAGTGGTTAGCTCCTAACATTAGTTTTTCCTTGAGCCCTGTTATTTTTAATATGATTTTGCAGGACCTAGGTTTTTAATTTATTTGTGTATATTTTTTTTCTTTTTTATTCTAATTTGTTATATATGACAGCAGAATGCATTACAATTCATATTACACATATAGAGCATAATTTTTCATATCTCTGGCTGTGTACAAAGTATATTCACACCATTCATGTCTTTATACATGTACTTAGAATAATGATATCCATCTCCTTCCACCATCTTTTTTACCCCATGCCCCCTCTCTGATCATCCCACCCCTTTGCTCTATCTAGAGTTCCTCTGATTCTCCCTTGCTCCCCCTCCCAACCCCACTATGAGTCAGCTTCCTTATATCAGAGAAAATATTTGGCATTTGTTTTTTTTGGAGAATATAATGCTAACTTCACTTAGCATTATATTCTCCAACTCCATTCATTTATCTGCAAATGTCATGATTTTATTCTCTTTTATTGCTGAGTAATATTCCGTTGTGTATATATACCACATTTTCTTTATCCATTCATCTACTGAAGATCCAGAATAGCTAAAGCAATCTTTAGCAAGAAGAGTGAAGCAGGTGGACCACACCAGACCTTAAACTATACTACAGAGCAGTAGTAACAAAAACAGCATGATATTGGCACCAAAATAGACTGTTAGACCAATAGTACAGAATAGAGGTCATAGAGACTAACCCACATAATAACAGTTATCTTAAATTAGACAAAGGTGCCAAAAACATTCATGGAGAGAAGATTGCTTCTTCAACAAATGGTGCTGGGAAAATTGGAAATCCATATGCAACAAAATGAAATTAAACTCCTATCTCACCATGCACAAAACTCAACTCAAAGTGGATCAAGGACCTAGGAATTAACACAGAGACACTGCGCATATTAAAATAAAAAGTATGCCCAAATCTCCATCATGTTGGATTAGGCCCCAGCTTCCTTAATAATACTCCTATAGGACAAGAATTAAAACCAAGAATCAATAAATGAGATAGACTCAAACTAAAAAGCTTCTTCTCAGCAAAAGAAACAATCTGTGAGGTGAATAGAGAGCCTACATCTTGGGAGCAAATTTTTACCATTCACACATCAGGTAGAACACTAATCTCTAGGGTATTTAAAGAACTCAAAAAGCTAAACACCAAAAAAACAAATAGCCCAATTAATAAATGGGCCAAGGAACTGAACAGACACCTCTCAGAAGATAATACACAATCAACAAATATATGAAAAAATGTTCTACATCTCTAGCAATTAGAGAAATGCAAATCAAAACCACTCTTAAGATTTCATCTTACTCCAGTCCAGAATGGCAGCTATTAAGAACACAAACAGCAATAACTATTGGCAAGGATGTGGGGAAAAAGGCACACTCGTACATTGCTGGTGGGACTGCAAATTGGTACAGCCAATATGGAAAGCAGTATGGAGTATGTAAGATGGGAACGAAACCACCATTTGACCCAGCTATCCCACTCGTCAGTCTATACCCAAAGAATTTAAAAACAGCATATTACAGGGACAAAGCCACATTAATGTTTATATATTAGCAGCACAATTCACAGTAGCTGAACTGTGGAACCAACCTAGAAGCCCTTCAGTAGATGAATGGATAAAGAAAATGTGTTTATATATGTATGTATATATAAAATTAAGAAAACTATATAAATGTCCAGTCATAAATAGTGTGGTTAAGTAAGTTTGGGTATAGCATTTTGACAGCTTACAATGTGTCTGTTAAAATGATAGGCCTAGAGCTGGGCACAGTGGCTCATGCTTGTAATTCTAGCAGCTAGGGAGCCTGAGACAGGAAGATCACAAGTTCAAAGCAGCCTCAGCAATCTAGCAAGACCCTGTCTCAAAAGAAACAAAGGCTGGTGATGTTGTTCAGTGGTTAAGTACCCCTGAGTTTAATCCCTGGTACCCCTCCCCCAAAAAAATTAAGCATAGAAAAATATCTATGAAACAAGTGCAAGAATTAGAATATAAAACTGAGTATTTAGATGCCATGTTTACAACCATATTGACATATACCTGTCCTGTAATAGTATGGTGGGATTGATGGGATTGTTGGTAAAAAAAATTTTTAAGTTTTTTTTTTCTTTTTAATATTGTGAGATTGGTAAAATAGAGGTAAGAGTGTTTTGCCAGTTTAAGGAATTTTTATTTTATTTTGGTTTTAGAATTCCTGGAAAACTCAAGCAATTTGTGTTTGATTTACATTCTGGAAAACTGCACAGAGAATTCCATCATGGACCTGACCCAACTGACACAGCCCCAGGAGAGGTAGGACTCTTGCTTGTTTCCCAATGAGAACTCTTTCAGAGAGGATCTGAAGTTCCTGAGTTGGCTTGAGTTTCAACTCCTGAATTCTGTGCAAAGAAATTCTGAACATACCATAGAAAATATACAAATTGTGCTACTTTCAAATTACTTTTAAAAATCTTAGGGCTTCAGGGCTCTGGTTATAACTCAGTGGTAGAGCGCTTGCCTAGCGTGTGTGAGGCACTGGGTTCAATCCTCAGCACCACATAAAAATAAACAAATAAGATATTTTTTAAATCATTAAAAATACGGCTTCAGAAATGTGGAATATTACCATAGTTTCTTGATCATTTCAACTAAGGTGGTTTGATTATGACCTCTGCAGAAAACTACTGCAAAAGGGTTAAATACAGTTGGCTTCAGATAAAAGTAGGAACTAGGAGCAGATAAATCACTGAAGTCAGTGGATTCTAGTGATTATTCAAGCCTTCCTGTGTCTAGAAGATTGAATATACTATAAAGAAAGCAATGATTTTTGCTATTCTTAACCAAATGATTTTAAGAGTACAGTATTGATAATGCTCAAGAATACAGTATTGATAATGCTCAAAACTTATGGTTTAATGTAGCTTTCCTATTTGAGATTTAGAATGCTTCACGACTGTTTATAAAAATGTTTGCTTTTATTTGCATATACAAATTCCTAGTTAAAATATGTTTAGTCAGGTGTGGTAGCATACACTTGGAAACCTAGTGACTTTGGAGGCTGAGAAAGGAGGATCACAAGTTTAAAGCCAGCCTTAACAACTTAGCAAGATCCTGTCTCAAAATATAAAGGACTGGGGATGTGGCTCAGTGGTTAAGCACCCTTAGGTTCAATTCACAGTATTCCCAAAAATAAAGAAAAGAAAAAGAAAAAAATATATTTAAATACACACACACACACACATATATATATATACATATAACCTGAGAATTTTACTCTTTCTACTTTGTAACTTCTCTTACAAGTTATTTATTTCTTTGTCCCTGCTTTACTAAACAGCACTAAATTTGCATTTTGATATGTTCTTGTTTATAGAATGTCTAATAACATGAAACTAAGAGGGGAAAATGCCATGTGCCAAAATCCCTTCTATTTTATATGTCTACGACTTAAATCCACTATTTTGCCCAAAGAACCTCCATTTGTGAAAAATGAACTTTACCTTATTTAAGAGACAGATTAGGTTCAGAGTTAAGAGTTCTCTTTGGGAATCTGATGACATGTTTTTTCCTTGAAAAATGAGATTAGACTTTTCTTTGATAATTAGAAGGAGACAAACTTGTTACTGGCAGTATAACTCAAAGGTGATTCTTTTTCTCAGAAAAGATCTGCTTAGCATTCTATCAGATTAGGAAAGATGTGATTTACCATTATTGTAGTGTCCTACCATGTGTTTCTGCTTCTCCATTAGACAATGAACTCCTGTATTTTGTTTATTCATCTTTGTATACTAATACCCGGAGGGGCACTGAATACTGTAAATGTTTGTTTTATAGTAACATAACTTCAACTTAATTAATCTAAACATGTATCTCAGCAAAAATTTTAAATGTACTAGGGAAGTAGAATATCAGGAAGCCAAATGGTAAGTTTGTAGATACCTTGCTTTGTGTTTCAATGAGAATATGCTAATATGTATAGTGTGTAATATATGCACTATGTGCCCATGTTCATTATAGGGGATGTTAAAGTGGTGACATTCAGGCCTGCTCTTGAGGGGCTCACAATGAGGAGATAAGGGTCAGACTACACTGCCTTTTCTTTATAATTCTTGGAAGTCACTGTTCCAGTTTCACCATATATTTTGGTTTTCTACTGGTATACAAATACTACAGAAATTAATTTCTTTCAGTATTGTATATTTTTCACTCCCTATTTAAACCAAGCTTTGAATAATTTCTGGCATCTGAGTAACTAATAGATAAGATCTGCAGAGTAGGTGGCTTCCATTCTCTTAGCAGTCCTTTGTAAGAGGGATAGGTTGGGCCAACCTCAGGTTGTGCATCCTATAGAGAGAATCTGAGTAAGGGCACTTACATGAGGAAATCAAGGCTTCACACTTAACTCTTGTCTTTGGCACACTTGCTATCTTTTATTGATTAATAAGGAAAGAATTATAAGGCAACCACCATTCATCTAATACTCCTATTTAAATATTTCAACTCCATAAAGTATAATGATACAAAAGTGTCTCGTTTTTTCTTTTGTAGCAAGTCCAGGATATAGCAAGCAGTCCACCTGAGAGCTCCTTCCAGAAGCTAGCGCCCAGCGAATATAGGTATACTTTATTGAGGGATCGAGATGAGCTTTAAAAACTTGAAAAACAATTTGCAAGCCTTTCAACAGCAACATCAACTTACGTGGTGGAAATAGTAAACCTATATTTTCATAATTCTATGTGTATTTTTATTTTGAATAAACTGAAAGAAGTTTTGGGTTTTTAATTTTTTTCCCCTCCCCCTGACTCAAAATACATTGTCATTTAATATAGCCTCTTTTTAAAAATCTGCTAGGGTTAAAAAAATAAATAAAAACCAGAGGCCTCTCTTCGCTTTAATTCTGTCCTGTACAATTTTTATAAATCAAGTGAACGGTAACATTGCCAGATACATACCATTAACTTGCACTATAGGTTAGGGAAGACTTAGGGATGTTTCCTATTTAAATATGTGCTTTTCTTTCTTTTCCTTTCATATGATCAATTCTGTTGGTATTTTCATTATCAAATTTCTGAAAGCTAAAGGGGTATATATTCTGGATATTTGGGAGGGGAATAAATTAAAATTTTCACACTGTGTACTGTGTTTTACTGATTGGTTGGATGTTGCTTATGAAAATTCCATAGTGGTATTTTTTTTAATTTTTAATGTGTAACTTAAACATACTATGAAGAGGAGGAGAGCCATAAGCCAGAACATTTGGCAGAAATTGTCCTTATGAATTAAGAAAAAGAAAATGAAAGTATTATTAAATTTCTGTGTCTTTGTCTGAGAAAGCAGCATATGGATGGCATTTAAAACTTTGAATGAATTATACCTGAATCTGGGAAGGGAAGATACTGTGGAGTAGGTTAATAGTATTGAACTAGATAACTCTTAAGGCTCCTCTTATCATAAGACTTCAGTTTCTTAAAAGAAAACCAGCATAGAAATTGTATTTCAGTAATTTTAAGCCTCCTTCTGTCTTGTAGAGTCTTGTTATAGCTGTATAGAAAAGACAATAAGAACATGTACATTTAATTTTTTCCCATTGTAAATTTGTTGGAGGATCCTCCCCGCTCTATGTTCCCTGATTTCCCAGGCCTGCAGTGTACAGTTAGATGGTCCCTGTGCCAGGCCTCAATACTGCCAGGGAGAAAAACTAGAGGGAGAGGACCCTTGGTGTCATTCAGGAATCCCATGGCCAGAGGACAGACAGGTCCAAATTGGCTTTCCTCTGGGCCCGGGTTGGTGCTATAGGCTAAGGGTCATTTTCTACTTGGGGTATGAATCAATCCCAGTTTGGGGAAAGATTATTTTTAAGCTTAAAAGGTTGACATGTGCCATTATATGTAGTATGTAATATATGTAACATCTTTCAATCCTTTGAAAATAAAATGAATATTTATAATGGATATTTAATAATTGTTATTTTTAAAATCAGTCTAGAACTCTTAGTTATGCATGATTTATTCTTAATTTCCATAGTTTTGTTCACAATAATCAATGTCAATGAAGTGATAAGTGGCATGTTTAGAATATTTTATTAGGAAAGTAGGACAGAGCTTTCTAGAGTTTGGGCCTTAGCTCCTTCCTCTTCATTGTTTTTAATTAATAACTTGAATGAAGTCAGAATTGCAGTGTTCAAGTCAGAGGATAGGCCAGATCTGAGAAGGTCAGGATGAAAATTCTCAGGTACAACAGCAAGCTAACATACAAGACCAAAAGCCAGCACATGCAGTTAAGTTGATTAAGTTGTAATCCTGTAGTTAGGTTTGAAAAAATAATAAAAGATAGCACTCAAGTATTGGCTTGCAGAGAGATGGCTTTAGAGTATTTATTATGAAAAAACCTCAAGGAGCACATGTTCAACGTGATCTAGGGTAATAGTTATTAAGAAAATGATTGGATTTGAAGATGCATTCTTTAGCTTCATACCTGTTGGACTTGGGCTCTAGCCCTGCCACTGTCATTGTCTTCTCTAGAATGAAGCCATTGATGACAAGAATACTGAATTTTATGTATCTTTAGTGCTTAGCATTTCTGGATACTTAGCATTCATCATCAAATGCTTATTAAATGAATGAGAAGCAAAGTGACCTTGGGTAATTTTTGTATCCCTGAGAATGCCCAGCATTCATCAGGACTTGATGCCCAGTTTTATAAAAAGCTATTAACATGCTCAAGAGCATTCCATGAAAGGATAGCTTAGGATTTTAAATTTTGAAACATAAATGTGAAGGCTGTTTTGCTTGGAGAAGACTTGGGTCCAGGAACAGAGTAAATTTGAAGGGCCGGCATATCCAGATTCCAAGAATCAAACTAGGATCTGAAGAAGTTATGGGAGGCATAAATAAATGTATATTCAAGGTCAGTTTTTTGGTACTATAATATGTGAGGAGGATACAAAGATGGATAAGGCATAATTGTGCTCCTTACAGTCGTGTCATTCAGATGGATGTGTAAATAACATCTGTAACAGGTGTAAAGGTAGAAGAAAATAGGGGTTAACCTGGCTGGCATAAAGAAGCACTGAGTTCCCAAGATTTTATTGAGATAACTTTCAGGAGATAGCGATCTAGACAGATGGAATAATGTGAGCAATGGTATGAAACAGTCAAGTGCATTAGAGAACACAAGAAGTTCTTATAGGAGGGCTAAGTGCAGTAGAGGTTGGAAGGAAATGGAGCTGATCACAGAAGGCCTTGTATGGCAAATAAGGGGTTTGTATTGTGTGTGTATTGTAGTAGAGATCTGTTAGCAGGTCTTAGGGGAGTATGTTCATATTTAGGGTTGAGAAAGAGTATTGCATAATTCAGACTTCCCTCTGAATCAGAGAATGTTACAGTAGAAGATTCCTAGTTGACTTGTGTCCAGGGCTGTGGGGTGAGGGCACAAGACCAGACTGAATAGCACAGTGGAGTAGCAAACCAGAAGCCTGTCTTTCTGCTTCTCTGCCAGCTTCCTTTTCCAGTTTTTTTAAAAATTGTACCAGTCATGAGAGGGGACCAGCAAAAGATGAAAATTTTCTTTAGATGACATTCTAAAAAAAAGTTTTTTAAGTTAAATGAACTTAGAGAGGAAGATAGAGAATAGGCATCAAAAATACAGAGAGCTCTCTGATGAAGTCAGGTTGTCAAAAATCATGTGCAGAAGAAGGGGAACTGGCATGATAAAAGCTACAAAGAGGAGCATGAAATATAAAACAGTGTTTGAAAGGGTAAAGCTCAGAATAAGCTTAAATTTATAGAAAATGCTAAAGTTGCCAAGAAGGCTTTTTTTTTTTTTTTAAACCTTAGTCAAGGCAAAGAGAAGAATAGATAAAGTAGCGTAATGGATTGACAATCAGGAAAAGCAGAATAACTCAATTTTTTACTTTTTCTTTGACAGAGAGAGAGTCTGGTTGGGCAAAAATAAAGTGACATAAAATTGCAAAAATTGGAAGTAGAAAAAGAAAAAAAATCTTGCCACCTTAAATGATTTCAAGGCTGTTAGACCCACACTTCTGTATCCCAGAGAGCTACCGGAAGTTGCAAATGCTTTCTGTTAGCAATTATTAGGAATTTTTGAGAAACCATGGAGAATATAAGATGACAGAAGACTGGAAATGGGCAAATAGTGTTCCAGTTTCCAAAATAGTTAATGGCTTTAGCTATTTTTCTAAAATAAAAACTCATGATGAATCAAACTGTAATGTTAATAGTCTGTATTTTGAGGAAAAATTTAAATAGGTGTAACCAATTTTTAAACCCAATATTTAAAGGCCCTACAGACAGTAAGTTGTTTCAGGACTTAAGTTGTTTAAATGCTGACTATAATTGACGTATGTGTTCATTAAAACAGGTTGGATAGGACCTCTGCTTAGCAATTGTTTTTAGCTGTGTTTGAATTTTTGTATGTATTCCAAGTAATAAAACTATATTTATAAAATATTTCTATATTTGAGACTTTTTACTAATTCACTATGTCGTAAGTATCATATTGTGAACATTTTACTCAGAATATAGGTGACCAAAGTCACCAGCTTTTTCAGGTTTAAAGTTATTTTCCAGGTCATTTAGTTGTACTTGATTCAGAATAGAAAACTATATGAATACATGTGCTGATGACTCAAACCCAGCCCAGCATCAAAGTTCCCTCACATTGGGGAAAGGTTGCCCTGCCCTTAGACAATGGGGTTTGGACTCTTTAAAGAAAAGTCAGTTTACAAATGACTGTAAAATACTCTCCTTCAATCTTGCCTATCAAATTCATCCTTCGGTGTTAGGGCAATTGTCACTCACTGTGATCTCACAGCCCTTTATGTGGTTTAGAAGTTGGAAGTACACATATCTTTTTTCTTTATCACATGTGAATGCAAGTTATTACAGAAAATAGAAACCCAGTCTTTGTATGTCCAGTAACTTGGTATATTGAAAGTGCTCAGGAAATCTCTGATGAGAAAGAAAAATAACAAGTGAAGGAACAACTAAGGGACAAGAAATTACTACCATAATGGAATGGACTCTGCTAACTAATCTGCAAACCTCAATTATCTGACAATTTTGTCAGTTGTCTCAAATGTGTTTGGATGAATCCTGTCACCTTCAATCTTACATCCTAAACTGACTTTGGGATCCTCAGAGTTTTGTCTAGAATAAAATACCGCACAGTACACCAACCTAAGGATACATAATTGTTAAGATGATGTGCAAGTGCCCTCTTGGGCGATAAGAGTTCTGTAGAAGTGCTAGGAAATTTCTCATGAACTGCACATTCTAAAGTAGACCTGACCACTTGTTTAGTCCCTCAGCTTCACGGAAGGACAAAATACAGTGAGTTGACAAAAATGGCATGTGTTCTTTATATAACCCATTCAGTAAGCATTGATTGCTGTTGCCAGGCTGAAGAGTCAACTGTTAACAAAAGACTGCCCCTACCATCATGGAGCTGGAAGCCGAGTGAAGGAGCATTGATGAGGAACAAGGGGATTGTGATAGAAGGTTATATATTAATGCTGTGATGTGAGTTAGCTATAAGGAATATGGAGGTGTGTACAGCCTTGAGAATCAGGAGCCTTCCTAGAGGAAGTGGTTTCTTGACTAGGATCAGAAAGCCCTATTTCCTACCTGCAGCAGGCTCCTCTCCTCTAGGAGAACAGTATTTATTAGGAGAGCTATCGCTATCCTATTTGACAGTAGTAATATATGCTAGGTATTGCTGACCTGTCCATTCTCCAAACTCTTACCACTTAGATAAAAGGTCACGTACTTGCCCATCTGATGTGTCCTGTGTATTTTACATGTCAGGATAACCCTGACGAAGGAAGCCGTATGCCCACAATCTTGGTACACTGTGTAAATTTGCCCAGGTAAGATTTATCCTTCAATCTTGGTAGGCTGGTGCCTTGCTCTAACCACTGTCCAAGAAGGAGAGTAAAACATAGCATCCCATGGCTATGCACACAGTGAGGAAAGTATAAGAGGGCATCAGTTCTGACTTCATAATGAGCATGGCTTTTTGATGTAAAACTTAACAGTACATTTCAGAAATTTTGTAGAATTCAAAGGGAAATTCCCTGGTCTGTAGCTTGTAGATCCCAACTTTATCCCTTCAATTTTAGACATTTTCCAAAGTTCGTTCTAGTACATTCCTATCTATCATATCTGGTACATATCTGTTTTCTGGTTCTTCAAAATAACCACATGCAGAAGTCCCAACTAAGATTGGAATGCTTTAATTTTGAACCTAGAAATGTAAATTTCTTTAAAACAGAGATAACAGATGCTTTTTTTTTCTTTCTTTTTTTGTAACTCCACACTTAAATGTCGTTGCCCTTATAACTAGAGTGACCATGTAATTTTTCATCCAGACCAGGACATGTGACAGTGAAAGAGAAGTGGGGAGATTGGTAACACTTTCACTAGGACAGCAGACAAACTGGATTTGTATAATTAGTATCCTGTGCCTAACTAGATGTTATATATTTTTATTTATGTTTGGATATCAATGCTAATAAAGTTGAAAAAGATTTACCTGCTACCAGACATCTGTCATTATCCCCCCTTTGCAATAACTTACTCTTTAAAAAATCATTTAAAAATTGAGAGTATTTTTCTCAAGTCTCCATTCATTTTAGGTGTCTCCCTAACACTTGTATTTGGGTGGGGAATAACTGGGGACTGAACCCAGGATGCACTGAGCTACATCCTCAGGCCTTTCTATTTTAAGACATGGTCTCACTAAGTTGCCCAGGCTGACCTCAAACTTTTTATCCCTGGTCTTTTTCCCTCTGACCAGCTTCATCACCGAGCTACATTTAATTCATCGGTTTTCTCGTGTTGTTTGAAGTTGTATTCATGCAGTTCCCCCTTCAGTCAGCACATTCTGAGGCTATTGCTCAAGTACCCCATGTTCCACAAGCCTTCCCTTTTGTTTCCAAGCAGTTAGTTCCTCCACTGCTTGTGGCCTTGAATCACTTTGTCCATTCCTCTTTTAGGGTACTTTGCTGGGATTTACCTGCTTTAGGTAGCAAGTAAATGGCTAATAAGGATTAATTCTGTAGGTCGGATATCTTTCTACATATGGCCCAGGCATTCAACACACAACAGGAATTAAGTTCAAAGTTTGTAGTGAATTTTATTGCAACTTTCTCTTATTCAGGCACCACTCAGCAACATAATAAATGACAAATTAAGAATTAAAAACAGTTTGCAGAAATTCTCACCATTGGGCCTTTCTTGTGCTGGCCTTGCCAACACCAAAGGTTTAACAATAAAATGGAAAACATCTTTGGGGGGTTTAACTAATGAAATCCAAGTAATGTCTTAGTTATTAATCTTAAGAAAATCTCCCATACTTGGAAAGTGTATGAAAAACATGTACCATTGAACGTCTTTCTCTAATAAGTGAAGTTTTTCTTGAGAGCTGTCCATTCAGGGTTGGAGTAGTTATGCTGCTGAAGAAGAATCCTCAGGCTTCTGCTGGCAGATGCACAGGTGACAAGAATGACGTTGTTGAGAGTGAAGAAATTGAGTGTAATTTCCTCCAGGGGAAAGAAGGTGTCTTTCCTTTTTGCCTGGTCTGCAATGTTGAGTGGAGCTGAAAGGCCACAGGTGTCAATAGGCAGCCTGATTGTGTTAACAAAAACCTAGTTTAATTACTAAGGATTCCCCCGCACCCCACAGGCTATGCCATAGTTGCACTCCTAGCTCTTGTGCAAATCATCTTCATGATTTGGGGCGAGTCATTTGCCTTTGACACCTTTTATGTTTTTATTTCAATTTATGTATTCTGTCAATATTGCACCAATATATTTTTTTCTCGAAGTAAATTAATTTCTTTGAGGGCAGCAATATAGATACTGTGTGCACCCTTTACCGCTACTTGTCTACTATACCCAAGAAGCTTATCTATGCAAGGGTGTCAAATTAATGAATATAAATATGAGAACCACCTTCTAGAAACAAAGTGTTTAAAAAAAAAACCAACCTGAATGTTTTATGTTAATCTAGGACAGAGGGTAAGTGCCCCTTTTAGTAGGCCTCTGACTACTTAAGAACAGCATCTATATCATTCATAAGCATCCAAGAGCCACAACCACCTTTTATTTTACTTTGATGAGAAAACATCCCAGATCACAGGAGAACCTTTATCCCAGGCTTCTCGTGCATCCTCTGGAAAAGTCCTCATGGAAGCAGTGAAGGTGGCTGGGACCCTGAGAAACATCTTTCATTTTTACAGTTAACACAAAGCATGGTTTGGTGTCTGTGCTTTCACAGGAGGAAAATAGTGTGTGCTATGTATGTTTATATCACTGATTTCCCAAACCTTTGGTGAACAATTTTACAAGCATTTAGTCCTTAGTTGTGTGCAAACAACCTATAGCACTTATGGGTACAGGCAGCCCACAGGGAGGTTTCTGGATTCCTAGTATTCTCCCTGTTAGCACCCAATTTCAGTATAACCTCAAAGTCCTTGCACCAGCCCCTCTGGCCAGTTGTAGGCAGCACCAGCACACCCACATTCTGGGCATCCTTAGGTAATGAGCTCATATACAGGAGAAGCCAAGCCAGTGGAAGAAAAGCAAAATGAGAAAGGAAGAGAGGAGAGCCACAAGGACAAGGACGAATGTCCTACAACTAATAAAAATGAAGATGGTTTTTCTTATTGTGGTTTGCAAAATCCTTTTGGAGGCAATTCCAAAAGAAAAGTTTTAAAATGGCCTAAGTAATATCAGCATCGCTTCAGTAAGTGTGTGGCTTTCCAAGGGCATCTTTTTAAAAGAAAATAATCATTTGATTTCTATGAGTTATGATATATTTGTTTTAAATATTTATTATAAAACTAAAAAGCACTTTGAACAATGATTATACCTATGAATATAAGGTAATTTATAGGTTATATGAATGAGATGGAAACATTCTTAATTTTATAGTCTGAGGACCAAATTCAGTGCTGGGTACCTCTGCAACAGCCACCATTAAAGACTTTGAGGCTTCTGGACACTTGATGAGGATCAGAAGATTAAGGATAACAAAGGTGCCAATAAATGGCACAGGCAATTCCAAGCTTGCTTTACAGAATATATGGGCATCTGGGTGAGGCAGAACAGGTGACCCATTTCAGTTTTATTTAGAGAGGTAGCATAGGTTGGCAGGTATCAAACAGCTTTTGTATCTCACCAGCCACATTTACATCCTGGCTTTATTTACCCTTTGTAGCTGACTAACCCTCTCCAAAGTATTTAATTTCTCCAAGGCTCAGTTGCCCTCCCTGTAAAATGCCTAGTGAGTCTGCCTGGCAAAGAGTTTTCAATAAACATCAATTTCTCTGAAAGGGTGTTAGCGTCAAATCAAGGGTCACAATCCAATTGTATATTATGAAACAAGTTTAGTGGGTTGCAACTGGCATATTTTAAAAACAACATCAAAATGCCTTGCACATAACAGCACATATGTTTCCTTATGTCTCTGCTGAGTTTTGGTATAAATGCATTTTTTACTGTGGGTTACAGCCAAAAAGTTTCAATCTCTGCTCTACAGAGAAATGTTCAGGTTATGTCAAAAAAGCCTTTAAAAGTGCTGTCTTTATTCAAATGAGCCCCTAAAAATGTTCAGATCTTAAAGCATTCCTAACTTGTGCAATAAATGTAAGACTTGAATCATAGAGAAGATAAATTTTATCTGACACTATACAGCATTAAATTCAAATTTAAGATTGGTTTCTGTGTCATACTGACTTATTTATACATATAAGCACTTTATAGGTATATCATTTATAGTTGATTAATTTCTATAAAAAGTTGGCTATTATGTTCTATTATGGGGGAAATGAGATAAAATTTCTAAATAATTTTAATAAGGCTTTTTAAAAAATGACTAACTTGCCAAATCATGAAGACTGTTAGAGTAATATTCCAGTCCAAAAGAGAGACACTTATGTGAGTACAACGGAGTACCACACTGGCTCAGTAAAAATGAGAAATTCCAGAACAAAACGTGAGCTACAAACACAGGCCTCCTTTCTCCTTTAGGTCCTTTCGAGTTCCTAGTGCTGCCCCTAAGATGGCATGCAGGAAACATGGGCAATCTGAGGTTGACAGAGTAGAGTACTATGTAGTGATGAAGAAGGGTAGAATACTGGAAATTACAGAATCAAATGACACAGCTGAATCTTCACATAACTACATTTATCATTTTAGCTGACTACTTGGACTGGTCCTATCAGCAACTGAGTTTAAGAATCCTGTTTTAATGCTGGTTGTGGTGGTGCATGCCTGTAATCCCAGCTCCTGGGAAAGCTGAGGCAGAAGATTAAAAGTTTTAGGCTAGCCCAAGCAATTAGTGAGATCCTGTCTCAAAATAAAAAATAAAAAGGTGGGCACGTGATTCAGTGGTTTAGTTCCCCTGGGTTCAATCCCCAGTACCCAAAAAAAAAAAAAATGTGTTGTTTTAAATATTTGGGTGAGCATTGATCCTGTTCAGATTTGAACAGTTGGTGTTAAAGGGATGGGCCAGAGAATAGAAAAGAGTTGGAGTTCAAAACGACCTTATAGGTATCCAATATCTGATACTGGATCATAACCTGACCCTTAAAGTATTTTTTCTTGGTATTATTTGAAAGATACAGGTAAACAGATAACATTTGATGCTTCGTTAGTGATAATCATAAATGGTGCTTTGTCCCACTGGAATTTATTGCTGAGATTCAAAGAGTATGGAAGAAAAAGCTCTCTCACAGAGGTGAAAGGTAACATCAGTAAGTTATTAAAGGAAAACTCAGCAAGAAAGAAGCTAAGTGATGACCACTCAGCCCCCTGATGAACTTTGACTCCTAGAAAGACATTGCCGACACCTTTTGGGGTGCAGGTGTCCATTCTGTCCTCAGAAAAGAGTAAAGGGCAAGGCAGAAGGCAGCTCCTTCCTATGTCAACTTTTACTGAGTTGACAGTACAGAGTGACTCTGTCTAGAATTTTACATTCTTTTCTAGATTTAAAACCTCCTTGCTGTTTGAGACAGAAGGGGGGGTTCTGTCTGTGTTGGCATTAGCACCACGAGTCCTTTGCTGAGTCTGAGCCTTGGCACTGGGCTCTTGTTATCTTCTAGAATGTGGGCAAAGGTAAGCCTGAGCGCCACTTTTTGGAGGAAACAGCAGCTGTGGAAAGTGAAGGAACGCACAGGCGAAAGCAAAGCTGGGAAGAGGAGTGTGCTAGCAACTGAGGTAGAAAGCTGGCTCAGTCCTCCAGGGGCCACCTGAAGAAAGGGTGGCTCAGAGCCTTCTGTGTGGCGGCTACATCAGCTCCTTAGAATGAGACGCTGCCCCAGGATAGGCCCTTGCTCTTTTCCCCTCTGCTCATTTTCAGACCAAACATTAATGATGTTCAAAATACTTGGAAATTTTTTTTCTTTTTTTTTTAAACTTAAGAAATTATAGGACAGGGTGGTGAGAAATGGGAAATGATAAAAAAGATTCTGAGAAAAACCTTCGCTATACATGGGTAGAATTCACCCCATAAACCAAGGACTTTTCCAAAATTATGAAGAATTGACAGCAAAGGGCACTAGATCTCTTTGAGATGTGAGGGGAGGATGACAGAGTGAGCATGGTGGCTGGCTGGTAAGTCTCCTACCACTTGAGACTCAAGGAAGAATATAGAAAAGAAGCCAGGGTCACAGAGTAAGATATCTTAAAGAGAACTTAGTATAAGAAAACAGGAGTGGCCTATTAATTTCCTTCACCAGAAAAATATATTTGGATCAAACTGCAACTGGGTTCACTGAATGGGCTCCATTATGTAGCTCATCTGTGCTCCTTGTGAGGCCCTGACTTCCCTGTCTGATAAACAGGCTCCTGAACTCCCATTCTTTTCCTAGATACCAGGCCTAAATAATCCACAAGTACACTTAGCCTTAAGGTCTGCAGTTCATTCCTATACATCTTAAGTTCTTGTCAGCGTTACAGATTCAGTTTTCACATTTTTAGGCAGAAAATTTGCACCTCGGCCACCTTTAAACTTGACCTGACATTACCCACTCTGAGCCAGGCTCCTTTGATCTCTAACATCAACACCACCCAGCAAACAAATTACAACCACTTAATACGGTTCAATTCCACTTGGGCATCTAGAGCCACTGTCTTGATACATGATGTTCCAAAGCTGTGTGTCCAACAGCAGCAAGGTGCTTGTTAGGATAGATACGTTGGCACCAATAATACTGAAATTGAGTTTTTAGCTGCATTTTTTGTCACTTTGGCTGGGAAGATCTGGACAGCTGGAAGTGAGCTTCTCCATCATTTTCTGTTTTCTTCTTTGTATCAATTTTCCACCTGTGAAGCCCAACACCCCACCACCAAGTGCAGCTGCAATTCCTGCCACTTTGAAGCCTGCAAGGAGGCCAATCGGACCCCCCACCACTCCTCCGATGAGTGCACCTGCCACGGGCAGAGCTGCCAGCTTGTATTTTGCAGCCTGTAAAAAAATAAATAAATAAATAAAAATTCAATTTAGAAATTGAGTTGAGAATATCTGCCTGTGGTGATGTGCATTTTCCTCTCATTACTCCTGGCAATGCCTCTTTAACTCTTGGTACATAATTAACCTTAGAGATTGTAGTGTTGGGGGAGAAAAAAAGTATTCCACAGGTACTACAATTGCTCCAGATCTCAGGACTTGGAGAAATGGGCTACAAATCAATTTTACTTGTAAAACAATCAATCCACTAACTAGCTGGCTTATTTAAATAGTTTCCACAGCCACAGATTCCATAACCAATTTTTTTATGCTGCACAGAGATTATTCTATACTATGAACCTGGGTATTCAAATCCACATCCTATGGAAAATAGATGATCCCAATCCATGCATGCGGTCACGTCCTTACACTTTTGATTCTTGCTCTTGCCCCCTCCTCTCCCTGGACCTCTGCAGACATTCATTCCCTCAAGATACCAAATGCCTTACACTCGGCCTACTGTTTATTCTCTTTGAAAAAAGAAATTTTCTTTCCTAATAGAACGAATCTTCGAGTAGAATATTACAACCATTGATTTCTTGCACTACCTATGTGTCATTTCTTCCTTATTTCCTTAATTGCTGGTTCCCTCAACACTGAAGAGAGCAGATCAATTGGGTTAATACTAGAGATTCCTGGGAGCCAGAGTACCATTGATTTGTCAGCAGGAGCAGAATCTTACCTTCCCCAAGTTTTTGGTTCCCTCTTCAACATTCACAGCAGCACTGTTGACATGGTCTGCAATGCTGTCAATCTTCTCCTGCTGAGACTAGATGCAAAGGAATTATGAGTGAGCGCTCCTGCTGGGGAGCGGTGGGACGCCAACACACACTATTTTAATTCCTGTAATCAGGGCCCTGGGTACTGCAGCCTTGCAGTCTTAATAGCGGTTCATTAATAGCATCTGATAAACCATGTCGAAAGCACAAATTCACTTTCATGAAAAAAAGAGGGGGACTTAATTATTGGGTAATAAAAGGGTGGCACCTTCATAGCAAAAAGCATCTCACACTGAAATTCATTCAAACATACAAACATATTATTGTTCAAATGAATCCACTTTCCAGGAGGAAAAAAAAAATCCAAATAAGCATTTATATGTTATGTTGGGTTTGATGGGAGAAAAACAAAATCAAACAAGAAAATTCCTCCCTAATCTATCTTCTTTGAAGATTCTGTTTAAAACAGGCAAATTTAGAAATAAAATGCCCTTGATCCAATAAATATAAAAAGTGTTAAGTTTTAGGAATAAGGCTATGATATGGTTTGATCTACAATGACATCTTTCCACTTGGGCTATTCAGAAGGGAGCAGTGAATGAACCTATCGTCCTGGGTTTCACACCTGTAGCCAAACTTCAAACATTAAAAAATCATGATGAGTTAAACTATTTCAGGTTGAATATATTAATAAAATATATTAATTAGCAACACCTGTGCTGACACAACAGCAACTGTGGCTGTGGCCCTGGGGCAGGAATGCTGAGGTAATGGAGAGTATTTTCCTCTCTGAAGTGTGAAACCCCACAACAGTGCTTTTGACAAGAGGTCACTGGGCCTCTGCTCTAACACCTCCAGGGATAAGAACAGATCCCTCGAAGGAACACATGCTTATTTTAAAATCAACTTATTCAAATTTACATAGAATGATGTGTACTCATTTTATCGGTGCAGTATGATGAACTCTGACAAATGATAAACCCCTATAACCACCCATGTAACTAACCACCATCACAATTAGCATGGAGATTATTTTTGTAATTTGCAGGAAAAAGAGAGAGAGAGAGAATCCCTCTTTGATTCCAGATAAATGCCTTCTACAATGAGCATGAAATAATTCAGCTTGAATCCTGAAGTATTTGATTGCCCTTATATAACTGACCTGCTCACTTATACTGAGGGAGACATAAATAACACTCTCCTAATTCCAATCAACACTTCACTTGTGAACAAACAACACGGCTAATTTTTCCTATTGTTGTCTCCTATTAGCATTATTGATATTCCATCCCTTCCCAGTATGTACCTTTTATTGTTGAGCCTTTTGTGGTATCTTTTCATTATAGGATTCTCCACCACTATCTTGATACCACAGTACAATCCCTTAAAAAGTCCTTTTTCAGTTTTCTTTGTCTCAGTCAGACACAAGTACAAGAACAGTTCTTAAACTAAGTGGGCCACAAAATCACCTGTGGGGCTTCTTTAAACAGATTGCTGGGCCCGGCTCCCAGTAGGCCTGGGGTAGAACTGAGAATTTATGTTTCAAATAAGTTCCTGGATGAAGCGCATACTGCTGATTCTCAAACTTTAAAAGTCAGTAGTACATATGATAAGAATAAGGGCATAACCTCTGGTCAGATATTCTGTGTTCAAATTCTCAACATATACCTTTGGACAAATTTCTCAGGCTATGTGTCAGTACTCCCAGCCATCAAATGAAGATAATGCTATTTATACCTCATGGAGTTGAAAGGAGAATAACATGAGATGTCTTCAAAGCATGAGGAGAAGAATCGAAGAATTCATCCTGACCTTCCCAAGATAAGTGTTCACTCTCATTTTCCTATCAAAAAATATATGGAGCTTTTTCCTATGATGCTTGAAAATTCTAGGGCAAACATTAGATCTCTCCTAGCATTCACTTGTTGGCTTTTTGTTTTTCTCAGACAGTAAAACTTTTAAAAGTCAGCTTTCTTTTTCTGATCCATAGAAGCAATGGATCAGAAAAAGAAAGCAAATCTTGCCTGCATTTCTGACGCCCTAGCACTGTTTCTGTTTGGGACACTCCAGCACCCCCTACTCCTGCCTGAAAGAGTCTATGCTAGCAGATAAATCACAGGGGTAAAATCCTGTCACCAACCTTTGCATCTTGATGAGTTGAGGGTAGAAGAACAAAAGCCCATGTTCTTCCTTCCCCCCCAGCCCCAAATAATTGTTGGCCAGAGGGAGGAGCCTACCAGGATTATTGCCATTTCCATCTCCAAGTGTGATCTCAAGGCCTCAGGGAAATACTTCTAATGCTCCTTTTTAGGATATTTTAAGGGTATTGCAACCTTATAACTTTTTAAGTTAAAGTGAAATTTTAAATATCATTTTAATATTTTTAAATGAAAATCCTTTGGAGTAAATTGAGAAAAGACTAGAAGAAAAAAAAATCAATCCTAGGATTACCAATTATTTGAACTATTACACACACCCTCTATGTCTGCAATCCCCAGCAATGGTGAGGCCTGTCTTGCCCTGGAGTAGCCCACATCTGCAAGTTCTATTCACTGGCCCCATAAGACTGAATAAATCTGGTGGACGGGAGATAAGGCAGAGAGTAGAAAATCTGGGATCAGCAGGCATCCTTTAATTGTGTGGCTCTACCTTCCTCTTCCCCTACCTTACTTGGTTTGAATCCTCAAACCACCCATATCTTCAGATTCTGCTTCATAAATAAGAAGGACTCAATGGCACTCACAATGATTACAGTTTAGCATCAAAGTGGTATCACAGAGTTGTCAGTCACTATCAGTAGAATGCCAAACTAGACTCCATTCAGAGTTGAATCTGGGCACATTTCTCCACTGTATCTATGGCTCTTTATGCTGGGCCACAGACACACCAGCCACACACAACCTACCCCAGCCTAGGAAGCCAAGCTCCTATGGCAGCTCAGGTCCTTCTCATTCTATCCGCCAACTCCCCCTCTTAGTTTCTGATGTGCTCTATGTTTGTCTTCATCCACCTAGGCCTCCCACATCTGTCAAACTTCAAACCCCTGCCTGGTATTTTATTCTTTGGCACTTAAAAGTGTTCTCAGCATTCCTTTAACAATGAACTAAGCCATTTATGAGGGACACTGCAGTGCTTCTCAAATTAGAGTATAGATTCCCTTGTAAAGAAAAAAAAATCTCAAAACTCCGAGAGTATGTCCATGGATTTCATTTTAAGGAACACTGACTTTCATCCCCCACTGGCCTGAAAATAACTGAATCTTGATGAATAATAGGGGCTCCTAAGATTCTGAAGCAAATGTGATTTATCAAATTAATACTTTAAAAAGAAAAATGCAATTTGGGCAGATGAATTAAAAACGAACAAGGTATTATTTTTTCCTTTAATGCTTATTATGAGTACTTGTAAGCCCAGCATCCTCTATATCAAATAATAGTAATACATTCAACAAATCCATTTACATCAATAATAATGCTCTTCCTTGGAAAATTAGTTGTGCAATTTTATTAGTATGCTTGGAAAACTATGAGTTTTTTTAAGAAGACTCCAGTATTTTCCTTTATTCCTAAGTTCCATATTTATTCATATGCAATCAATCATAATATACACAGAGAAGCTCAGAAACACATATCAACACTATGATATTCAGGCAGAGCACAAAATCATATTGACCTAGAATAGGTGATAAGCAGAGTAGAGAAGGAGGACACTGACATAGGGGGATTCAGCAGTGGACATGGGACTAAAGGAACTCCAGTACTAAAATGTCTGAAGATAATGTTGATACAAAAGTAGAATTTATGGATGGGGCCAAGGGATCCAAGGGAAGGACAAATGCAGAAATGCAGGTGAGGTCAGGGGAAAGGGAAAAGGATGGGAAGTAATAGACATCATCTCATTTAGTCCTCCCATTGGTTTTATAACACCAATTGTTGCCCAATAATACCTTGAAGGTCATATAGGTAGGTAATAAATGGAGGAATCTAATCTAATCCACAGTTTTGTGTATCCAGAGTAAAACTGCACTTCAAAAGCTGTAGGGAATAAGGTAAAAGGTAGAAGTCAAAACAGTATCAGCAGCAAGGATGACATGCTGTCAAGCTACTGGCCTGGAGTTCTTTAAATTCTCCTTGAGTAGAAATAGGGCTGGTTACAAGAAAAGGCAGTAAAGGTGGATGAAGCAGGGCAAATGAAGCAGGGCACCTAGTAGATATTAATTTGTTAAAATTAATAGGACCATGCTTTCATCTCCTAATGGCTTTGTAGGTCCTTTGTGTTGTGCTCAAGTACAAATAACATAAATTTACCATTTTAACTATACAATTTAGTGGCATTAAGCACATTCATAATGTCGTACATCCATTACTACTATCCTGTAGGTTCTTTTTATACTCTATTCTTCATTGAGCTAACCATAGTACTAAGTACATAGAAAGTGTTCCTTAAGTACGTGATTAATTTGCCTAGATACTATCATGTCCATGTGACGATAACAAGAGGATGTGGTCACTTTGGTTATGTTCCCAGGTCATTCTGTACCTAAATGGAGCTTCTGTGAGTCTTTGGCCATGTGGTCATGAGAACTCAGTCACTCTGGGAATAATAATCAGGGGTTCTCCTTTGAGCTTTTGCCAAATAGCATTCTGCTCATGTCCTTGTACACATTATTATAAATAGGACATTTGTATAGAGCTATGGCTATAGATGGCTACAGCCAGAGTCTTCCTGCATAAATCTTCCTTGGGCTGGGGTTAGGAGCTGCTTATGTAACACAATTAAACATAACTGTTTAATGTAACTGTTAGGTGGCTACAAACTTTCATTTTTCTTTCATGTGCCTACCCCATTAGAAAGGAAATGTATTTGGAGTGAGAAGAACTCTACACATGTTTCCTTTGTTTTTTAAATCAACTTGATTGAGGTATAATTTACATACATTAAAACACATATTTTAAATGTACAGGCTGATGGCTTTTGGCAAATGTATAAATTTTACAAACTGCACTAGATTCAGAAATTATTAGTTACAATAATTGAATAAATTTTGATTCTAACCAACATATATTTTGGGATTCCCTGCTGTATGCAAATATATTATTAGATTATATAGATACCTAATCCAGAGACTTCCAGCATTTTGTTTCTTCTGACTTAGAGGCATCAGAAATAATTCAAATGATTTACTGCATTTAATTTTAGTCATTACATTTCAAGCAAATATCCATAAACTAGGATATAAGCAGAATAAGGGGTGAAACTGGAAAGTCTAAAAGTCATATTGCAAAAGGAACGCAAAAGAATGGATTCTTAAGAAGTGAATATATGGTGGGGTGGGGTTGGGAAAGGAAAGTGATACAGGTCTTACAACCTAGAAAACCTTTTATATGAAAAAAAGTCCAGTGTGCTTCGTATATGGCTCTAGATGGTAAACGTACCAAAGAGTAGTTATCATAGAGCAGAGCTTACATATGGAAGACCTTCTGACTCCACACCTCCACATGGCATGGTAGAAACATCAAGTATGCCTGCACTGTAATTATGCAAAAAGGAGCTAAAAGACCCTTTGAGAAGTTGGGATGAGAGTAGTGGTGTTAGATTAGTTGGCCTTAATTTCCTCCCATTCCAATTCTGAGGTTGTATGATTTAGGCACTTAAAGACTAGGGAAACCCTACTTAGAAGAAGGACAACCCCCAAATCATGATTTGATCAAAAATTTAAAATTAAACCTAAACAGAAGGAGAAACAGGCTAGCGCCTTTGTGGACATACATATATAACACACCTACTCATGTATTCTAAATTCCCAAAATTCCTAGCAAGGAAACTATAAGAAAAATAATGTTTCTTTAGAAAAGTTTAGAAAAATAATGATAGAAAACCTATCTTTCCCACCAAAACTACCTTGTGCTCCCAAATCTGTTAACAGCATTACTGGGGCTTGATTGCGCAGAATAATGCCATAATATTCCTATCTTTGACTCTATCTTCCTCCAATTTCTGCTTAGTCTTCCTAGAAATACCTCCCAGTATTGTTGCTATTGCTCCAGGTTAAACTCCTACAGCCGATTCTTAACCAGTCATTCCTGCCCATGACCTCATTCTCTCTTTTCTTTTTCCATTTTGTCTTTTTTAGATATGCATGACAATAGAGTGTATTTTGACATATTATACACACATAGAGTATAACTTATTCTAATTAGGATCCCATTCTTGAGGTTGTACATGATGTGGAGTTTCACTAGTGGCATATTCACATATGAACATAGGAGTTATGTCTGATGCTTTCTTCCACCATTCTTTACCCAGGTAACAGTGGCCTTTCTAAAGCACAGACTGGATTACAACTAACCTGCTCAGAAATCTGCAGTGACTCTGTAGTACCTATAAAGTAAAGCTCAAATTCTTTGGTATGGCATATAGTTCCATTACAGTTGGCCCTCACTCTCATTGCCTGCCCACTATACCTCACGTTTTAGTTTGCAATATTTAGTACTCCTGGACAGGCCATGCGCTTCTCAACACCTTGTCTTTGTTCAGCTGTTTGAAAGGTGCTCCCTTATACCCCCTGGATCATTTCCAAATTTCTGAAGGCTCATGAGAATGCTATGTGCCTTAGTGAAGGTATGCTTCATGCTTCCACCTTATAAACATGCTTCCCTCCCTTGGAATTCAATGCTGCATCTTGGAATAGATGATACTTCTCTTCATATCTTATTTTTGCATTTAGTCATTATGCTCAAAAGCTCAGTTTGGGGGGTTCAAAGTTTATCTCCATCCACTGCAGAATCCCCAAAAGCATACAATGGGTTTCATTTATTTCTATATTCAACATTGTCAGATTCCCCAGTACTGAGTATCTAACAAAATGCCTTTATTTACATTATTAAATAGAACTGGAATTTGAGGCTCCATACCAGTCTTAAAAATTATAATTTTTCTTAAAATTCTAATCAGGAGCACAGTGAATAATCAAAGTCTCTAATTCTAATACCCTACCAATTCGGAACAAAAAACAGTTATATACTTACATTTACTAGGAGAGAGAAATCAGTAACCAGTTGACTAAGTTCAATTAAGTCCTTAAAAAGAGAGAGAGAGAAAGTTATTTATTTTTATGCCTCACAGTTACCAAGAAAAAAAAAAAACTTTTAACATACCGCTTCTAAAGTTTCCCATGATTCTGCAGCATTTTGATCTCGAGGAATTTCAGGCAATGCGTATATCTGAGTCAAACTCTGAGAACTAGCTTCATCTTCAGTATTGTGAAATGCTCCTGGATGAACACAGATTCATGTTTGGAATTTGCTTTTCATCAAGGACACAGCATGAATCAATATCATACAACAACTGCCATGTAAAATGCTCACAAATTAAATTCAGGCTAATAGTAAGTTGATTATTCTATGAAAACAGAATTATTTATCCTTGGGCAGCTTGTTCCCTTGGTTAGTTAACACACATTTTTTTTTCTCTATCTAGAAAGACATCTACAAAATGGCTACAAATACCATCTATCCAATCTGAATAATTAAAAATAAGTACAGAAGAGCCAGCAAAAGGAAACTAATCTATTTGGCCAATATTCCATGAGGAGACACCCCCAATGTTTCACTGCTAAATTTGTAACCTTTTATTGGTTAATTTAGTAATAAATATCAGATATACAAGTTAATAAAAGCAGGGGTGAAGATGTAGCTCAGTGGTGGAGTACTTGCCTAGCACACATAAGGCCAGGGTTTGATCCCCAGTATTGCATCTATTGATGACAATGAGTTTGTCCCCAAAAGAACATTTTTGTACATATTGTCACTGTTTCCTTACAGTCATTCTTCTGGTTCATTACTCTACTGTTTCCCTTATTTCTTTTCTCAGTTTTAAAAAGCCTTCAACCCACTAACACTTTGCTTATTTAATACAGCTTTATTGATAAATTAATTTACAGTAAAAACTCATCTTCAAGTGTTTCGTATTTCCTCATATTGGTTTCACCAATCTTCCATTCATTCATTTGACATTCATTACATGCTCTCTATAGCCCAGTCAGTATGTCACAGTGCTGGGGACACTATAAAAACAATTCTGAGATTATGGCACAGCAGTGCACACCTGTAATCCCAGCAACTCAGGAAACTGAGGCAGGAGGTTCACAAGTTCAAGGCCAGCCTCGGCAACTTAGTGAGACCCTGTCTCAAAATATAAATTAAAAAGGGTTGGGGATGTAATTCAGTGGTAAGGCATCCCTGGTTTAACCCCTGTATCCCACTTGCCCCCTCCCCCTGACACAAAAAACGTTCTTAAGAGGCAACATTCTGTGGCTGTTAGGAGGATGGGTCTAGTCAGAAAGACTTGGGTTAGAATCTTGGTTTGGCTATGTACTGGCTCTCTGACTTGAGAAGGTATTTAATTTCTGGCTTATTTTTCTCATTTGTAAAATAAGGTGACTGTACTTTGCATAGCACCTGTCTTATATATAAAAGCAAGTCCTCAGTAAATAGTTGCTACTACTACCACTGTTATTACTGCTATTATTAGTACAGCTTACCATAAAATGTGTGACAGACCAGTTAACAGTAAAGTGCATTCAGGATAGTTTGTAAGAACTATGATGTAGGTTTCTGCAGAGTGCTATGTGAGCCCAGTAGAAGCCCACAGCCTTTTAGTCAGGAGGGTGGTCAGAGAAAGCTCTGAAGCTGAAGCCCAAGGACAAAGGAATAATAGAGGTGAACTGTGGTAAAGGTGCAGGAAGATGCAAAAACTATTTAGGTCAGGGAAAAAAAAAACAAAGCAAAACAGGATTTGGAGCTAAAAGAGGATCCGTGTGGCTGATGCATAGACTGAAGAGAGAAAAGCAAAGATTGAGGCCACATGCCAAGCTGAGGGTATTCACGGCATTGTAATCATGTTAAAGAGTTTCATCTTTCTCACAAGATCACTATGGAATCGTGAAAAGAAGTTGGAGACCACTGGGAAGTGGGAAGTTACTACCATCAGATTTTAGATTTTAAAAGGATGCTAAAGCTACAGTGTGAAGAATACATTAAGGATGGTGTTGAAAGGTGAAGAAATAAAAGTGAAAAAGCAGTTGGAAGGCCTTCCAATATGTCCAGTGCAATACTTGCAGCTCTAGAATAAAGACAGTAGAAATGGAAAGAAGAGACCTGAAATTTTATTTTTTCCTCTTCACTTCAAGCTCAAAATACCTACCATGTTAACATTTTCTGGCCATCCATTAGGTATTGTGTTTGGTACCAGGGATGGAAAAGTAAATAAATCACTATGCCTACTCTCAAAGAACTTATATTCTAGAAAAGCCAGACATGCAAAGAGATAATCATAAAACAATGGGAAAGTTCATGGTATCTCTTTATTCAGGTGAACAGAGATACATGTACATTTTGGGGGCATTCCAAGATGGGGGTGGCATCTGATCCAGCTTGATGTGGTATGAAGAGGGAAAGCTTCCTAGAAAAGTTGATACTACTGGTTGAAAAAGAGAGGAATATAAATTTTAGATAGAGAAACTTGATTGAACAAAGGCCCTCAAGAAAGAAACAATATAGCTAATGTAAAATTAGCAGTTTAGTGTTAACAAAGCATGAAATAAAAGACACAAGTTACAAGAATAAGACATTATAGATGATCAGGAGGGACCTTGTTGACCAGGTAAAGACTCTAGACTTTATCTGGCAGACAACAGAGACTTGCTGAAGGTTAAAAGCAGATTTTGAAATGACATATGATGACATGTGACCTGATCTACTTTTAAAAGTCAGCCCATATTTCTTTTGTTTCCTTTTTTCAAAACCTGTAATTGAATGATATCCCATAAAACTGCATTACTACAGTTATCTTCAAATTTATGAACACTTTACCTCTCAATAAAAACTGATTTGAACTGCATAAAAAGGACATAGTCAGTAGACTGAAAAGTAATTTGTAGGTTTAATCAGGATTGACAGTGTTCTTTTAATTTTGAACTTATTTGAAAATATTAAAGAGCAGAAACATCAGATACAAAGCAAATTTTACATTACAACATTATGACAAATATCCAATACTTTAAAAGCTCTCATTGAGTTGTATAAATGCTTAAAATATTTACTTAATACCTTAGGTTATCACCATTAAGACACTTTCATTTTCACTTCAACCAAGATAAATGCATTACCCTATGACCTTTCTTCTACTTAACATTCTTACATATTGGTGAACAATGATAACTTCATTATTATTATCAGACCGAATGCAAAGCAGAACTTTATGACCTTGACTATTCTAAAGATTTTTAAAGCTATAACCTATGTACTATTAAAAAGGATTCAAATGGAGTATGTTAGGGTGTATACATACACACACACAATCATATGTAAATTCTTTATCTAAAAAATAAGGGATGAGAAATGTTTGACATTTAAATAAATCATAAAAGATTTCCCTTAGTAAAAAAACAAGAAATGTTTAAGTCATTTCCGTCTCACTTGAAACCAAATTGCGTATGCATCTTAGTTCAAATAGAATCTTAGAACAAAGAACTCTATTCTCTGCCATAGAAAACCCTGCTGTAAACTTACAACTCTGAACATCACTAATCAATTCAAGGCATGACTATCAATTAAGAAAGCAAACCTTTTAATTTCTACAACTCCCATCATTCAATTTCAACTTGTACCTCAGCAATCATTCTTTGACTTTGAACTCTTGCAAATGTCTATGGATACGCTGAGGCAAAACACTGAGATTATAGCTACAGGAAAGAAGACCAAAGAACTTGAACTTGTTCACAGAAGTAAAAAACTGTAATTGTTTCACATTATATAACAATCTCAGATAGTCCAGCCCATGTGCAAACAACTTGCATAAAGGGCAAGCATGTGTGTATCACTCACCCTGTTTCTCAAACTTGGAGTTAAAGCGTTATTGTTTGCTATACGTTCAAATAAACATGAAGACAGTTGACTTACTTTAGTTGAAGTGAGAGATAAGTTAAATAGCCTGGCTATAAGATTTTTCTTTCCCCTTTTATACATATTCAAATATTCTCTCCCTCTCTCTTTTTCTATACTTTGCAAATAACACTGTTCCTGCTAAAATTACAACACAAAACATGAAATTTCCACAAAACTTCACTATATTAGGAAATGTTTCACTAAAATGTAGATTAATTAAAAAGCATGCCAGGCATGGTGGCACATAATTCCAGTGACTCAGGAGGATGAGGCAGGATGACCACAAGTTTGAGGCCAGCCTCAGCAACTTAGTAAGGCCCTGAGCAATTTAGTAAAACCCTGTCTAAAAAATAAAAATAAAAAGGGCTGGGAATGTGGCTCAGTGGTAAAGTGCCCCTGGGTTAACTCCTTGGTTAAGAGAGAGAGAGAGAGAGAGAGAGAGAGAGAGAGAGAGAGAGAGAGAGAGAGGGAGGGAGGGAGGAAAAAAATACTCCTTAATTTCTTTCAAGTTTTGATAGTTTAAAAGAGTGAATTAATTTGCTGATAATTTATATAAACCCATCTATCAAAATAAAATTACTTTTAAGCCATAGCTTAACTTAACTGTAAAGAAAAACTATTAAGAAAATTAAAACCAGCTGGCTGCAGTGGAGCACGCTTGTACTCCCAGCTACTCGGGAAGCTGAAGTAGGAGGATCACAAGTTCAAGGCCAACCTTGGCAACTTAGTAAGTCCCTATCTCAAAATAAAAACTAGAAAAGGCTGGAGATATAGGTCAATGGTAGAGTAGCCTGGGTTCACTCCTCTGTACTGCAAACAATTAAAAAAATAAAAAAACAAAATTAAAACCAATAGAAAATACATATTCTGAAATAATATAATACAAAACCATCTACATGTTTCACAAAAATGTTTATATATATATCTGAGATAAAAATCTAATATTTCACCAAATTCAATATACTGGTCTGAAGTTCCCAGCAGCTTTAAGATTGGATTCTTTTGTGACTATTTGTTTAAAATGTAATAAGATTCTGTTCCTACCACGCTGTTGAAGTGTGAGTCCTGGCTGGGAGTAAAGAAAGACAAAAAATGAAGAGAAGCACTGATTCAGTCTGTATAGCTTGAATCACCTTTCTAAATACAAATCAGATTTGTGGGCTCATCATTTCTCTTGGTGGGAAGCAGTATGCTAAAAATGAAACTAGACACATAAGTGAGACAGAAGGGAGTTTCTCAGATCAACCAAGATTGGCAGAGAAGATTTACTTCAGGAATTCTTAGAATCTGGACAAAAGAAACAGCAAAATCATCATAACTTCCCCCTAAACTTAATAAGCTTCTTTTATTCTCCAGAGAACATAAAACGTCCTATTCTACTTGTTATTTCTATCTGTAAATGAAAAACTATTTTTGCATTTTTTTTTATCTCACTCATGGAAATGTGGCAACATTGCTCCTGAATCTCTGCTGATGTTTCCAACCAATTTATTTAGAATCAGACTTGTAAAGGAAAAAGTATTTTAAGGCACTTCTATGCAAATAAAACATATTTTTCTATATAGGCTGTCACTACTATAATGAGTATCTAAAGTAAAAATAAGGAAAACCCAGAGAACACAGGATAAAAACACACAGAATGACAGAAAAGAGTCTATAGTTAGAAGAAGACCACATATGGCGCAAACCCAATTCCTACCCTACTATTAAAGTGTAACGTAAATCAGTTACTTTGAATTCTTTTCATTATTCTTCTCTTTTCTCATCCTGTTATTTGCTAATATTTTTTTTTATTTAAGGAAATCTAGTAGAAATTTATACTTGGTAAAATACTCAGGCACTTGGTGAGACAGTAATTTTAACTGCTTTATGTTGGCAGTGGATTCATAGTCAAAGCACAATCTGACCAGGAGATTCTTCAGAATTTGAAATTCTACATGCTGTTTTAGATTTACTTTAGGTATGTGATTTTATAAGTAGAATGATTGTCTTAATCAAAGCAACACTAGTTTCAGAGATTTAATTTTGTAGCTTTCTTCCAGTAGCAAGTAATTAGATATTTAGCCTATTTGGTATCCCATGAATGAATTGAGAAGTTGGAAAATCAATAGAGCTGGAAAATGAATTTTGCCTGCTATTTCTTCTCCCTTATCCTCTGGCTCTATCCTAACCTTTTTCATTCCCTCTCTATACATACTTCCTCAAATTCTGCCAATCTTAGTTTTTATACCAGTCTGCTTCTTATGGAAAAAGCTAATTACCAACAAACTGGATAAAATGACTTCCTCTAATAATTACACAATTCCTCTGATGATACATAAATCTAAGTTTGTGGAGCACAAACAGTTCTACTGGTAGCAATGCAAACAATGCAATAATAAAATGTAAATTGAGGAAAGCATTAGATTATTAATATATTATGAGAAAACTTGCAGAACTCAAAATTTCGCTTGACAGGGAATTGCTGGGGATGGGCATTTCAATGCTAAATAGCAAAAGAGATTGATGCCAGCTACTCTTTCCAGAATATTCAGCTTATCTTCACTGTTATTACTGCCATCACAACTGTCACACTGTCTGGGTACATAAGATGGCCCCTTAATCAAATGAACTATAAAGCCCAGTTTCTGTACATATGCACATAAAGCATCAGTTTGTGCTAAATGATAACATCCTTCTTCCTCACCAACATGGCAGTGATAACTCCAGATGAACGGAAATGAAAACTGTAACTACAAACTATTAAAACATGATTCTCAAGTAATCTTCAAACAAGGATTGAGTATAAACATCTCCTTCTCAAAACATTTTAGGCACTGGTTATTCCCAAAGTGACGTGATTGTAACACATATGAAATTACAAAATTGTCTCTAAAAAGATACTTATTTATGTATTTATAAAACATTATGAATGGTTCACTATGTGTAAAAAACATTGTGCTAGATTCTAAGGATACAATAAGACAAGATTACCCAGAAACTTGGAATAGTAGCCTAAATATTTCTTACAATATTTTTATTCCCCTGTAATTACTGAATCATTAGTACTGAAAATATAAAATTAAAAATCATCTGGGTTTGGAGATAGGGAGTGGTGTAGGAGTAAATAAAAATAAAGAAAAACTGGAAGGCATAACTTGCTCAAGATTCTATTCTAATTTGTACCTATTTATATTTTACTTTTTTCATAAGGACTAAAGGTATCTTATGATACATGAGATGGAATAAATAATAAATAAAAGCTAAACAACAAAACAAAAAAGTAGAAAACAAAGGCAGCAATTATAAAATAAAGCCAGGATACTTTAAAAATTTAACTTTTGGTGATTAAGAAATTTGGCTTTAAACTCTATAGTAAATAACTCAAGTAGGGAAGCCTTATTAGTTACTCCATTCAATAATCAGAATATAAAAAATGAACAAAAAAAGATCAACAACTTTGAAGCACTACTGTGGATCAAAACAAGAATTTTTCAGGGTTAAAGACACTATTATATAGTAGTCAATGATTATCAACTAGATCCTTAGAAAAAATGGGACAAGTTTCACAGAGTATCACTTCACAAAAGTTGATGGCATGTCATCCACTGCAAATATTTTGTTATTAGTTAAATTCAGAGAACTGAGCTGGGAAGTAGATGTAATATCTCCTGTGAAAACCAGTCTACTTAAGGACAAAAAACTCCTTTCCACTGGAGAGAAGTGAGGAACATGCTGCGGACAAGGGTGACATATCCTTAGGAAATATTTTATATTTCTTTTCAATATATAGGCAAATAGGCATCTGAAGCTCTGAGATTCCACTTCATATAGCAATTTATCCTGCAAATTTTTCAGCATACACATTTCCAGCTCACTCAGGGTTCAAGAATTCAATATATTGGGAAAGCAGATAACCCCTGGAGACATACAGATAATCAGCAATCTCTATGCAAGGAGGTGAGCTTTAATTAACTGTATTGCTATGACCAAGAATAAGACTCAGTGTAATACATTACCACCAACAGTCAGAGATCTGGTCAAAGGAGGCTGTAATAAGGTTTCTTCATTATTAAGTTGTTTCTTAAGTTCTTCGACAGATTCCAAATGGAGTTGGAGAAATTCTGCTGTTGCTGCTGATGCTTCTTCTTTAACAGGATCTATCATTCTCTTCAGAAGTAGTAGGTCATCCTTTCGGACTTTCAAGCAAAGCTTCTCCATTTCTCGGATATTGGAGCGCAGTTGCTATGAAAGAAAAAAGATCACTAATGCCACTGGCTTTGAGTATAAAACATTTGTTTTCATAAGTACTTTGTTACAATGATTGTGAATGGAAATGATTACATATTCTCTACAACAGAAGGTGTGCTATAATTCTTTCCTATTTTCCATATATAGCATCTTTAGAACCCACATTCTCACACTTTGAATTATTTAGCAGTTTTCCATCATTAAATGTGACTATTCTACAAAGGTAATTAATGCTCTTCAAAATAAGTCAAACACTACAGAACCATCTAAAGAAAAACTTATTTTCCCATTTCACTAATCCCATCTCTTTTCTTAACCCAATCCTACCATGTATTTCTCATGGCTCATGCACACATTTAGCATACATAGGCCTTCTCTCCTCATTAAAAAAAATGGATAATATTATGCATAACAATCCATAACTTGTCATCCACACCCCAACTTGACAATATCATCATGGGCATCCCTCCTGATCAATAGTTATACCAACAATTACACCAGTATTCCATAATATTGGTGGTCTAATGCTTCTAACCTACCATTATCCTATACTTCCTCCAACCTTATGTTCATTCTCTTACCATTCAGTATGAGCTAGAAAACCTTGAAATAATTGGATTGTATATTCAAAACCTATGATTTACAGGCATTAATATATCAAAATTATATAACTTTATGGCCACCTTAAGTTCATCTTGATGATTTATTTCACAAGAAGGAAACAAGTCTAAACACAGCAGAATTTAAAAAGTCCTAGAACAATATTGTTTCCAACACATTACCACCTCCCGACTAAGTGACTCCTTTCTGAAATATAATTGTAAACCTTGGTTAAATAGTTGCCACATAGTCTATAGAAATATTTTAGGCAATGTTATCTCTTTTTTTTGTACCTTGAATTGAACTCAGAAGTGCTTTTCCACTGAGCCACATTCCCAGACCTTTTTTAATTTTATTTTTTATTTTGAGACAGGGTCTCACTAAGCTGATCAGGTCCTCATTAAATTTCTAAGGCTGGCCTCAAACTTGTGATCCTCTTGCTCAGCATTCCCAGTCTCTGGGATTATAGGTGTGTGTCACCATACCTAGCTAGGCAATATCATCTTGAAGAAGCACTGAAGTTTTCCTGCAGACAAACCCAATGAGCATTTACCTGTCACATATTTGTCCTCTATTAAAGAACTTATACATATGTCTGTGTCTCCAGGTAAATTTTCTATCCAGCTAAGAATTCTATTACTATGGGTGAACCTGTGACATATTCTTCCTGTCCTAAGGGACTTGTACATATGTCTGTGTCAACAGGGAAATTATCATATCCAGCTAAAAACTATTACTATGTGAGAAGGGAAAAAAATTAAGGGAAAGACAATGCTCACTTAAGTATAAAATCTGATCCTACAGTAACAAATATAATAATAATAATATAAAAAACATAACTAATGATATATTTTTGTCAATACTTACTGTAAGCTATCCATTATGCCAAGTGGTTAACCTTCACAATGTATCTTTAAAATGGTTATTGCCATTATTATGACCTTATGGAAGAGAAAATTAAAGCAAGAAGTAAAAAATGTAACCCAGGACCATACTGCTAGTAAAGGATACAATTAGAAATCAAATCCAGGCCAAGGATCTTGTATCCTTCACAATTTTACTATTTGATAATACTAGGCAACAGAAATATAATGCAAAACTCATGATATAATTTATTTAATAATCACATCAGAAAAAGAAGAGCTGAAATTAATTTTAATACTGTTATTTAACCCAATGTATCTGAAATATTAGTTCAACATGCAATCAATATAAAATTATGAATTGAGCATTGTATATTCTTTTATTTGTAGTCAATCTTAGAAATTGGGTGTATATATATTTTATATTCACAACACATCTTAACACAAACTAGCAACATTTTAAGTGTTCATCAGCCCCATGTGACTTGGAACTACCACATTGGATAGCACAGGTAGAGAGTCTCTCTAAAATCAAATAGTAGATACAGGATAGCAAAACTACATGTAAAAACCATAAAAGAGGTATTCCTACTTCTGGAAATAGCAATACTAGGTGACTCAGAATAACTTTCTCACTAATGATTACTTTAAAAACTGAGTAAAAAAATCATAATACCAACTAAAAGAAAAAAACCTGAAAAGCATCAAAAAGCAAACAAGATAATTAGTAATTTGCAGGACAAGAACTTGGCAAAGAAAAGTAGTCCTGAACTCAGGTCACATTTGCTCTGGGAATACTTGCCTAATAACGCAGACTCACAAAGGTTGGGACAAAAATTCAATGGCAGGACACCCTAACTGTGAGGACCCTGGTGCTTTGGGCTAGGATCTTAAAGAGCTACATCCTACAATCACAGGTATACTGAAATAAGCCATCTCTTGCATGAATGGCAGATTTACTTCCTATTTCTTGAGTAGCTTATAAAACCCCTTAAACTCCGAAATTATATAAAGATAATCTTAGAAAGTGTCCTCAGGGGCAGAAAAGAAGTCAAAGGCAAATCCTCACACAAGGAAAGTGATATTATTCCTAGCTTCAAATAATTTTTCAAATATAATGTCCACCAATTAAGATAATTATATATGTGAAGACATATGCAACATGAAGAAGCAGCAGAAACATACAAATGGACATTTGTCAATTTATAAATTTATAAAATATTTATAGTTATTTTGTTCATAGATACAAAAATCAAGCTGGAAAATTTGGCAGTTAGAATCTACATAAAGCAACATATAAATTTTAAAAAGATTCCATAATTTTTAAATAATGTCAAAAAGAAAGAATTTAATAAATGAATTTAGCTGTATGTTAGGCCAAGCTGAAGAAAAAATAGAAAATAGATCGAAAGAATCTATGTAAAAAATAAAAAAAGGAAAGTTAAAAATACAGAAGAGGAAGTTAAAAGACATAGAGAATACATTTATTTATTTAACTACAATAATAATAAATAATGTATTTATTTAGAATCTTAGAAGAGGATAGAAAACAAATTTGAAATGATAATGGCTGAAAATTTCCAGAAACAGAGGGAGGAAAAATATCAATCCACAGATTCAAGAAGATCAACAAATCCTGAGAAGAATAAATAAAAAGAAAAATATACCTAGCTAAACAAAAGGAAAGACGAGAATAAAGATGTTCAAGAGGAACTAGTGACAAAACCATTTCCTGCAAAGAGATGGTAAGATCATAACATGACTTCACATAGCAATAATGAAAACTATTGAAGAAAACTAAATGATGTATTCAAAATACAGAAAGAAAATTGCTGTCAACTTAAAACTATTTCCTGCAAAAACATTCTTCAAGATCAAAGGTAAAATAATATTTATAGAAAAACAAAAACTGAGTAATTATCTTCAGTATATACATGGTAAATGTTATATAAATAATATTTAAGTGGAGGAACATAAATGGAACTAAAACATTCTAATGTGCTTGTATTATCTGTGTTGCTAAGTAAAGGATATAATATGTTGTAGTTTTCATTAAAAGCCTATAATATGAAAGCCAATACAGAAAAAAACCTGAATCAATAGAAAATATAAAATCATCCCAAAGAAAGTAAAAATGGAGATGAAAAGAATCAAAAAGGCAGAGTTAGAATACACACAATAACATGAAAGATTTTAAACTGAAATATATCACTGATTATATTAAATATAAATGAAATAAGTATTCCAGCTATAAAATGAAGAATTTCAGACCAGATAAAAAGCAAAAGAGGTATATGTAAAACAAAAAGAAAAAATAAAAGAATGGAAAAGCTACATGATAAACAAACCCTAATACTCCCTCCCCCAAGAAAACCGCTGTAGCAATATTAATAGCAGAGAAAACAGACTTTAAAGTTAGAACATTACTATAAATAAAGAATTGCTTTATAATAATAATAATAATAATAATAATAATAATAATACCTTCACCAGGAACATATAATTCTAAAGTTGGGTATACCTAATAACATAGCCACAACATATGTAATTCAAAAGTTGACAGAACTACAAAGAAAAATTTAAATCCACAGTCATAATGGAAGGCTTTAATACCTTTTCAGTAACTTATGGGACAAATGGACAAATGATATAAGTTAGACATAAAGGATTTGAACAAGATTAAAAGTTGAGAATATACATGTAAAAAACACAGGCAGCATTTACAGAAATTGACTATGTACTGTCTTAAATTTTACAATACTCTGACCATAATATACATTACTTGAAATAATTAGGGGGATATATAGCTATATACACTACATGTATTTAGAAAGATATTTCTAAATAACCCATAGATCAAAGAAAAAAATCACAATGGAAATTAAAGATGCCTTGAACTGAATGAAAAAAAATAATTCATATTAAAACTTACAGCCAACTAAAAAGAGTAATTAGAAATGTATATAAGTCCATATACATTAGAAAAGAAGAAAGGCTGGAAAGTAGTAGACTAAACATCTATCCTAATAAACTAGAAAACAGCAAAAATGAATGCAAAGGCAGAAGGGAGAAAATAATAAAGATCTGAACAAAAATTTATGAAACAGAAAAATAAATACACAATATATCAAAGCCAAAACTTAATTTGGAAATACTAATAAAATTGATAAAACTCATGATAGGTATTTTAAAACAATAGAGAAGGCACAAATAACCAAAATCAGAAATAAACAAAAGGGGATATTACTACTGATCTTACAGAATTATACAATAAGAAGATATTATGAACAAATATATGCCTATAAATTAGAAAAGTTAGATAAAATATATAAATTCCTAGAAAACTACAATTTACCAAGCTGATAAGAAGTAGAAATCTCAATAGTCATATACCTGTTAAAGAAATTACATCTATATTTTGAAACTACCCTGCCTTCTCCCTTTCTACACACAAAGCTAAAACCAACCAGACCAAAAACCCAGCATGAATGGTTTCACTGGCCAATTCTACCAAACATTTAAAAGAAATTATATAAATTCTTCAAGGGAATGGTAAACCATTTCCTAACTCTTTTGATAGCAGAAACTCAATACCAAATTCAACAAGAGAAGTAAGAAAAAGGAAAAAAATCACACTAGACTCAAATATTCTCATGAACAAAATACACAAATCCTAAAGAAAATGTCAGCAATTTAAATCTGGGAGCATATAAAAATACAGCAATAATAGTAATTGAACATATACTTCATTTCAATATATGGACTGGAAAACTATTGTTATAGGTAACAACAGGTAAAGCTCAAGTCAGACACAAATGATTTGTTTAATACAATTTAATTATGTTAAAAAACAGGTTAAACTAAACTATAGTCTTAAAGACTCCCATTTTTACTTATGTAAAATTATGCAAAAAAGTTAGGAAGTATTTATCATAGAGATCCATATAGTGATTACTTTGGGGGAGGTGGACATAATTGGGAAGAGGCTACGAAGCCCTTCTGGTGTGCTGACAATGGTCTGTTTCTTCTTCTTCCTCTTCTTCTTTTCAAATAAACACACATTATTTTTATTTTAAGTCCAGATTCCTAAAAAGGAAATTTCATCACCCTAATCACATACTTGTATAATTATTTAGGTGTATATTAGGCATTTATGTTATAGTTTAAAATGAAAAGTTTCAATATTTTAGAAAAGAATCTTATTATCCTGAAGAATCAATTAACACAAGGATAGAAATAAGGGGCTGGGGATGTGGCTCAAGTGGTAGCGCGCTCGCCTTGCTACCTCGTGCGGCCCGGGTTCGATCCTCAGCACCACATACAAACAAAGATGTTGTGTCCGCCAATAACTAATAAATAAATAAATATTTTTAAAAAAATTTAAAAAAGGATAGAAATAAGTTTGAAAAAATGAGAGTAGGAAAAAATTCAGTAGGGATCTTATTGTGGAAGCATATTAAGTACCATCTATTGGATAAAAGATATTAACTCTACCCATTTGACTAGACTATAAAGTTTGTCAGAGCAGGTACTGGGTCTAATTTCTTCACCATTGTATCTTTTCAAGGCTGTATTTAGTTCTTAGTATAAATTGCAGTTCAATAAATCTGGCAAATGCATAAATTCCTTCTTAACATTTTCAACAAAGTAGCACAGTAGTGATCTAACAGTAAGACAGATCACCAGGTATCATGAAACCAACTAAGATTCTTCCCTGGAAGAGCACAATATTAGTCACTAGCATATGAAATACTTCTTTCAGGGTAGAAGAAACAATGAAAGGAGCTACTCCTTTGAAATTAATTCTGACACACAAGAATAAAATAGTGTAGTGAAAATGAGAAAGCACCTTGGAGTTCTTAATAGTTAGGAATACTGGAACCAGTGATTTTTTTTAGGGAAGTTAATATTATCAGTTTTAAAGAAAAAAAAGCTGTATGATGCCATAACATAAATTATATTCTGATAAGAGGACATTATGTTTTAAAAAGACATAATTTAGTTTCTCAAATGTGAATTTCTCACACTATAAAAACAAATTAATCTCATAAGAAAGAAAATAATGGCATCTAAAGAATCTAATATGATTGTGTAGGGTATGTTACAGTTAAGTTCAGGATTTTAAGAGACTTGTCAAAAAACAAAAAACAAAACAAAACAAAAAAAGGGAATGAAAAGAAAGGCACATGAATACAAAAGAGTGGTGTGAAACAAGGAGAATCATGTAAGAGCGAGCCCAGAATGAGCGGAGGCTGGTAAAAAATGTTAAGAACAATAAAAATGATTTAAAACACATGTACAGCAAGAACATGAAAGAAGGTTCGGGCCTACTGCTTGGGGCAGATGGTATAATGTTAACAGATGATGCAGAGAAAGCAGAACTACTTAACTCCTATTTTGTTTTTGATTATTAAGGAGAAATTCAAAATCAAAAGGGGTAAGAAACATTTGAAATTTGAAATGTGCCTTTACTGTAAGGATCTAGATAGGTTTCATGAAGGAAGGGAGATTTGAGCTGTCTTAGAAAAATAATCTTGGGAAAATGGAACATACTAAATAGAAAGAACATATTGGAAAGAAACAAGCTTCTCAATAATAGAGTTTATCAATTTGGGGACAAAATACCTTTTCTATATTTTAGCATCACTGAAATTATAGAACACCGCATCTTACAATGCATGGTAAAAAAGCATTGTGCCATAGTTTACTAGCAGTGCTTTTTCTTCCTTTAGAGGTACACAAAATAATAGTGTTTCTTACAACTGATCGTTTCTTGGATTTAATTTGCTCTCTAAGATTCTGTAGAACCTAAGCCAACTGGAGTATAGGCAAGGATCCTAAATCCTGATTAATTAGTACATTAAAAAATTGAAGCAAAATTTAAGTTATAATTTCCTATAAAGCTGATAATGACATAAAATAATTTATATTCTAGTAGCATTCATTTTGGAATCTACTCTTCTATCTTTTCTTCCATTCCCTACCTAGCCTTATTCTCAATCTTTTCTTCTTTTCTCCTAACTTCTACTATTATTGTTTTCCACTCTCTTTTCTATTTCTTCTCCCTTTTAAATAGCTTTTTTTAAATAAATTTAAATGTAGATAGTTCAAGTGTTCTATATTTCTCCTAGCAAAATCATGAACACATTTCATTTCTACAAATTCCATGGCTAATTTTATTTTTGTGCATCTGTGCTAATTATGGAACTAGGATTGATTCTCTGCAGAGCAGCATCTTTCCAAATGTTGTCTGAAATCTACTGAATCAGAATCTCTAAGGTGAGTCCCAGAAACTGTGTTCTCAACAAATTCTACATCATTACTACCTTGGGAAAAAAGCAAGGCTGACCAAGTTTTCAATAAAGCCAAGTTAATGTTCTTCAGTGAATTACCATAGTAACAATTTCTAATTTTTTTCAATTAGGTTCAAAATTTTAACACAAAATCTTTCTTTCTTTCTTTTAAAAAATATTTTTAGTTGTAGATGGACACAATACCTTTATTTTATTTATTTATCTTTTATGTGGTGTTGAGGATCGAATCCATTGCCCCACACCTTCTAGGCAAGTGCTCTACCACTAAGCTACAATCCCAGTCCCACAAAATCTTTCTTAATGCTAATATTTTCTTATTCTGGAGAAGAAAATTGTTAAGCCTATTCTACTTATAGTTCTAAAATATGAGTGACTTCTGTTTGTGTACAAGGTCATCTCAGAACAGCGTACTAAAAAGGAGAGAACCACACAAAGAATCCTGAAGGTAATGCAGAGAGGGTCACTGATACATCAGTATTTAGGGTTCATTAAAGATCTGTATTTACCAAAAAACTGACCAGAACATTTTATGTGAGTAAAGTGCCCAAAGCCATGGAAAGAGCCATCTGAAAAGGTTAAAAGGAATAGTGTTCAGCACTCACTCAAAGATGGAAACTAAACTGGAAAAACTCTTAATTCACAAGGCATTGTGTAAAGTACTCAGAAAGGCTTTGTCTTGGTAGGTAATAAGGAAATTTAAGGACACACTATGCACTACCAAAGGTAAGCTCCAGTTAATGAATCATCAAAGTAAGACCTGAAAGGATCAAATTTATTGTTTCCAATAACTAGTAATTTAACGACATTCCAGAACAAAGCACAAGATGATTTATAGTAATATAAAAACATTCAGCACCTAACAAGGTAAAGAAACCCAAGGTAAAGATTACCAGACATACAGAGAAACAGGAAAACATGACCCACATGAGAATAATCAATGAATCAAAATAGACCTATAATTGACAGATATTAGAATTAGTAGAAATAGATATTAAAGTAATTATTAGAATTGTATTTTATAAGCAGGTACATGCCTGTGATCCTAGCACCTAGAGAAGCTCAGGCAGGAGGATCAAAAGTTTGAAGGCAGCTTTGGCAACTTAGCAAGACCTTGTCTCAAAATAAAAAATGAAAAAAGGACTGGGATGTGGCTCAGTGGTAAAGTGCCCTTGGGTTCAATCCCTAGTACCCCCTCCCCACAAAAAGAATTTTATTTCATATGTCAAAAAGTAAGTAGAGATATGGAAGATATTTAAAGACCCAAATCAAAATTATAGAGATGAAAACTACAACACGTGATATTGAAAAAAAATACATTGAATGGATCAATGGCAGATTCAATACTGCTGCTGCTGAGATTAGTAACATGAAGGCAAAACAATAGATACTTTTCAAAATGAAACACAGAAAAAAAATTTTAAAAACTGAGGAGTGTCAGTGAGCTGTGAGATAACATTAAGCAATAGATATACAACTGTAGATCATGAAGCGGAGGAGGCAGAAAAATATTTGAAGAAGTACTGGTCAAAAAATGTCTGAATTGTATGCAACAATAAATCCGGAGATCCAAGAAGCTCAAGAAATTCAAGCACAAGGCAAATGAAGAAAATGCTACAAGGCCTATCATCATCAGAGTGCCCAAGACCAGTGATAAAGTTAACTCTTAAAGACAGCAGAAAAAATAGACATTATAACAGGGAAACAAAGATAAAAATGAAGCAGATTTCTCATAAGAATGCAACTGAGAAGATAATCAAACAACATCTTTAAAGTAGTGAAAGAAAAATGTCAATGTAGAATTCTATACATGACAAAAATTCATTTAAAAAAGGTGAAACAGTTTTAAGATACATGAAATCTAAAAGAATTCATCATTGTAGAACCACACTCTAAGAAATGTTAAAGGAAATCTTGGGCTGGGGATGTGGCTCAAGCGCTGGTAGCGCGCTTGCCTGGCATGCACGGGGCACTGGGTTCAATCCTCAGCACCATATTAAAAAAAATAAAAAAGATGTTGTGTCACTGAAAAATAAATATTAAAAAATTCTCTTAAAAAAAAGGAAATCTTTATGGCAGAAAGAAAACCAAAACAGTTGAAAATATAATAGATCTACACAAAGGCTTTAATAAGCAAATCAGAAATGGAAATGACAAAGGTAAATATATAAGATTTTCTTCTTAATATCTAAATAACTTTAAAAGATAATTGCCTGTTTAAGTATAGTACTTAATAACTAATAATTACCTATTAAGATAATACTGTTTAAGTAATACAAGGTATATAACATACATAAAATAAAATACATGAGAACAACAGCATAAAGACTGGGAGAGGAGAAATATAAGCATATGTAAGTTTCATAAACATATGTGAAAAAGTATATAATCCCTTGAAGATAAACTATGATAAGATGTATACTATAAGCCCTTAACTATAATAGTAGAGTTACATGCAGCAAGACAAAAAAAGAGACAAAATGGAATAAAATATTGTCAGCTCAAAAGAAAACAGAAAGATTGTTAATCATCTGATAAATGAAAATTAAAGTCAGGAGCTACCACTTCAGACATATTAGAATAGCTGAAATTAAGAAAACTAACAATATCAAGTATTGGCAAGGACATAGAAGAACAGGGTGGGAATATAAAATGGTGCAACCATATTGGAAAACAGTTTGGCAGTTTCTTAAAAAGTAAAATAACAACTACCATATGATCCAGTCATTCCATTCTTAAGCATTTACCCAAGAACAATGAAACCCTTTGCCCATTCAAATATTTCTACCCAAATATTCATAGCAACTTTATTTGTAATAGCCCCAAACTAAAAAAAAACCCAAATGTCCATCAATTTATAAATGTACAAACTATGATATAACCATATAATATGATATTATTTAATAATAAAAATAAATAATGATACACATTACAACATGGATGAATCTCAGAATATTTATGCAAAGTGAAAGAAAGTAGATTTTTAGAAAAGATACATATTGTATGATTATATTATATAATATATTGTCTATATTACATAAAATCTAGGAAATCTAGTGTATAATGACAGAAAGCAAGTCAGTGGTTGCCTGAGTATGGAGGGTTGGGGGAGGGCACAGACAGGTGTGGCAGGGAGAGATCAAGAGTGTGTGGGGTTCAAAAAGAACAAAGGGAAACATTTTGAGGTAACATATATATTATTATCTTGATTGTAGGGATAGTCTCACGGTTATACATGTCAACACTTAAATATTTAAAATATGTGTACCTTATTGTATGTCAATTATATAATCAAGAGAGTTGTTTTTAAAAAAGCAGAAAGGAAAATGCAGAACAATATATATTATTTACATATAGTTATATGAACAGAAATGATAAATCTAAATCAGGCAAAAAGATTCCCTTCAGATGAAGGTGGGAGCAAGGGAAATAGAATTAAACAAGGGAACACAGCGTGCTTGGTGGGATTTGTAAAGTTTTCTTCAACAAAAGAAAAGAAAGCAATTGTGGCAAAGCATTCACACCTCTGACATAGCTGGGTGATGACATTATGCAGTGTTTGATATATTATTTTTGTCGTTTTTCTACATTTTTGTATGTTTGAAGTGTGTGTGTGTGTATGTATGTATGTATGTAATTTTTCAAAAAGGTACCTCAATGTTAAAGTGATATCAGAACAGCTCCTTATTTTTCTACCAAGTTTGTGAGTTCAGAATCATATACTACAGCTACAAAGACAGTAGGTAAAAATCTAATATAATCAGGCCTCTCATATTCTATACAAATTATCTGTACATGCGTGTATCTGCCTTCTTCTAAACAATATCCTGTTGATTATCATACTTGCCACCAAACTGGTCTTCTTGGTTCCAATCTTGCTCTCTTAGAGTCTATTCCTTTCTTAACAGTCAAGTGATCTTTTAAAGTTAAATAAGGTCATTATCTGTTCAGAACTTTCCCAAAGCCTTCTACCCAAACTCTGATTATCACATCCTGCAAAGCCTTCCATGATCTTATCTGGCTGATTTCTCTGACTGCAACTCCTATGCTCTCCTTGCTCACACCAGCCACACAACCTCCTTACTACTTCTTGAATATGCCAAGCATCTTCCCACCTCACAAAATTCACACTCATTTTCTCTCTGTCTGGAAACGCCATTCTCCCATGGTTTGTGTCTTTACTTCCTTCTGGGCTCCTCAAATGTCATCACCTTCAACAACCACTATTCATATAAAAGTTCCTTACCTTCTATGATTCTTTGTTCCCCTGAATCTGCTTACTTTTCTTCATGGCACTTGTAATCATCTAAAACAAATATTTCTAAAAAATAACAAATACTGGCAAGGATGTAGAAAAAAGAGAACTATTGTCCATTCTTGGTGGGAATGTAAATCAGTACAGTCATAGAAAACAGTATGGAGCGTCCCTCCAAATCAACTACTGGGTATACAGCCAAAGAAAATAAAATCAGTATGTCAAAGAGGTATCTATTTCTATGGTTATTGCAGACTATTCACAGTAGCCAAGTTAAAGAATCAAACTAAGTGTCCCTAATGGATGAATGGATAAAGAAAATGTGGAGACACACACACACACACACACACACACACACACACACATACCATCCATGAAATACTCTTCATACTACTTAGCCATAAAAATGAATGAAATTCTGTCACTTGATGAATCTGAAGGACATTATATAAAACAAGACATGCACAGAAGGATAAATATCATATGATCTCAGGGAGAATCTACAAAGGGTGATTTCATAGCAGTTCAGAGTAGAATAGTGGTAACCAGAGGCTGGGGATGAGTGGGAGAGGTTACATAGTTACAGTTAGATAGGAGGAATAAGTTCTGGTGTACTACTGCACAGTAGGCTGACTATAGTTAACAAGAATATACTGTATATCTGAAAACTACTAGAAGAGATGATTTTCAATGCTCCTACCACAAAGAAATGATAAAGGTGATGGAAATGTTAACTATCTTGGTTTGATCATTACACAATGTATTCATGTATCAAAGCATACCCTATGTTCCATAAACATGTACAATTATTATGTCAATTAAAAATGGAAAATTTAAGTGAAAATAAAATCTGTCTCTGCTCTCTGTAATTGCCACTTTCAACATACAAGTTCTATTAGAACAAGAATAGTCTCTCTTCTAACAATCAGGCCAGAAAGGCAGATGTACCAATTTCTCAAAACGCAGAAATATCAATATCTAAATCATTCAAGTAAATTAAAAAAAAGAAAGTACATCAACTCAGTATTTAATAAGCTTTTCAGTATGCAAATAGCAAACTGTAAACTATGGCCAAACTTTCAGAACAATAAAGATGACTCTTTATTTCTCTCTAGTTTTAGTTTAATAACTAGCTATGAATTTTTTCCTTTCAGAAATATCTCTAAACTTCTCTCAAGATTAAAAGATATATTCAAATATATACTCATCTATACTGATAATCGTAAAAAGTAATTATTCTAAGTTAATTGAAAATTCTAAAAAAATGCTAATTATGTATTTAATGATTAAAAGATGAGTGGCTATGCATATATTTGCCTTCATTAAATATTGATTTAGGATTCCTAATGTGTTTTTACAACATGTAATTTTAAGAGCAAATTGTGTATAGCAGAAAACATTTGGTATCATAATAATTAATTTGATTTCTTTACAAACACAGAATACAAGTCCACTGGTAAACATTTAAATAACAGAGTAAACACATTCTAGAAATCTGTAATTTATTATTAAGGGCTCCAAAGTTAAAACTATTTAATTAACATAAATATGGACTAGTCTTTATTTGTATTCTCTAATCACTATATTAAGGTATTGATGGTAATATAATGACTTTACACCTCAATATCAAAAGGTACCAAAAAGAATGGATGAATTAGTATGTGCTAATAATATAATTTAAATTTTATCAAGAAAAGAATGGATGATGGAAATACACATACATATATCTGAACAGCTTAAAAATATTCAACCATGAAAAAGTAAACAGAAAAATCAAAGGAGAAAAAGGACTTCATTTATTTAAATATCTAATAAGCACCTAATGTATAGGTGTTAGGTGCAGAACTCAGTTCCTTTCTGCCTAATATTGAAACTATTTATAGATTAAAAAGAAGAAATTAAGATACTACCTTGGAATTAGTTCTCAGTAAGGATTCTCATTAATGCCAACTAGGAACAGTGAGACTATGCCAGATAAACTGGATTCTTTACTACCGTTTATTTAGACAAACACTAAATTTCTCAAATTTAGACAAATAACTACATTTGTTTGTTTGTTTTACTTTAGACAAACACCAAATTCTAATCTTCAGCTCCCTTTTATCTGAAAAATGAGGACAACAGTCCTTTATCCAGAACCCAGATGGCTGGCACTATATTATTTATTGGTTTCTATAATATATTTGACAACCACATACTGGCTTACATTAACTTTTACTAAAAATTTAAACAATTATTTAAATGAACTTTTTTTGAATTGCCACCTGGACACATTTCTTACAGCAGAAATTGTTATGTAATTATCAGAATCCTCTATTATCAACCAGGATTGTTACTGTATGTTACATATGTGGAGAGGGGAGTGGGGAAGACTGAGCTTTTAAATATATATTTTATACTTGTGTATGACGAGCTCATGAAAATGGAGAAAGTAATGCAATTTTAATGTTTTAGATTAAACAAAAAGCCAACATTTTGTTAGCTGGATCTAGTAGCGAAAAGTGGAAGTATCAAATCAAACTTGTTATTACTAATTCTTCTTATTCACTGATATGATAGGGGCTGTATAGGCTTTGGGCACACATGATGGACAATCCTTACGAAGATTCCAAAAGTTAGGGACTATTATGCTAATTTGACAGCTGAGGAAACTGATGTTCAAAGATAGTAAATAACTTGTTCAAGCAAACAGTACTGCATATGATTCAAATGATCAAGAAAATTTTAATTGGGATATAGTATAATGAGATTTTACTTTCAGAAAAATAACATGTATAAATAGTATTAAGAATTGTTTTGCAGAGGGAGCTGTTGTTTTTTATACAGTCTTTAAGAAAAGATATATTTGAATAAGCTTATTTATAACCAACTGTTTCTTCCAATAACCAATGAGCCAGATTGAAAAAAAAACACACACCAAGAATCAAAGCAAGAAAGAATCAGAAAAATATGGATATTATGAGAAGAAAAATATTAATCAAAAAGTTACCATAAAAAGAAGATACAAAGAGATTATAGACTAATTATTATAATAGTTTAAGGATAATTGACTCTTGAAAATTAATTATATGTCTATTTATAGGAGCAAAAATTAGCATAATTTAAAATAAAGCCAACACTTTTACACTTGCCCCAAATACAAACACACAAGTGCACACATACATACAACCTAAAATGTAAGGTATCTAAGCATAGATTAATGATACAGTTTGAAACACATAAAATATTGTTTATCTTCTTGATCTTAGGATAGAGGATTTCTTGAACAAGACACCAAAAGCATGAACCATAAAAGACTGAAAAATTAGACCACATTTAATTAAGAAGTACTTTCTCTCAAAAGATACCATAATGAAATGAAAAGGATAGTTCTTAATTACACAAGTCCAATAGTGACATAACTTCATGAAATTATTTCTCCAAAAATGACTTTTACACAAACTAGCAAAGAACAAGTCTATACACAAAATTCAGGGTAGATATGAATAAAACTAAGCAAATACCTATTATCTAACAGTACTTTTAATCTCATTATTTTAATGACACACATAAATCTTCCTTGCCAGATGGAGGTCAATAATGTAAATATATATATGTATGTATGTACATAAATATATATTAAATCGGTAAACAAACATTTTGACCATAGTCAATATCTCAATCAAATCCTGTGATTTTTAATAATATTTAAACAGTGATGATGGTAAGAAATCCAAGTCATAATAATTTCATTAACATTAACATGCTCAGTACCATTCAATAAACATTGAATCTTGCTGAGAACCAGGTGCTGTGGAATATACAAATAGTAGAGATATAGTTCCTGCTCCTTAGGTCTATAATTCTAGTTATCACACAGTAAAATACAGAGAGATAAATCCTATTTACACCTAAATCTCAAATCAAATCTGGTTTTGTCTATTTCCAGAACTTTAAGCTACTAGCATCTTATTTCCTTCATCTCTGTGACCTTTTCTAATGACCTCTGGCATTCATTTTTCATTGTATCCCAATATATTCACAATACTGCAGTTATACTAACTTTTTTGAAATGCAAGAGGGTATGCATTCTTTGGAAAAACTGCCTCTAGATTCAGAAACATGGTGCGGGGGAGTAAGGGATGGGGGGGGTCGGGATTTGTGGTGAAAGCCTATAGAAAGTCCAATAGCCTTCATCTAAGCTGTCCCTATAGCTCTGCAAATTAAGGACCTATCTGCCCTAGCAGAAGAGTACAGACTTGTCATTAGAAAACCGAACTAGAACAATCTCTAGACACTAATATTTGACGGTTTTCCCAAGGAAAATGCCAACTTGCCAAAGTACCTTTAAGTAAAGCCTACCAGGAGGCAAGCAAATAGGTTTTTAGTGTCTCAGAAAAATAAAAGAAACTATTACACCCATAGATGAGATTCTATGAAAAAAAAAGAAAACATAAAAAAATATTATAATGACAGAAATAAATGACTCAGTGGAAAAAGTGGAAGAAAAAGCTATAGAAATCTATCAGAAAACAGAAGATAAAGTTAGACATGCAATCTAGAGTTCCCACATTCAGTAGAACAAGTTTTGGCAAACCTTTTCTGTAAAAGGTCGGATAATAAATGCTTAGACTTTGCAGGCCGCAGTCTTTGTTGCAACTGTACCATTTTGCCATAATAGTATAAAAACAAAGAAAGAAGTAAACAAATGAGACAATCAGAAGGCCAGATATGCCTATGAGCCACAGTTTGCTGACTCAATATAAAATATCTAAAAAAGTAAAATAAAAAAGCAAAGACAGAAAGGCAGGAGAATAAATTATCAAAGAAATTTTCTCAGAACTAAAGAATATGAATTTTTATTGATCAAAAGGATCTACCACAATGCACAAGATCATCAAATTTCAGAATGTCAGAGATAAGCAGATCACAAAGCTCCCAAAGAGAGGGAGGAAAAAGAGAGGGAAATCAGATGATACCAGCTTTTTAAAGAGTAACACAAAAGAGCTAGAAGGCCTTCACTATTGAAAGAGAATTCCAAATAGAATTCTACATCTGGCAAACTTATCAATCACTTAGTAGAGGACTAAAGGTTGTTTTTATACATACCATTCCTTAAATATTTATCTCCTTTGGGCTGGGGATATAGCTCAGTTGGTAGAGTGCTTGCCTCGAATGCACAAGACCCGGGGTTCAATCCCCAGCACCACAAACAAGGAAAAAAAAATTACCTCCTGGGCACTGACAAATTACTCAAACAAAACAATGAAGTAAATTAAAAAATGAGGTAGATATGATACACAGGAAAACAGGGACCCAACACAGAGGAACATCTAAGGGAAGTTCCAGAGCAACAGCTGTGCAGCAAGCCTGGAGGGAATACACAGTGCAGCTGGGGGCAGAAGGGCTTCAGCGGGGAGTTGTCAAAATGAAGAAGGAAACTGATATATCTGAGCATATGAAAAACATTCATAAAACGTGACAGTGATGTGGAGCATCTGAAATAAATAGTCACAAATATAGTGAAAGCCAGGCATTTTTAAAAACGAGGCAATTATTAACTTCCAAAAAAGCAAAAGGCTATACTGTATTTCACTAGTTGATTTGGCAGAAAACAATATCTCAATAATCAAAATAATGAGATACTGAGTACTAATTTCACCAGATTGCAATATATGTAATTTTATACAGAAAAGGGAGGTAGGAGAGTAAAGTGGGAAACTAGAGCTCCACCAACAATGTTAAGAATTAAAGAGGTTAACACCTAATCAGGAAATACCAATCTATACATGGCATTTAGTAATAAAGAGGTAAATACTAGGAAAAAGGGCCAAAAAGGTCCACAATGGTTTCTTCCAACTAGGACTTGGAAATGATGAGCAGGGTACTATAATTATCTCTACTTATATTTGATTATTTGATTTTTAAAACTATGTAAATATATTTTTAACAATTAGTTTTAAATAATTTAAACTTATCTTTTTTCTTTTTTGCTTATAAATAGTGCTTTTTAAATTTTTTTATTTATATATAACAGAGGAATGCATTACAATTCTTATTACACATATAGAGCACAATTTTTTCATATCTCTGGTTGTATACATAGTATATTTATACCAATTTGTGTCTTCATACATGGACTCTGGGTAATAATGATCATCACATTCAACCATCATTAATTACCCCCTGCCTCTTCCCTTCCCCTCCCACCCCTCTGCCCTATCCAGAGTTCATCTATTCTTCCCATGCTCCCTCTCCTTATCCCACTATGAATCAACTTCCTTATATCAAAGAAAACATTCAGCATTTGGTTTTTTGGGATTGGCTAACTTCACTTAGCAGTTTCTTCTCTAACTTAATCCATTTACCTACAAATGCCATGATTTTATTCTCTTTTATTGCTGAGTAATATTCCATTGTGTATATATGTCACATTTTTTTAATCCATTGATCTACTGAAGGGCATCTAGGTTGGTTCCACAATTTAGCTATTGTGAATTGTGTTGCTATAAACATTGATGTGACTGTGACCCTGTAGTATGCTGTTTTTAAGTCCTTTGGGTACAGATTGAGGAGAGGGATAACTGGGTCAAATGGTGGTTCCATTCCCAATTTTCCAAGAAATCTCCATACTGCTTTCCATATTGGCTGCACCAATTTGCAGTCCCACCAGCAGTGTATGAGTGTACCTTTGTCCCCTCATCCTCGCCAACACTTATTGTTGTTTGTCTTCATAATAGCTATCATTCTGACTGGAGTCAGATGAAATCTTAGAGTGGTGTTGATTTGTATCTCTCTAATTGATAGTGATGATGAACATTTTTTCATGTATTTGTTGATTGATTGTACATCATCTTCTGAGAAGTGTCTCTTCTGGTCCTTGGCCCAATTATTGATTGGATTATTTGGTTTTTTGGTATCTAGTTTTTTGAGTTCTTTATATACCCTAGTGATAGTGCTCTATCTGATGTGTGAGGGGTAAAGATTTGCTCCTAAGATGTAGGCTCTCTATTCACCTCACAGATTGTTTCTTTTGCTGAGAAGAAACTTTTTGGTTTGAGTCCATCCCATTTATTGATTCTTGATATTAATTCTTGTGCCACAGGTATCTTATTAAGGAAGTTGGGGCCTAATCCCACATGGTGGAGATTAGGGCCTACTTTTTCTTCTATTAGATGGAGAGTCTCTGGTTTAATTCTTAGGTCCTTGATCCACTTTGAGTTGAGTTTTGTACATGGTGAGACATAGGGGTTTAATTTTGTTTTGTTGTATATGGATTTCCAGTTTTCCCAGCACCATTTGTTGAAGAGGCTATCTTTTCTCCAATGCATGTTCTTGGCACCTTTGTCTAATATAAGATAATTTTTCAAAAGCAAATAACTAAGTTAGGTGCAGTGGCACAGGCCTTAAATCCCAGCAGCTGGGGAGGCTGAGGCAGGAAGATCTTGAGTTCAAAGCCAGCCTCAGCAACTTAGTCCCGAAAAGCAACTCATTGAGATCTTGTCTCTAAATAAAATACAAAAAAGGTCTGGGGATGTGGCTCAGTGGTTAAGTGCCCCTGGGTACTATCCTCGGTACCAAAAAAAAAAAAAAAAAAAAAAGCAACTAGCAAAGAGTATTTGCAATACATATTATATACAGAATAAATATATATTTTAAATTATAAGGTAATCTTATCAAAGATGTCAGCATATAATAATTGCAAACAACATAAACAGACAATTAAGAAATATTATTGCCCAAGACATATGTGAAAAAACCTTCACCTATCAAAGCAATTAAAAAAAAAAAGTAGCACTATCTTAACCTACCAATTTAGCAAAAGGTTTTTGGAAAAATGTATTGATTGGGAGAGAGTAAGGTAATGTATCAATTCTGTAGAAAAATTTGATAATATGAAATAAAATTTTAAAAATATGTATGATATGTGATTCAGAAAGTCCTACTAAAAAAATGTATCCTTAAGGAAATAATAACAAATACATTAAAAGGATTCAGGCACAGAGGAATATACACCTACCACCCCAATACAAAAATTCCAAAGATTTTGAGCATCAACATTAAGATATATGTAGAAAATTCCACACCAATTCCACATATGACCTCATGTGACAGGTTGCAGTCAGAACACAGGTACAGTTAAAAAACATTGTACATTATTACCTTCTGGCTATATGTTAAAGGTGTATATGAAATAGAAAATAAATTTCTTATTTAGGGTTGGGTGTCACCCCCAAGATAACACAATACACACATGCAAATATTCTAAAAACCCCAAAAATCTGAAATCTAAAACTCTTTTTGGTCATAGCATTCTGGACACGCAATCTGCATTATTTTAGCAAATCTTTTCCAAGACTGCCTTTTTCACATTGATTTACCAGAAATAATATTATAGCCTTACCTGAACTGTACGTCCTGCATTGATATGCTCTTCATGCAACTTGTCCCAGATTCTGCACCGTTGATACTACATAAAAGAGAGGAAAAAGGTACTAAATTTTTCATCACTAAAGGATTATTTAATTGTCATGTTACCACAAAAATCTCTCAAACTTAAATATATCACTTAGAGAAGATAGTGATTTGGTGGTAGTAGTTAACTTTCCAAAGACCATATAAGTAGGAAGTTTTTGATAATATTACATACAAAGGAAATAATAAAAGAAACAAAAGACAAACAGATCTAGTTTATTTAATTTTATAGAAAAAATATGTATTTCTGTCAATATTGTAAACACTTTTGGAGATGGAAAATATAAAGAAAGAAAATGTAAGAGAATGTGAAAAATAAAAAGATTAACCCCATTCCTTATACATTCTTGTTTTGTACTATCAATTTTAAATGTTTGTCAGTACAAAATATTGAAAATTAAAATCTTAATTTAAAAAAAAGTAACATCAAGACTGCAGTCTAGATAGTAAACAAAAACGAGATTAAAGATGTAACATATGTGTTTCAGTTTTTACCAAAGCAATATTTAGCTTTCAGAATATCATCCAAGAAACTTCATAAGCATAATAATCAAAATTTTTTCATTTGACAAGAACCAGGGTAAAATGTAATAACATTATAGAAAAAGCATTTATATAGCATATAAACATCAATACCAAATATCACATATGATGTTTGGTTGAAATAAAAGATTCAAAAAATTAAAATGTTAGCAGAAGTGACTAATGACATTAAAAACATTTTTTATATATTCTACACTGAAACAGAATCAACTTAGCAATGATTTGAAAAGACTTAAAAAATGAGAATACCCCATACATGCATGAAAGACATAATAAATCATAAGAGGAGAGCACTGAAAAATTTTTATAGGACATTTTAATATTCTTTGTTCTTCATATTCTTTAAATTTGGTAGTGAATGATGCAGTAAAATAAACTCTTGATATTTGTAAGATTTTTATATTGTCTAAAAACTAAATACTAATGGTTAAATTATATATATATATATTAAGCTTAATATATATTCATAAATATCATCAAAACACTTTCATTTATAAGAAAAGTATCAGGTCCAGTATGAATACTCTTTTTTAGGTAGTGTTATAGTATTTTTTTTATTCCTTCTTCTTCTTGTTACCCTTGTGAGCTTATTTATACTATTCTCTATCTTCCTCAGCCTCTCCTTGCTTTCCCTTAAACACACTAGATTCTCTTCTTTCTTAAGTCCTTTGCTGTAGCTGTTCCTTCTGTTTAAATGATCTCCCAAGATATTCACTAGACTAATTTTTTCATGATTTTCATGTGCTTTCTCAAATCTTACCCTCTCAATAAGGCCTATCATGATCCTCTTATTTAATATTCCAACCTGCTCCTTCAACTAAGTTTGAGAAAAGAAACCAAAGATATACTTTTGGGAATAAACCATTTTGAAATTTATTGCTTATCACTAATTTGTCATTTGTCATTTCCTGTAATAAATAATTTTCCTTCTCATTACACCTGGCAGCTTGAATACAAACATTCATCTCTGCTCTTTTTTGAAACCCCATTAAATGAGGAAAAGGAACTTTAGAAGGTATAAATTAACATTAATAATGAGAATACAATGGAAAACATCACATGACGAGAAATTTTAACAAAGAATTGGAAGCCAGAAAGAATACAGACATGCTGCAACTGATTCAGCAGGTCCGAGAAAGCTGGAACTTCAGCCTGCAGAAGTGGAGGACTCTGTGGGAAAGAGACACTGAGAACAGGCCAAAAGCACTGCTCTCCTCCAGGAGGGCTATGAACCAGAGATACCAGCTACCAAGTCACCAGTGGAAGTATGTAGTGGGGCACAAAGCAGAAGCTTTGGTTGAAAGTTTATGTAAGGAGCAGGTTGTTTACCAGATCCGCTCTCTGCTTATCCACGAAATTTATACTATGTCCACCCCTTCAACTTTTCCACCCCCACCTCCACCACAACCATCACTTCTGATAAAATAAACAGCCCCAACAACAAGGACTAGAAGCTGTCTGCATCCTGAGTAGCTACAGACACTGGCATCTGGTGGCTCCCCATCAAAATAGATCTTCAGTTGTTCACCTCTCTAGACAAGGTCCCCACTACTATCTTGCTATTCAACTACCCATGCAGAAACATACACACACCTGTACCTTCTGATTAGCACTCTTAAAAATCAACAGCCAGCCAAGGAGACCTATAATATTATAGAAGGAAAGGAGGGAAGGAAGGAAGGAAGAAAGAAAGGAGGAAAGAACTCATTTAGGAAAAACAAAGAAACAGAAGAAGACTTGAAAAATAATACCACTATAGAAAGATGATATGATACTGGATCCATGAAACAAGGATTCTTTTGAAAAGTTGAGAGTATTTGGATGTGTACATGTACATAAGCACATTAAGAGAGAAAAAACACACACATACACATACACAGTAATGTGTATTTCCAGTAGCTCTATTTAAGCTGGAACGTGGATGCAATAGCTGGTGCTAGAGTAGACATTTGACATACAGGACAGAACAAGTTAAGATGGAGAACAAGATAAAAAGAGCTTGGGTCTTTCATGACCGCTGAGCTGCCATTGCAGGCTTGGACTGCCTCCATTACCATGAGATAGTAAAGACCAAAACAAAACAAAAGCACAAAATCTCTACCATTTTTTATACTATTTGGAGGTTTTCTTTCACTTGATCCTTACCATATCCTAACTAATACATGCTAACTAATACTGTGTATGTGCTACGAATTAAAATTTCCCCCAAATCCCTACAATACAAAACAAAGAACATTATGTTCCAAGCTTACTATCTTGTCATCCCTATTAACTATGCTCAAGTCTATCTTACATTAGCCAAGCAAACTGAGTGCTAACACTTCGCATTTCAGGATTACATGTTAATAAAATTTATCATGTATAATAAAATGAAATGCTGAAGGACCTATGGAATACAGCTCCAGGTGTCCACAGCACACTACTCTCATTGTTTTCAGATGTTGCAGAATCACGCCACTAAGGCTTACCTTCAATTTCCCTTCAGTCTGACTTTCTTCTTTTAAATTCATATTGGATGACTGATGGCCAGCATAATAAATATTTTATCTTTCTACACCTTTCTCCCAAGAAGAATATGGCTTTTTGAAGTGAGGCACTGTCAGACACCTGGAGTCCAAAATTAGTTCTTAATTCTTTTGTCCAGAGCACTGCAGCTTTCAAATGTTTTTACACTGCCATAACATAACTGTTAAAATAAACTAGTGAATCCTATACAAAATGTTACTTTCTTATTAAACTAGAAGTCCTACAGATAGTAGAATGATCAAGGATATAAAACAAAGCCTAGTTCAGTATGAATTTAGCTGCTTGACTTAAGATAATATCACTTATAATTATTCTAATAATGTCTGAAATTTTCACAAAAAGTAAAAATTTCACAAAACACTAATAGTAAATGTTTGGACAAAGAGGGATCAATGTAACTAACCTGGAATAATTTTCTGATGACACATGGCACAATTAGTGAAATCAACAAGAGACCCATTCCTATCTCAACTACCTTTCTCCCAGGATTCTGGCTTTGCCATTGATGATGACTGATTTGGTCATTCAAGTGGCTAGGATCTGAGATAATGACAGGAGGCATTTTTTATAGAATAAATATAAGAAAACAGAACTCTAAGACATGTCAAAGCTCAAAGGTAATTATGACAATAAAAGGAAGAAATGGCCTTAAATACACCATAATCCACCTGTTTCTACCTTTCAGAATCAATTCATTTGCTAAATTCCCATATTCTTTGTAACTGAGCACTTCAGTGAGGTCAGGACTTTGAAACACATCTTATCAAACGTTCTACATGGAGATGATCAATCAAAAGTAAACAAGTCTATTCATATATTATAGTGCTAAAAGAACCAGGCCTTCTTCTTAAGCGAAGCATGGAACCCTTTAATTTGTTTCCATCCATGACAAGAATAACCAGTTTACCAGACAACTACTTCACCATCCTTAAAAGTCATGGCATCACCTATTGCTTATGAGTAAAGAAGAAAGAAATTAAGGAATGACAAAATACTGACCCTGAATTCTAGAGACAGTTTCATATTTTGCATTGAAATATCCATTTAGTATTTCTGGCACTTATTTTCTGTATTTTTAAAAGAACTGTAGTACTTGGAAGATACATGGTATCCATGGTAGAAAAAGCTAGCATTTTTCTGGTATAAACTGCTCAGTTGAAGGCAATGAAGAGTGTTAATATGTCAAGGCCTAATGACCAGATATTCCAACCCAACCAAAAAATCAAAAGAAAACCACCAGTGGAGAACTCTAATGTTAAACTTATACTGGTAGAGTTCCTTTTGAAAGAACAAATGTCACTGGACTGTCCCATAGCAAATAGGAGATCATAACCTGCCAAGTCAATACTCAGTGCTCAGTAAACTTGATGTTGACATAAATTCCAAAATCCATCCACCAGACCCTGGCCAGTGTAAATTCTATGCAATCTCCACCATAGTTCCTGAGACTAATCTATCTTCCTTCTATTTCCTCAAAAGATATAAACAGTATGTACCAATTTGAGGCTTTCCTCAAGTAAGGAAATTCCCTTATGTCACACAATTGATTTACTTCTTTAATATATCTGCACCTGAAAAGGATAGGAGTTAGACTGATAACACCCTCAAGGTTCAAAAAAACTTGCCACCGGCTGAATGAAATTAAACAGGTCCATTATCCAAAGTTCCCCTCCTTAACATTATGGTGCATTATTTTTATTTAATTACTAACTGCCTAACACCTCCACATGTACAATTAAAAAGGCATAGAATCTATTCCTACACCACTTCCTTAGAAAAAGAAATATATTTGTAGAACAGAAACACCAGCTTAAAAAATGAATAATGTTACTAAATCATTAGGAGTTAGGTATTTTAACAAAGCCTTTTATCTAATATTCTTAATTTAGCTGAAAAAATGCAACAAATATAAATCATATTATGTAACAATTTCTTGTGGTAGAAAATGAAAAAGCTTACCTTCTCAATATTAATTTGGTGCTTTCTTAACCTCTCCAGGTCTGTTGGGATGACTATCTTGGTGAATTTCTGGATAGCTGGTTCAAGACGGCGTAATTTCACTTTTTCTTCATCTTCAGACATCCTAGAGAAATGTTGTGTCACTTTCACTTGCAGCAACTGTCTTCTCCACTCATATAGAAAAACCTAAAAGGGAAAAATTTCTTAAGAATGTTTTTTAATCAGTTTTCATTATGTTTAAATCAACAGTTAGGTAGATTTATAATTTATCCTAAATATGTATTCAACTTAATGCTGAACTTGAGTTGACTTGTTTTTTCTTTATGAAACCATGCATTTCAAAATCTTTTTCTCTTTATGAAAGTTGTATATATTCACTCTAGAAGATTTATAAATGAAATCTAACTAAAAGAAGACATTAAATGAAACTAACAATGATCTCTTCATGTTTAGTTAACTACTATACATTTCAGTGTATGTCTCTCCAAGCCTTTTTCTATGTAAATATATTTTATAAAAAGGAGTATGCAGTGCAAGTTTCATGCCCTGAAATATCCTGGACATTGAATAACCTTTTTAAAAAGGAGTCAAACAGTGAAACTTTTTTTTTCACAATACCTTTATTTTATTTGTTTATTTTTATGTGGTATAGGGGATCGAACCCAGTGTCTCACACATGTTAGGCAATCGCTCTACCACTGAGCCACAACCCCGGCCCAAATGGTGAAACTTGAAGGAAAAAAATCATTCTAATATTTCTGCTTGTATCAAAATGTGCTTCTAATGTCATCAAAATTTAAATATGTAATTATATATTTCAAATATATTAACATGCAGAACTCTTCCCAGGGATGTCCTTTAGATCTACACTTCCCATTCTGACAAAGTGATTAATATTGATTGCAACTGACTCAAATAATCAGTGACAGAATTGTATTAAGAATTAGGTTTCCTGACACTACAATGAGAGGCTTTTTCTATTTCATCATTTTTCTATCATACCCAGGAAGTCTAAGGGCCAGGATAGGAGAGGGAAGGGGCTAGAAGTGAGCAGGCTCCAGAAGCTAAGCCTTGTTTCAGCTGCAGAAAATTTATTTACATCTATTTTATAAATTGGAGCTTATCACATCTTATGTGAATTAATGGGTTCCATTGCTTAGCCAAACTTGAAAACCACTATTGTACACCATGCTTACATGCCATCTCAATAGACACAACTTTTCCCATATTTAAAATATATATATATTTAAGCTGACAAGGTTAATACCATTAGCTTATGGTGTCAGCCCAGGGTTCGGAGAGATAGGAGTTCACATTTAGACTTTGTGCATCCCTGTTATCTTTAGAGTCCATTGCTTTCAAGAGATCTATTACCGCCCCTCCCAAACATCAAGAGCTACTACTCTAAATAATGTCTATTTTTCTTCTTTCTTTCACAGCTGAAAAATCTTCAAGTGTTGGTTATAAAAACTGCCTTCACTGCCTATCCACTAGTAATTTGGTTCTTATGTCTGACACGAGTTTTTAAAAAGAAAATTTCCAAACACCAGAAACAAAGAGGGCGAAATTGCTGCAGTAGTGAATGGGAAGTGGGAACATAAAATTAATTGTCAAAACAGAGAGTCTACAAATCCAATAAAATAGGAAAATTTATAGCTAAGAGACAAGAAATAAAACCTCAAAAGATGGATTAAATAGTAAACTATATAGCTAAAAAAAGAAGTACTGATTGAAAGATATCACTTAGAACATAGATGAATAAAAAGATGAAGAGATTTTAAAAAGAAGATAATGGACATAAAGGATAAAATGACAGGATCAAGAACAAATAGGGAATAAAGAAAAGAATGAAAATAAATTATTCAAAGAGAACATGCAGAGAATCAAGATTGTAAGACCTCAAAACTGGAAAAACACATTAGCCCAAGTAGTATAAAGAAAAATCAAACATACCTAAACATACAGAAAGGAAACTGAAGAATACCAAGGATAAAGAAAAAAATCTTAAAAGAAAACTAGAGATATAAGACAGATGAATGTAAACAACAGAAGCAGAAACCTTTTTATCAAAGCAACATATCAAAAGATAGGAATATCTTCAAAGTACTGAGGAAGCTGGTATAGACCTAAATAAATTATCATTCACAGTGAAGGCAAAATAATCATTTTCAGACATACAGAGACAGAGTTTATTACAAAACCCCTCATTAAAAGAATTACTAAAGCCATATTTTTTAGAAATATTTTTTAGTTGTAGTTGGACACAATACTTTTATTTTATTTATTTATTTTTATGTGATGCTGAGGATTGAACCCACGGCCTTGCACATGCTATTCGAGCGCTCTACCACTGAGCCAGAACTCCAGCCCACTTAAAGCCATATTTTAAAAATAAAGAAAACAAACTCAAAGGAGTAGAATGGCAAGGAGCATTGAATATAATAAAATAGTACTGGATATAATAAATGACTAAAAGAAGAAATGATTTATTCTGAATAACATGATTAAATATAAGAAAAATGTTCCCATGTGAATAATTTCCTATTATATGATTTTGTATAGCAGCAAAGTATCATCATATGTATGTGATTCATAATGTAATCATATTGTTAGCTACTTAGTTTCCCAATTTTCCACTATTATAAAGAATACAGTAATTATTCTCTCTACATATAGATTCATACTGGTACCTATGATTATTTCTTTAAAAAATACCTAATAGAAATATTAGGAAGACACATTTTTTAAACATTAGATATTTATTTTTTTCATAGTTCTGGAGGCTAAAAGTCCAAGATCAGGTTGCCAATGTGGCTTTTTCTGATGAAGGCTCTTGGAAGACACATTTTAAAAGTACATTTACACACATTTTCCCAAATGTCCCAACGAAGATTGTGTCCATTTACATTTCCACAAGCAACATATCACAATGTCCATTTATCCACATTCCAACCAATTCACTTGGTATTTCCCTTCTTCTTAGATATCTTAGATATTTAATTGGTGGGGAAAAAGAAGTGTCTCACATTGCTTTAGTTTGCATTCATTAAATTACTAATAGAATTGATTCATTAGCCAATTGCATTTCTTCTTCTGTGAATTACCTGTTCATGTTATGCATATGTTTTACTACAGAGAATGTCTATTTATTATTAACTTATAAAAGTCTATTATATGCCAAATATATAGATTATTTGTCTAATGTTAACATTTCCCAGTTTATTACGTTGCCTTTTGTGCTTTCTTCTACTGTGCAGATTATATTCTATAGGAAAATATCTTGAGGTCTACTATCATTCCTATTGAAGTGTTTCCTAATATAACCTGTTGCTCAATAGATGCTATCTGAGCTAAAACATTTATTCACTATTTTAATCCTATCACCCAAACAGCAAAATATGCATAGCACGATACAGATCTTTAATTTGTCTGCCTTTAGATTCTTTCCCCTTTCCAACTTTTCCTATGAGTTATCACTAATGAATATATATATATACACATTTATAAGTGTACATATATTTATATATATATATATACACACACACACATATATATATATAAGCCAATTGCAGTATCTTACCTCTCTACACAAAACCTTTCAGTATTCACTATTATTTGAATAAGAAAATGTTTATAAGTAGATCTATCTTATCTAGTCAATTATTATCTCCATGTCTGTAATTCTAGTTTTGGAATGATGTTCCCTCTGTCTAGATGCACTTTGATATTCATCTGCCTCTAAACCTTATGTATCATTTAACAGATGAGATGTAACTCAAGTGATTCTGTCTTGTCTTCTACTAATCAGTTTGTGGTGTACTTAACAATCCCTTATTAGTAACTATTTTGGCTTGTTATCATCATTCCTTCATTGTTGTATAACAGCTTTCTTTTTTGAATTCCAAATGTGGCATTTCCAGGTATATTGTATGATTCTGTCCCTCAGCTTTGTGTGTACAAGGAAAACCTATCCCGGCAATGGTGATCTCCCAGGAAAGACAATCTGTCTCCAAGAACCTCCCAAGAGGCTTTTCAACTCTTGGTCTCCTTCTAGCTAGTATTTTATAATATTTCTCTACCATTTTCTATGTTTAAAGTTACAATAAAATTTCTTTATAAAACTAATAATAGCATGCAAATAATTGCAGATATCATGATGTTATTGGCACAGAATGTTTAGTGATCATAAAATAGCTCAAATGTTTGTTATAATGGGATGATCTTAATTCAACATCTAAGTGTGATTTAAAAGCATGATTGAATAATGAATGAAAATATATTTTGCCATTTCTTGATTTTTCAGTCATAAAACTGTAATATTTATGGTACAATTAAAACATGAGGATAAAAAATATTCATATTAAGAGCTCACCTGTGTAATATGTCTGAGAAAAGACAAAGCGATACAAAAAGTGCCTAATCTCCCAAACTCCTGTAAAGTTGTTATATTATTTTTAATATTTTAATATTAATTTTTTAATATTTTCCAAAGTGTAATAAATTATTTGGGGTGATAAGATCATTCTTATGAAATTATTATGATTGTGATGGTACATACACAACTATAGGCACTTGTTAAAACCTACAGAACTGTACACTTCAAAGAGTGAATGCAAGTGTATATAAATTTAAAAACAAGAATAAGATGTGGAAGGAAACCAAAATGAAACAAACTATTAAAAATATCATTAACTGTAATAACATAACTATGTGGAAAGAAATAGGGAATAAAACAATAAAAGTAACTTCAGAAAACAATATTTTAACAAAATATAATAAGGCTAAAGACAAAAACAACTGCACTGTGTGCTAGTAAATTGGTTTCTCATAGGGATACATATTAGAAATCCTGAAATTACTTTATGTGTATAATAAGATTGAACAAATAAGGAAATATTTCACATAACATGAGAGCCAGATTTTTGTCAGAGAAATAAGTTAAAAATAAGGGACAAAACTAGATGAACCTGGTGATGTCAGAAAATAACTGGAATCATTGGGCTGAACCTAAAATATATATAGGTAGATAAAATACAGAAATAAATATAGATCTTCTTGTGTGCATGGATGTGTAGATACATATACAGCTGTCTTCTAAAAGGCTCTAAAAACAATGACACCCTTTGTGTACAAGGAAAACCTATCTCGGCAATGGTGATCTCCCAGGAAAGACAATCTGTCTCCAAGAATCTCCCAAGTGGCTTTTCAACTCTTGGTCTCCTTCTAGCTAGTATTTTACAATACTTCTCTACCATTTTCTACCTGACCAGGACTCTTCAGAGGTGTAAAGGTCATGAAAGCAGGAAAAGAGTGAGCAATTGTCATTGATTGGAAGAGATGAAGGAGCTATGACAACTAAATGTGGGGTCTTAGATTGGGTTCCGGACTACAGAAAGAACATTACTATTTTAAAAATGATGAAATAAGAAGAAAGTTAGGTGTTCAGTTAATAGTAGCAATGAGCACACCTAAAGTTCAGAAGTTGGTATCTAAACACCATTCTCCAAAAAAGAAACCTGATTCAGGGTTTGGGCAGGAACAACACAAAATGGATATGAAACATTTTATGATGCCAGAAAGAAATGACATTCTCAATAAAGGAGAAGAGCATATCTCAATAAAGGAGAAGAGCATATCAAAAGGGTACAGAAAGCAAACAAACAACAACAGCAAAAAACAAACTCACAATGGTCAAAGCATTAATTAATAACAAAATAAAAGAAAAATAACGAGGTCTACACCGATGCAAATAAATAGCTTAACATAAATAAATGAATGGGGAGAATGTACAACTCTTTTTTATAGAAGAATTCCAATTAATAAATAAAGAAGAAATGAAAAAAGTAGTAAATCACCATTTAAACACTATGGTAATAATTACACCAATGGATGCTAAGTTTAGCAAGGGAAATTTGAGGAGAAACAGGATACTTGCATAATCTAAAAGTTTTCCCCCAAGATATCTATTCATTATCAGGGGGAAAATCCAACCTTTGTAGTGGAGAATCCAGGCAGACACCATCTTAACTAAGTGATCAAGATTAACATCACAAGCCATAAATCATATCATGTACCCTGATACAATAAACTAAAATGGGCACATACACTTTTTGTACTAACAAAAACATATGACCTTAACCTAATCATTACAAACCATGGGAAAAACACCATTTGTGGGGCACTCTACAAGATACCTGACCAGGACTCTTCAGAGGTATAAAGGTCATGAAAGCAGGAAAAGAGCGAGCAATTGTCATTGATGGGAAGAAATGAAGGAACTATGACAACTAAATGTGTGGTCTTAGATTGGGTTCTGGACTACAGAAAGAACATTACTATTTAAAAAAAATGATGAAATCAGAAGGAAGTTAGTTGCTCAGTTAGTAGTATTGAGATTAATTTCTTGCTTTCAATTGTACTATGGTGCTTAGAATGGTGACATTAACAGGAGACTTAGAGAATCCTGTATTACATTTGTAGCTTTTCTGTAATTGTAAAATTATTTCAAAATAAGAAGTCTTTTCATGTACAAAAAATAATGTTTCATAGAAGACAGACAGAAACTTTTATAAGCCAAAGAACTGCAATCATTTCCTTGTATGAAAACTTGGAGTGAGAGGTGCCAGGAGTGCACCAGGTGCTTTACAAACTTTATCATGTAGTGCTTACAACTAAAAGGGGATGGGTACACGACACCCAAGTTCCTGATGATTAAAAAGTACTCAAAAGTTAAGGAAAGTACTTAATAAGTTATTTATAAGTGAAAAATCCCATTTCCCAGAAAAAGTTCAAAATCGCTGGCAACACCATTCCCCCAAAGTAATGAACATCTTCCTAAAAGTGATGAGCCTAGAGATCTCACATGTGGGCATGGTGGTGGCGCCTGATTTTCTCGAGCACGTCGCTCTGTGTTTCTTACTGATGCAAGAGGTACAGAATTTGGAGACAAAGGTTAAGGCCTTTGATCCCACTCTGGAGTCTCCTCTCTGGGCCTTGGACATCGAAAGGAGGGAGCTAGGTGTGGGACCTTCTGGAAACCACCTCCTGGTCTGGCTGACAGGTAGCTCCGGCCTCTTGCTCCAGTCCTCCCCACTGTACCCATGAGCGTCGCGTCATCCCTCGCAGTGTCACCCACAGCGCACCTGGGTCACACTGGGTCACACACATCAATCACCCCAGCAGCGAAAAGGTGTGCGGTCGGGTCCTGGGACCCAGACGCGGACGACCCTGGCGAGCTGGGCCCACAGTGCGCCACGGGCAGGGTAGGCACCAGGAACTTCCACCCCACAGTTCCAGGAGCCATCCCGTTCGCCCAGTTGGCGGCCTCCCTACACTCGCTTCCACCAAAAAACGAAACCGGGTGAGGCTCCGCCACTTCTTGTAGCCGAGAGGAGCCCGCGCGGTGCTCACACTTCCAATCTAGTGTCCCGCTTCCCGCCAGACGTCTCGCCCGCGCTCAGGGTCGGTGCCCAGCCAACATAGCCTGTCAGGCCCGTCGCCCCCGAGGAGGCCTCCCAAGAGCCCCTTACCTCCCGCCGGGGCGTTCGAGGCCAGTCGGTGAGCACGGCGCAGGCGCGGCGGGGCGGGGCGTCACCAGGGGCGGGGCCAGATGAGCCCCGCCCTCTTCGGTCCTTGGAGACCGGCGGGGGGCTGGGTGGTAGAGCACAGTGAGTGCGAACGCGGGCACCGTTAAGGACCACAACCTTAAAAAAAAAAAAAAGAAAAAGAAAAAGTGATCTTGCTTTACAAAGATGGGTTTGTGACACTGGAGCCGGGAAGAGACGCACCAGCGTTTCTTAGGTCTCTTTGTGTGGTGTGTTGTAAGACAGTTCACATCTGTATAGCTCTCTGCATTTTGCAGTTTTCCTGCATATTTTCCTCTGTCCTATCTAGAATTTTATTGATGGGCTGGCCTTGTGTTCTTGTTTTTTATACGTGTAGAAACGGAAACTCAGAAAGGTTGTGCCTTTTTTCCCCCGCCCCAAAGCCCTGTGAAGTGGACAAGGTAGGAGTGCTTATCTTAACTGCAACAGGCACAGAAGTGGAAGCTCAGACAAACTGGGATTTTCTCCAAAAACCAGTGAAGTGCTTAAGGCAACTGGCCTTATTCCCGTTTTATAGGTAATGACTCTGAGGCTCAACAAAGAGTTTTAAGTGACTCACCGCAGTTCAGCTCCTGGTGACAGAGCTGAACCTCCCAGCTGGTTTTTCTAATTTCCTTCTCAAGTTATTCCAGTTAGACCAGTTGCTACCACAAGAACAAGCAGGTGGCTGATTTTGAAGCCCTGTGCAGGTCATTGGTCCTCCTCTCTGGATGGCCTAACTTCCAGACCCAGCCCTTTTAAAACTACGTATCTGTGAATATTCAGATAGCTTGCTTAGAATGTATCCATTCTAAGCCTTGTTTTCAGAAGTCTTAAGGATGTTCAAACCACTTCTAAGGAAATTCAGTTCTTAAGGTCTTCTATTGGCATGGGAATGGAGATAGAAATTGTGGACTACATATTAGGTGGCTAACAAAGTCTGGAAAAGCAATATCTAAGATAAAGCACAAAATTTCCTAAGCAGTTCGAATATTCTTTGGGGTTATACTGAATACTGATGCTTATGTTGCAGTTAGCCCTAGGAATGACATGTTTATCAAATTTTAATTTTAAGGTGAAAATAGAAGTATTAAGCAATACCATGGCAAAATGTCTTTTAATGATCTTTTGGTGTAAAGGTCATTGGTGTCATTCTGAAATAGGATACCTCTAGTATAATAGGGAGATGTGGTACTCAAGGATTGTACATTTGAATCTGGCCTTCTAAATTGTTATATGTAGTTGCTATAAGGTAGGTGTGTCAGGTAGGATAATAGATGTTTTTAACCTAACAGTTGGTTAGCTTGTTTTACAGTCTTTAAATATTTGGACATATGGTTTGTTGACCTTTTTGTATATATATACTTTTGCCCTGGACCATGAAATTGTTAGTGACAGGCCTGTTCTTCAAGTTGTTTTCCTGAGATCCTAACTAAACTCAGTAATGCCAAACAAAACAAAACAATAAATATGCATTTGAGGAAGAAAACAAAAAAAATTATTTTAAGTATTATGATTGCTTTTTTAGGAGGATCCGTGGGAATTAACAGAAACAAGTTCAATAAAATAGAGAAATAACTTTCCTAAATGATAATTGCTAATTTAAAAAATATTGTGGAGGGGGCTGAAGATATAACTAAGTGGTATAGTGCTTGCGTAACATGTGTGAGGCACCACATAGAAATACATAAAATAAAGGTCCATTAACAACAACAAAAAATTGTTTTTAAATGTAGTGGAGAAAAGATCACATTCAAAAATAACAAAATAAGGGCTGGGGATGTTACTCAGTGAGAGTGTTTGCTTAGCAAGTGTGGGGCCATCTCCAGCATTGAAAAAAAAAAAGTTCAGAAGCAAATAGAACCTATTTGAGGAATTGAAAAGCTAGATGGAGGGATTGAGGCAAAGGAAGGAAATACAAAGTGGTGTGAGGAAAACATCTGGAGGGAAACTCCAAAAGCATGTACTATAGTTGTTCCCATTTTACAGACTAGGAAATTGAGGCTTAACAAGAAATTTGCCCAAGGTCAAGGTCTCACGTATTAGATGAATGGAGTAACCAAATATGCACTTTTAACCTTGTCTTTATATTTCCATTAAGGATACAAATGAAGACTCAAATATATGGAAAAATAATACACTTTTTCCCCTGGTTTAAAAAAAAAACAAAAACTCAGTATTGTCAAGTTATCAGTTTCCCTGAAATTATTTTTAAAATTCAGCAAAATCCCCATCAAAATTTCATTATTATTTTTGTAATAAAACAGCTTTTAAAAATCCCAATTGATTGTACAACTATTATTCTCTTCTTGGAATGCCATTTTTTGCTTACTTACCCCTGCCTTTTCTTCCCCTCCACTCCCCACCCCCACTCCCCCCTACCCCCCACCTCCCCCTCCACCTATCCAGATTGAGTCTCAGTGTTCTATTATTATTATTATTATTAATTTTAATTTTTCTACATTTTATTGGTGCATTGTAGTCATATATATCAATGAGATTTATTATTATATATTCATATATGCACACAATATAATGATGTAATTTGGTTAGTATAATTCCCCAGCATTTCCCCCCTCCCTCCTTGTTTCCTATCCCTTTCAGTATTCTTTGTTTCAATCTTTTCCCCAGTTGTACCCTGTGCCTTCCACCTGAAATATTCTCCGTCAATTGTCCCTCCTTCTTTGCATATCCAAATCCTGTTCATCTGTCTATGTCAGTCCCAAATGTTTCCCTTTGTAATATTTCTAGGATTTCTAGATTTAATGTCTCCTTCCTCCAAATGACTTATAATGTGAACTTTTCTTGAGACACTACTGCCTACAATTTATTACAGTAATTTAGTGAATGTCTTATTATCACTCCAGTGCTTTTCAACCTTTCAACTGTCTGTTTGAAGTAATCATAGTAACGATATATTGGCTGATCATAGTATATGGGTAACTAAAACGAATGGCTGCAATGTTTTTAAGGAATGGGAGGGAGGAATTGGAATACTTTGTTAGAAGGTACCTACACTGTGATATGGTGTAATTCGAAAGTGGACTTTGATTAATTGTAAATATATGTCGCAAGTAGAGAAATTACTAAAACAATTCCAGAAACAAATATAAGCCAGAGAATATAGAAAAGGATGGGAAATAAAAAGAAACAAAACCAGTCAATAGAAAATACTAGGAACATGTTACATATTAAATCAGATACATCAAAAATCACTTTAAATATGAATTGTCTATACCATTTGGGGGTCAGTTTGATTGTCAGAGTAGATTAAAAAAAAGAAAAAAAGCTAATTATGTGTTGTTTACAAGAAGCCCATTTTCAATATAAAGACACAGATAGGTAAGAAGTACTGGAATGGAGAAAAAAATACCATTTTGTATTCATTGTCTATGGCTGCCATAACAAAGTACCACAGTCTAAGTGGCTTAAAAAGCAGAAATCTGTCTTCTCAGTCTGAAGGCTAGAAGTCTGAGATCAAGGGGCCACAGGATTGGTTTTTAATTCAATTTATTTTTTTCTGAAGTCATTGAGAGAAGGATATGTTCCAAATCTCTGTCCTTAGCTTGTAGATAGTCTCCACACTATCTTCTCTCTGTTCATGTCCGTGTCCAGATTTCCTCTTCTTATAAGGACACCATTCATAGTGGATGAGAACCCACCCTAATGACCTCATTTTAATTTAATTACTTCTTTAAAGACCCAATCTCTAAATACAGTCACATTCTAGGGGTACTGGGGGTTGGGACTTCACATGAATTTTTGAGACAGTCACAATTCAGCCCAGAATACATGCTAAGACTACTCAAAGAAAGCCAAGATAGCAATAAGGATTTCAGACAAAGCAGACTTCAGAACAGGGAAAAATGATCAGGGACCAAGAGGAGCACATTATCTAATGGTAAAGGGCTCAATTATCTGGGCAAACATAACAATCCCTTAATGTATACACCAGTACCTAACAACAGAGGCAAAAACTAAAAGAACTGTGAGGAGGAAGAGAGCCTCTTACAGATAGAGCATGAGGGCAACAGAGCAAAAATTAAGTTCATGTAACCTGCCATTTCTTCCAGAGGCAGCAGGATTCATACAGAAGAACCAAGTGACGATAACAAAGGGCAAAATTATTTCTGAGATACCAAATATTTCTGGGTTCCTGTTGGAGAAGCTGCCGGAACTCTCTTTTACAGGATTATAGAATCTATCCTAAGTCTTTTGACAACTGACACTCTCACCAGTAAACCTTTTAATCCCCCAACTAGTGGAATACATTTAAAGAATTGGAAATCAACAAAATCCACAAAGAGCCCCACCTCCCCTCTTCACAGCCCAGCAAGTCCCAAATCCCATTGTCAGACTCCTTAGGGGATTCCGCCTTCCCCCCTTTCCTGGGCTTCAATGGTTTGAGAAGCTTTTTGAGTGATATTTATATTTCTTCTAGCCAAAGACACATTAACTTTAATGTTTCCTCGGCAAATTATTACTAAAGAAAGAAACGTTGGTGCTTGTTCCACGGAAATAAATTGATAGGTTCGGCAACTGTCACTTTGCTTATATAAGTGCAGAAGGCAACGTTGGTGCTTGTTCCACGGAAATAAATTGATAGGTTCGGCAACTGTCACTTTGCTTATATAAGTGAACAGTGCAGAAAGCAATGTTTTGAACCTGAGCAAATGGTTTTAAATATGGAAAAAAAAATGTCCTGAATCCTGGTACTTAAACATTAAAGGGTATAATTGGTAAGTTTGAGTTTTTCCAACATCTGGTAAATGCTCTGTAATTTATTCAATCAGCTGATGCCCCTGGCATGCCAGCCTCTGTGCTGAGTCCCGGTGATTAAAAGTTTACAACAATCCTGTTCCTGTCCTCCGGGGGCTCACAATCTGGAGGGAAAGACAGACATGTTAATAAACACAATTTAATTAACAAGTGCTATATTAGCTATCCCTGAAAAAATGCTATAGGAAGAAGCACAGTCCTGGTGTACTAAGAGTTTCTTCAGTATGTAGGAAATAACAAGAGGAAGGAGAAGCATTCTGAACAGAGACACATATTTAGAAGGTACAAAAACAAAAACAAACAAACAAACAAACAAAAAAACTAGCAGTGATATATTCAGGAACCCCATAGTAAAGGGAGAAGCAAGAGGGTCCCCCAGACTCTTAAACTCTGTTTGACATAGAATAATTTAAGTGGCCAGTCGGTGTGCCTTTGTTCCTGATGGTGTAAACAGAGAGAAGGTCGCCAGGAGACAGGGACTATCTCAGATGTCTTCATCAAGGTCCATATAGATCATGTGGACATTTGTTCATATCTGGTCATGGCACTATTTATTTTCAAACAGTTGTGGTGGTGTCTTCCACAAAGACAAACATTATACAGATTATCTGACTTACATGACAGCTGCCAATTTTTTTTGTGGAGGCTTCTGAGGCACTTCACCAAATTTTAATTTTAATTTCTAGCCTCATAGGCCACCATTTTCTGAGCCAAGTTCCAGTGACACTTCAATGTCTCATCCACCCTTTTGCTTCTCTGGCTTTGTTTTGTCTATACCTCTCTTTGGAATCCTTCTCCCTCTTTTCCCATTGATTAAAATGTTATTCTCTGAAGACCCACCTCAAGTCTTTTCTTTCCTCAAAACCTTTCTTTATCCCATGGCTGCTGTTTCCAGAGGGCTTTCATTTAATTCTGCTCTGTATGACAGTCACTTCTATAGCTCTCTTTCTTTCTTTTTCCCCTGTGATGCTGGGCATTGAACCCAGGGCCTTGTGCATTGCAAGACAAGCACTCTACCAACTGAGCTCTATCCCCAGCCTACAACCCTCTTTCTAACCAGAGCAGAAACTTGGTGAGGGCAGGGACTTTGTCTGACTTAGTGTTCACAGATCTTTATACATGGCCTAGATTGTGGCACTTGATAAATATTTGTTTTCAGTGACATATTTGTCTCATGGTCTTTTTGATCTCATTGGTGTCTTCTTCAGTTTCACAACTAAGTTCCTCCAGCTGGGCAAACATTCTGAAGTTCGAGCTATCACTGGGACTGAGATCAGAGGAAGAATAAGAGAAATACTAAGGCAAGATTCTCAACCCTTTCCCCACAGGAATGGAACAAAGTCACAGCACACAAAGTCATTTGGAGACCTTTAAAAGGTATAGTTGCCTAGGCTTCACCTTCACATGGCCCTGATTTATTGGGTCTGAAATGGAAATGAACTGTATATGTTAGCTTTCTAGCATTGTAACAAATACCTGAGACAATCAACTTACATATTAAAAATATTTACTTTGACTCACAGTTTTGGAAGTTTCGGCCCATAGACAGTTGGCCCCCTTGTTTTGTGGCCAGTGGCAAGGCAACATATCACGGCAGGAAGCATGTGAAGTAGCAAAACTGTTCACCTTATGATGGGAAAGCAAAAGAGATAAAGAGAAAGAGCCCAGGGTTCCACAGTCACCTTTGAGGCCATGCCCCCAGTGACCCACAAACTCCTACAAGGCCACACCTCTTAGAGTGCTACCTCCCAGTAGTGCCACTCTAAGGAACAAATCTTTAATAATGTGGGCCTTCAGAGGACATTCCAAATCCAAACTATAGTGCCAACCATTAATTTTTTAAAGTTCTCTAGATAACTCTAAAGAGCAGTTTTGAGAACTCCAGCTTAAAGGACAGATGAGAAATAACCAGACCCTGTATTATAATGTAGAATAATATTTAATTCACTTTTCTCAAAAGGCCATGCTTTCCCCAGAAAAACAGCTAAAAGAATGAAGGCCACACCGTCAGGATGAAATGGACCTTTTCCTGGAGAAATCTTTGTTATCAGGGGCCTGAGGTGCACTGTGGGAACTCTCACACAATTGGCACAATACTTACCTACATGTTCCCACTCAGTGTGTCTGAAGAATCCCCGTTCTTTCCCTCACAGTCATCTTTAAAATGAAGTTACAGGAAGCCATAAAATGAATTCAAATTAAAACATCAAAAACCAAGTCATTAAATGAGCTATGAAGGCTCAAGAATTTCCTTGAGGGTCTCTAACACTGATGTTGCTATGATTTGGATATAGTTTGTCCCTTCAAAAAACTCATGTTGAAATTTAATCCCCATCTTGAGGTGGGAAGTGGGTGGGAACTTAATCCAACTATGATGTTTAGAGATGAGACCTACAAAAGGTGATTAGGATTAGATAGTCATTAGGGTGGAGGGCCCAGGATTGAATACCCATGGCTTTATAAGAAAAGAAAGACAGACAAGAAGACACACACATGCATGCTCCTTGTCTGTCTGCATGGGATGCTATGTGCTGCCTTGGGGCTATACCAGCAAGAAGGCAATCACTGGATGTGACCCTTCAACCTTGAACCAGAACCGTGAACCAAAAGAAGCCTTTTTTTAAAAAATGCCTTATACAGTCTGTGGTATTGTGTTATTAGCAAAAGAAAATGGATGAAGACAGATGTCCCCTAAGGCACTCATTCAGTAAAATAGGAAGAGAGAACCAGCCATGGTGGGGAGGACTCTACATTTCACAACTCCAACATGCCCGTTGTGTTCCACGTGAAGAGTGCCATCTGGAATTATGTAATGCTGTACCTCGGCACAAAGATCTTATAATCTTCAGACCTGGGAGATTCCTGGCAGTGGCCTCCACCTTGATTCTTTCTCCCAACCTTCTTCCGGCTGAGAACTGTCACTGAGCCTAGTTGAGGAATGAAGTCTCCTTACCAAAAAATTCTCTGCAGGAGTCTTTCCCAACCTGATGAGGCCTTCATCAGAAATTCCCCTGGCAGTTTTTGTCAACACATCCGTGATTCACCGGATGGACTCCAGGCAGACGATACTTACCTTCATGTGGACCTGCTCTCTGTTTATATCTTAACTCGGTCACTGCAGCAGCATTCCAACAACGATGTCAGCTCTTTCTCAACGTTACCAGCCTTTTCTCTTTCATCATTAGTCAAGGTCCACAGGAAGGAAAATACACATTTTATTTCCAGATTGTTTGTTTGGGGTTGGGTGCATATGTCAAATTTAATGATCTAAAGGCAAAGGAGAGATAAAATGAAGCAGTATTATCTACCAAAAAAAAAAAAAAAGTCTCCTAGCACTTGCCAAAAAGCTCATGCCTCAAAAATGTTACTTCCCATTTTTCCATTAAGTGTGATGGTGGTGGTGGGTGGAGAGATCTATTGAGTGGCTCTCGATTTTTTATATTTTTTGGAGAATATGAAGAGAACAGCAGGGTCCTCAAGGTGAGGAGAGGACTATTGTTTTTCTCCCAATGAAATTGTGCTGAGAATAAAAACAAAATATAACATGAGAAGGTGTTTACGTAAAACATGCATTTATTATCATAAGAGATGTACAAATTGAAATCTATGAGGGTTTAAAGGAGAGAAAGAGACCACATTCCATCTTGGAAAACAGGCAGAAATGGCATCTCCCTGTTAATAAGGATGTGGCCTGTATAAGACTTGGCTTCTGCATTGAGGAGTTTGACCATATTTCCTGCTCTGACAGCAGGGAAAGTTAGTTTTAAGGATAGAATAAGATTTGGGTGTCCACTTTGTGCACTGTAGAATACTCGATAAATGCAAAGTGATTTATTGTAGCTGATATTGGTGATGAAGATATTTTGTTCTTATTACTGCTATTGGTTTTGAAAAAAATGGCTTTTAATGGGTAGAGCTGACAGGGAAAGGCTTTATAGGCAGAGAGATAAAGACTGGCAGTGATGAGGACTGGAGAGGTTTCTGCCAGCTTTCCTGGCTAAGAGAACTTCTAATTCAATTGTCTTGGAGTGTTTGCTGATACCTACTCTGTCACTGGTCCTGCGATGATACTAGAAACATAAGACCGAATCAGAAATAATATATACCTTCAGGGAGCTCATCTCCATTTGTTTTGAGGATGGCTTCAAGATTCAAATCAAGAAGTTTGTAGTTAATTTATGGGCAACAGAAAGTCACTGAGATTGTTACAGCAGAGAAGTGACACAGTCCCAGGTGCACTCTAGGTCCTTCTGTCAAAATACCAAATTCAGCTTTCAACTATTTGCCCCAGGAAGTATTTTAAGTTAGCAGATGATTGAACTCCTCAATTCTCTGTCTTCAAAAGCCTAGGATGTCATACCCTTCACAATAGACTTTTTTTTAAAACTTATAAATCATAGAACTGATTGTTTCCTTCTTTTAGAAAGCCTAAGCCAAATTTAACAAGTGTATAAGACTTCAAAATATTTGAATGTGAATCCTCCCTCAGTCCTGGCTTATTTTTTCCATATTTACTTTCTTTTTACTCATTCTTTTGCTTTTATGAAATCTTGTTGAATTACATGTAGTTTTGTAGAACACTTTTAATTCATTCTATAATAAGTAAATTAAAACTAGATAAATTTTTCTATTTTTAAAAATTTCTTATTTGATCCACTTTTGTTGAAGATTATTTGAAATATCCCCAGGGTAAATTTGCATGAATGAAATATATTGGAAAAATAATGTTACAGATGTTACTTTCTGGCATGATTGCTGTCTCCCAACTTTTAAAAATTGGTTAATGTACTGTACAACATAGCACTTGCACAGAATGTGAAATCTACCGGTAACTGAATATTTTTGCATTTAAAGTTTGAATTTTGTTTTCAAAGGAACTTAAGAAAAGATGCAAACTGAAAAATACCTGAATCTTTGTTCCCATTTATTTTAAAAATTCTCTTTAATTCAAATAAAAAATATAAGATTTATAGACTACTGGAACATGAGAAGATAAAATCTGTTATCCAATTTTTAAAAATATACATATGAAAGTGCATTTGAGATGGAATAAAATCTGTTTTTATAGTAAAAGGTATTTATAATGCTTAGGCTACATTGCTAGACCTGAAGAAAGAAAGGTATAGAAAAAACTCTGTATATATATTCCCACACTCGATCCACCTTATCATTTTTAACTTGCACTGAAAAGCAAGATGTTTAAGAATTTGAAAATATTAAGGAAGGACATTTTTTTCCATTAAAAAAAACCCTTCCTTAGAGATGGTTTTCAGGGTCAATTTACAAGACCCACAACTAAGTTAGTTCCCTTGGTTCATGTGTACACCCTCAAACTTCGCCTTTCTTTCCTCACCTTCTCATTTAATTGACCCAGATGATCAAAGTTCATCTTTTTTTTTGGTTTTGTTTTAAGGCCCGGACCGTTTCTGAAAAAATTTAAAAATCCATTCTCCAGAGGGCAATGATTTTATACCTGTGGAAAAGAAGTAAACTTCAGAAGAAATTTCTGAAAAGAGAATTTAGAGATGCTCCAAAGAAAGATAATAAAATCTTACTAAAACTAAAAGATTGCCTTCCGATTCTTCTGCAGGAAGGACTCAGAATTTTATCCAGATTTGATGAATAAGTATTTGCTGCTATATGAACTGATCTGGAACATAGAAAGAAAATATAATACCAGCCAGCTGATTTTGTGACAGCCATACATTGAAATATCTGTATCTGATCTCAAATCTGATAAACCAATAAATAAATTGGTTGGCTGACAGACCTACCCAGAACACAGATGGTAAGCTGGCGTGATTGCTGCATTGGTAGTGAACTCTGTTGCTTCGTGGGATCACTGAAGTCTTTTCTGGACTCAATAATCTGCCCAAACTTTTCCAGATATGTACCTTAAACTCATTTTCCTATCCTTTCAGATTGGAATCATTTCTCTATAAAATCAGAGAATTTGCTTGTTTCTAGTGTTCAAGCACTTGATCTCATCTCTACAATGTCTTCAAATGTCTCAGAGGATGATCAACCATTTCTTGCACATTGTTGGGTAACTTACCTAGGTCTAGAGACATGAAGTCATGCAAAGTACTTATTCTTTCCTTGCCCTCGTCTATCTTGAGACACAGTTTTCTACTCTTGTGGTTTGTCTGACCCTTGTGAGTTTCTATTATGTTTCCATGTACAGCAGAAGAAAATGGAAATCAAGTTGAAATCGAGTATAAAATGTCAAATCTAGAAAAGCTATTAGATCAAGTCTAGATAAAGAAACAAGAGAGCGTTTTAATCTGTCTTGTTCCTTGTGGTACAGTGGGCTATATCTAAGATAAAGCTACCAAACACTTGAATTCTGTACTAATGCTCCTTGATCTGAGTTTATGCTTATGTGAAGCTGTAGACTTTTGATAATAATTGTCTGCGTAGATCTGTCTATAGATGACAAATATATCTACCAAAGGATCCATGTCCCTGGTTATAAGTTAATAAATGAGCTTCCTGATTTATACATCAGAATTTGTTAGTGGTGTCCATCAGAGAGGGAGGGAGGGAGGGAGGGAGGGAGAGAGAGAGAGAGAGAGAGAGAGAGAGGGAGACCTCTTAACATGTGGCTGAATCAGGCTTCTGAGGTGTAGCCCCTGATGATCACACCAAGGCCACTTTGGGGGCCTCTCAGTACTCAAAAACCCTTCTCCAGAAGCTACCTGGACTCCATCTTGTTTGCTAGCTGTCCACAGACACCTGTTCTGTGAAGACAGTCCACCTCTTGGTTTGCAAGGCCAGGCATAAACACAGCTACTTCTCAAGAGGTGGTTACTGACCACAATAGGTCTTTTCTTCCTAAGAGCAAAAGCTGGAATTCTTCCACCTGTTAACACCTGTAAATCTTCTGAAAGGCTCCATGAACAAAGACTGCTGTTTCTCTAGGCGTATGACATGAAAATCCATTTTTACAGCCATACAGTGAAATATGCAGCTGTGTGGAAAGCTCCTGGAATAAAGAAAGATTACAATAGCCTCCTTTCCAAACCTTTTAAGGATTCTTCAAATGATGGTGTCTAATTTGAGGGTTTGATACATGTTCCAAGGACTAAATCCTGGACTTTTATAAGAACTAAGAAAAAAGGATTTAAAATGCCTAAAAGCTCTATACTTGTTTTTAAAGATGCTTGCAAAATATAATTATTGAAAAATACTATTTGGAACTGTGTCACGATTAAGGAAACATCTAAAATAAAGTTGGTTGGCAATTTTGAGTTACTTTCCAACTGAAAAATCTGTTTAATGGACTTTAAAATGATTTCGTTTTTGTGTTTAAAAACTATGCATCTCTATCCAGGTTGACAGCTTAAGTACTAAGCTCTGGCCAGATAAAAATCTAAGTGACTAAGGCAGTGCTTCTTAAATAAGAGCAAATTGGACCTGCCATTCCAAATCACTACCATCTCTCCCAGCAAGACCATATTAGCACTCACACTCTCTTCTGATGAGGGAGTCACCTCAAGCTTGCAAACAGCAAGTTTGGGTCACCCAGCAAGTACAGGGAAACCCAGAGAAGTTTCCAAGCACTCAGCTTGCTTATATAAAAAAAAGTGGAATGAAGAATTTTGCACAGCTTACATGTTCAACTCTTGGATGCATTTAAGAAAACAACACGAGCCTAGTTCCTTCTCTGTCTCTGGGCCAGCTCAAAACAACCACACACAGGGCCTCACTGACCTGGAAGGGTGAGTCATTATTGTGTTTCTTACCTGTTCTTGCTTTATTTACCTCTCTCCTCTGACCCCTTTGGCTACCTGACTTTGATTCTGCTCCCAGACCTTTGGAATTGGTGTTTGAACTTAGTCTCTATTCCTCTAGATCCTAGGTTTTCCTAACACATTCTGTTTAGGTATTTGCTGCTGGCTGTCTATGACCTGGGCTACCCTTGTTCTTGCTCTTCTGAACCTCACTTCCAGAACCATTCATTTGGCTAGCTGACTTTTCTTTTTGCAAGAGTGTGTGACAGTGTAGGGCAGGGTGGAGGTGAGGTAGGGAAAGGACAAGTGTATACAGGATTTAGAAAATCACTTACTGAGAAAGAGAGAGAGACTGAACATAATAACAACATTTACAAGGGGAGTGAGGAAATCGTGTGTTTGTTCCTCCTTATTGACCATCCTGAAATTTGAAGTAAATTCTTAATTAGGTGTTTACTTCTCTGCCAAGAAATTTATCTCAGCCTTCAGATTTTGCTGCCACCTGGTGCTACAATGTTCCAGGAAGGGATGACTAAATAGTTTGACAAATTCTAGAAAGTCTAATCCTAGATTCAGAAACCACACAAATTAAGATGATGGATGTTCATTGTAATAAATAAATGAACATTTAAAAAATAACTCAAACTAACATAATAAGTAATGAATGTGATATACCTATTATAACAAATTTATGGGATGTGGTGATGATAAATCATGATGCAGTTCAGCAGTACCACCCATCTCACAGTCGTATGGCCCATACTGGCTCCTTTTTGAGGTTTTACTCCCAAATATGTCCGAATACTTGATGTTAATACCACATAAATAATTTCTCTTAGTTAATGACTCCCCTAATTGAAAAAAGTTTGCTGCCTATTGCTCTAAATTCATATTGGTTAATTTTGGCCAAGGTTTACCTAGATTTCACAGACACGTTTATTTTCCTTTGGTGGCCTTGGCTGCTCTGCCATTTCTCCCCATTCTCTGTTCTGTCTGCATTGTTTTCTCAGTTGCTCCTTCAATCAGGACCTGCTTCCATTGCTTCTCATCTTTCCAAAATGATGTTTGGTCCCTATTCTTCCACTCTCTGTGCTGGAAGAAATTCTTCTTTCCAGGTAATTATCTATCATCCAGCCTATTTTATTCAATCTAACTTTTAAAGAAATTCTGGGCTATTGGACTTCCAATTGGGCAATACTTTACTCTTTTAGCTTTGGCTTCTCAACTGCTGAGGAACATAAAAAGAATCCCCAAGGTCCAGGCAAGACAGAAGTTTAGTAGTATCATTCATCTGAGGCAAATTACATTTTCCACAGATGACCAAAAGAATTACTCTCATTCCACATGCTCTTTTTACAATGTGATGTTGGCTGTCTTTCCATAGAAAACTGCAATCTATGTTCTCTTCTCTAGAATCCGGGTGGGCTTGTGATCTTGGAAGAAGTGATCCCTTGTGACTTCTAAGGTTAGGTGATACAAAGTGATAAAGTTTCTGCTTGGCTCTCATGGGGTGTTCTTTTGGAACCCAGCCACCAAGCAGTACGGAAAACCAAACTAGCTCACACAGAGACACCACATGGAGAGGTCATTTGTGCTTTTTCCAGCTGACAGAGAGCCCAACTGTGGCCCAGACTCAACCGGCATTGACCACAAACAGCTCCAGATGGTTTCAACTGCAGCCATCAAGTCACCCCTGGCCCTCAGGCCTTGGCAGCCTGGGACCCAGGCATCAGAGAGCAGAAGCAGACCATCCCTGCTACACTCCAGTTCCTAATCCCAGAGGAACAATGAGTACAATAAAATTGTTCTGTACTAAGTTTTTTTTAAAATATATTTTTAGTTGTAGTTGGACACAATATCTTTTATTTATTGTTATGTGGTGCTAAGGATTGAACCCAGCACCTCGCACGTGCTAGGCGAGTGCTCTACCGATGAGCCACAACCCCAGCCCATCTGGGCCAAGTTTTAAAGAGTGGTTCAATGGGCAGTAATGGCTTTGGGAACCACAGCTGATACAGTGTATTCCTCAGAAACTGAGAGCATGCTCGAGATGCTGCAGATTCCAACTCCCCTCTACTCAAGCAAGCTTCTTACTCTGAAGCATCTTCCTTCATCACAGTTGAACAGCTTTCCTCTCTTTTGGTTTTTGAGGGTCTTATTTCTGGATCCACCATTAATCTCAGAGATGGTTTCTCCATTTCTCTCAGGAGATCTGTGACTTCATTGAAAGTATTTTTGTCTCACTCTTTTCTGGCCTCCTTTTTTTTCACCCTTCCACTATTCATCCTTGGCTTTTCATTCTAACATCTGTTTCTGGAAGGTTCACAACTTGGGATGATTGGCACTGGGAATTTCCATTCTTCCAAAGAGACTCCAACCTATGCACAGGAGTGTGGCCTTACCTTCTGGTTCCAAGAAAATAATTATACCATGGATGACCCAATGTTAATATTTTCTAGATTATTCTGCCTTGATATCAAGATAATAACATATCTAAAATTTATCCGAGATCACTACATGTCAATCATTGTGCTAACCTCTCTCCACACCGTTTTCAATTCTTTCAATAACCTTAGTCTTACCCGTTTTGAAATGAGAAAAGTGAAAAACAGATATGATAGATTATTTACCTAAGGCAACACAGCCTATAAATGGAAGAGGGGAATTTGAATGGCAGTGATCTAACTCTAGAGCCCATGTTCTTAATCACATGACCCATGTATAGAACATTAATTAGCTAGCATGCAGCCAGCCAAGCCCAGTCTTCAAAGACTATTTCAGGGTAAGGAAAAGGTCTTACTTTCTTTCATCTTCCTTTTGCTTTTCTCTTTCTCGTGATTCCCTAATTCTGCACACAAGGGAACATACATATCAACAAGAATAAGCAACCGTTTCAAGGTATAGAATATCCAGTTTAATTCTGTACAGAGAAAATAAACATTTTCCCCAAAGAAGCAACAAAGTTTGCAGGTGCGTAATTCTGGCTGCTAAAACCTCACCAGGACAATTTATATTAAAGCACAGTCACTTAGCTTTTTAGGCTGAAATATTGGCATTTAGGTTACGTCACACATCTTCCCAAGAACAATGAGTGGAAGCTTGTTTTATATTTGTGTAACTAAAACGCCTATTCAGGGCTTTGTCCCCCTGAAACAAAGGACAATCTGTTTCCAAGTGTCTTCTTGCAGGCCTGAAACTGTTCGCTGTGTTTTCATAACACTGCTCCACACTGTTTTATTCCCAGTGCAACTGGGGTGTAGCAGGCTTCTGGGGAGCAGCCATAGCTCCTGCACCAGGCCTGCCCTTGAGGCTGCACTTGACACAGGTTTTCCCAGTGTCAATGCATCTCTTCCAGCATGGAAGAAAAGTCCACCTCAAATTCCAAGGGACTAGCAGAAAATGTTTTTTGTGTGACAAAAATCCTATTTCAAAACTCAATAAAATCCCATTTAAATACCTCTCTTCTTCCCCCACATATCCATTGTGGAGAGCAGCTTTCCTCTTTCTTCAGAGAGCTTCCTCTTCCCTCCAGGATTGTTCTCCAGACTCATACTCCCCTTCAGCTCCATCCACTCATCCTTAGACCCCATCCCATAATCCTCCCTACAGTTTCCATCCTCAGGCTTAGTTCAGCACTCAGGAGTCCCCTTTTCAGAAAAGGGAAGAGTATGTATACTTAAAACATAATTCTTCCCAGTCACCAATAATTTTAAAACAAATATCTCTATTCTAAGAGCTTCTAAATATTAATTTTAAATCTTTTAAAAATTGAGAACTAAATCATACATGAAAAGGGATAAACATGTAAGTGTGTATGTTAAAGAAATAATAATAACACTACAACCCAAAACTCAGTGTACTGGCTCATGCTGGGTCAACTTGGTTAAGCTGGCAATGGTGCTTCCAGTTCTCCATTACCTCTGTGACTCAGGGTCAGAGTAGGCTCCAAAGAGGAACATGCACAATATGGAAGATGGACATGAGCCACCCCATTATGCTGTGAAGGTTGTTATGGTCAGATGTGCAATGGACAAATCCAGAGGTTCTCAATGGGTCTAACCTGCCCTTGATTTTATCCACTCTATCAACATGTCAATAGCACTCCTTTCTTCCTTCCTTCTTGCTTTCCTTCCTTCCTTTAAAAAAAAATTGCTGTGCTAGAGATTAAATTTAGGGCCTCTAGAATGCTATAAAAGTGCTCTATCATTGAGCTACTCCCCCAGGCCTTTTAAATTTTCTTTGAGACAGGATCTTACTAGATTTCCCCCGCTGGCCTCAAACTTGGGATCTGCCATCCTCAGGCACCACACTCTGCCAATAGCACTTCTTTATGACTGCTTATCTTGCCTCAGCTCCAGATATATATTGTTTGCTGAAGCAAAACAACATATCCACTGGCAGCTATTGGTGGGGCAAATACTTTTTTCTCAATCAATGTCCACTAGTAAAGACCACCAAAAGTGGTTGTCTGATCCAGCAGATACAATGGTTCTTGGAGTGTCTGTGACAGAGATTCATTATAGCATATATGACAACTGTATGAACGTATGGGTGAGTCATAGTCCAAACCTTTGGGATTCTGGAACAAAAGTATATCATTTTCTCTCCTAATTATTCTTCTTCCTTTGAGGAATGGCTTCAGGCTTGCTATTAAGCCCTAGTAGAGACTAAACACTTAACTATGGAACACCAAGTTACCATACAACCTAAGCTGCCAATTACAAAGTGGGTGATGTCTGAACTAACAGGCTATAATGTTGGGTGTGCACATCAACCCTTTGCAATCAAGTGGCAGTGATATGCATGAGATCAGCCTCAAGCAGGTCCTGAAGACACAAATTCAATTGCGTCAGCAAGTGGCTCATATTCCCATGAGCCCTACTTCTGTTTTTCTCCTCCCTCAGTCTGTGCAAATTTCCTCTTAGGGTGGATTGAGGAAAGGGGGAAAATGGAGCTTGGTTTATAAATATGTCTTCTAAAAATGCTGGAAGAAGCTGCAATAGTATACTTGCAGCATTGTAGCCCCACCCACTTAGATGTGTCTTATGAAGGAAAGTGTTGAAAGATTCCCAGAGGGCAGTGTGCTTGTTAGTTAATTTGTCTGGAAAGAGTTGGTCAGAATTAAGGATCAATCAAGTCATGACAGTGACTAATGGTTTGGTCTATTGCTCAAGAACTGAGAAAGAAAGATGATAGGAAAACTGGAGACAATGAAGTCTAGAGAAGAGGTATGAAGATATGCACCAAGGAGCAGAAAATGTGACAATATTTGTGTCAGGTGAATGCTCTCATCAAAGGTCAACCTTACCAAAGAAAGAAGTTACTAATCAGGTAGACAAGATGATATGTTTTGTGGATTTCAGTCAGCCTCTTCCCCCTGTTATTCCTGTCCTTGCCAAGTGCAACCATAAATATGATGGACGTGGCTGTAGAGATAGAAGGATAGAGGTTATTCAGCAACATGAACTTTCTCTCACCAAAGCCAATCTGGTTCCCTCCATGGTTGAGTCTCCAACTGTCAACAGCAAAGACCAATACCAACTGGAGATGGGCACCTAGATTAAAGTGATTGTATCAGACTATTTCTACCTCAGAAGGAGAAGTACACTGTTCTTACAGAATGCCTTTTTTGTTATGGCATCAGGGTCTCTCATAGACATTTGCTTCTGGACCCAGGAACTCATTTTACAGAGAGCAAACACAGTAGTGGTCTTCCCATAACCTGAATGCAGCTGAACTGATAAAATTTGGTAATAGCCTTTTGAAGACTCAGCTTAGTGCCAGATGAGTGGTAAAAACTATTAGTTGAATCATGGTCTGGTTACATTTTTTATTTGGAAATTAAATACAATTAAAGAAGTATGTGTGCAGATGCTAAGTTGACAAGGGATGGATTATGCTGGCTTGTTCTATGTCAGCATGGATAAACTGAGAACTACATTTCCCAGAATTCCATTTTCTGTATAATTTTGAGTTTGAGTTGGCCAAGACAGTAATATGTGGTAGATTTGAAAGACATAAAACAATTATGATTATTCTCTAAAGGTTTTTGTGGTCAGATGTAGTGACAGATATGTACAGAGATGCCCAGAAGGTCTCTCTTGTCATTTTTCTCCCATTAGCATTTAACAAGTCTTTCTGTCTTTAAATCTCTCCTTGACCTCTTGTCCCCTTCTACCCTATTTGTCTTTTTTTCATGCTGGGTTGGGTCCATTTTCATCTTTCTCTTCCATCCTGTGCTACTAGCCTTTGCCACCAGTATCCCCCTAAAACTGCCCTCACCACTCTTTTCCTTGTACTTACTTTTAAAAGTTTTATTACTGGTATGTGCTGATGCCTTCCCAAGAAGAATATATATATATATATACCCAGTAGTCGCCTCTGAGTTTCATCTTTGCATTTTCAATGGTCTCCACCTGGATGGTAGTCAGAGAAGTGCAGCGTGGACCATAACTACACTCATCACACTTCCCCTCAAAACCACAGGCCCTTCATATGTCAGTGAAAAACCTCATCATCAGGTGTCAGCGAATAACCTCACCATCCACCAGAAACCAGGTATGAAAGTGTCCCACTTGTTTCCCTCTCACGTCCACTCTCTTTGCTTTGGTTTCCTTTATCTCCTGTCTGGAAGAATGGAATAGGCATTTTCCTAAAGTTGTGAAGTTCTAGTTATATAATACAGAAAGAATTCACCATACAAACACTATGGTTTTTCTTCAGTGTAGACCAATCTTAACCCCTAAAAATGTAGACAATAAATCCATTTTATGGCACAAGTTGCAGCCAATCATGGGCTGAGATGAACAAAGGGAAAACACACTTGCATGACATTTTTGGTGTATTAGACCAGTGGCAATTCCACAAATATTTGTCAATCCTCGCCCCACCCCACCATACACTAAAAAATGTGTCTTCAGGAGAAGCATACAAAGCAATGATTCACTGTGTTCTTTCAAGCCCAGCACTATGTGACATGCAGGGAATACAAAGATAGAAAATTCATGGTCTCCATTCTTAAGGAGCACTCAACGTTCCTCAGTCACTGCTCATGTTGAATGATGTCTCAGATGGTCCCTCTAATGCTGAGCTCCTCCCAGAGACAGTGTTGTAGTGAAGTTCCTCCCAAGGCCTATTATTTTCAGAGAATAAATTGAGAGGGGGAAAAAAATCCCCATTTCAAAGTCAATCTAGAGACACATGTAGACTGTTGTCTAGATGCAAGGATTCTTTTCCGGTGACACATAGGAACCACCTCCTTGAGACCTGAATTAAATTGCAAGCAATCTCAGTAATGAATTCAGCCTTGTGCTCAGCCCATTCCCAGAACCTCTGGCTTAATTATGAGAAGAAAACCTATTTATTCTGGGACATCACTACTTTGGGATAAATTCCTGGAAGCCATCAGAAAAGTAAAGGGAAGATCTTTCTCAGAGTCTCTTCTCTGGATTTCTGAGAAAGAAGTGTTTCCTGTTTGGCCTGTCAAGTTGCTTTTAATTCCAGCCCATGTATTGCCCCTCATTAAATTCTCTTTGAACTTAGATTCTGTGTCTATACAGAGGCCTAAGTTTCCTGTGGGAGACTAAGTTGAGCTTTCTCTTGTCTTCAGATATCATCTTTCTCTGAGTATGTTCTCTTTTTTTAAAAAAATTTTTAGTTGTCAATGCACTTTTATTTATTTATTTTTATTTATTTATATGTGGTGCTGAGAATTGAACCCAGTGCCTCACACATGCTAGGCAAGTGCTCTGCCACTGAGCCACAACCCCAGCCCTGAACATACTCTTTCTGTTAATAGTTGCAAAATAAAATGATAATGTTTATACAGTACTTTACATTTAAAAAAAACTCTTTTCATGTGTTTTAGTTCTCTTACTTCTAACAGCAACCCAGAGAGGCAGAGCTGTGAGGCTCAGAGGAGAGTAATTTGTCCAAGATCACACAACTATTAGAGGACAGACCTCACAAAAGACCCAGGGATTCGAACTCTCTTCTTTTCCACTTCTCTCCCTATATCCATCCAGTGCCCCAAATGACATATAGCCCTGATCCACTTAAAAATTGCTCTAAACTCTGAATAAAACCATGTTGATAGCTCAAGCCAAGGAACACTGGAATCTGGCCAGGTGACTAGCTTGATGTGGGAACCTATGGATATGCTCTGTAAAACAGAACTTCAAGGAGGTGCTTCCAAGAGCTGGGAAACACAGGAGGAGACCTCCCAAAGCAAAGGTTCTCTTGTTGGCTACACATTTAAAACATCCAAGGAGCTCTAAAAAACACTGAATCCCAGATTACTGCCCCAGATTCTGATTAAGCCGATCAAGGGTGCAGCTTGGTCATTAAGATATTTTTAAAACTCCCCGGGTTATACTAATGTGTGTTCAAGCTTGAGGAATGTTGTTGAAGGGCTTCTGCCATTTACTTATCCCTTTTAATTCTTGTGAGCTCATTCTTTCTCTTTTCTAAATACTTATTACACTAATCAAATATAATCATTGAATAAAATCTAGAAAATATAGATTAGTCTTTGGAGATTAAGCCTAAGAGAAAAATAAATACTGTTAACAATTTGGTGGACATCTTTCTAGGGTTTTTCTATATACATATGCACAAATAAACTATATACTTTAATAAAAAATTATATACATACTGCCATATAATATGCCTTCTATTAGTATCATTTTTCCATATCAATACATTCAAATTAATATCATTTTAAAGATTTTATAGAATTCAATGGCTGTAACAAATAGTTTTCTTTCTATATAAACACATCCCCTTCCTTTCAGAGGAAATGCTTGAAATCCTAAAATCTGGTAGGGAAGATCAGATTTTGATGATCCTCTTAGTTTCTCAGCCAATTCCAGTTTATCTGGAAGAATTACATATAATAAAACAGTATACTAACTTGGACAAAGGCCCTTGTGAAGGAAATTTAGAAACTATTATTAATACCCAATTCCCAATAATCTTAGAGAATGAAAGAAACTGTGTTTTATAAACATCAAGTTCCATCAAGTCTTCAGTTATTTGAAATCTCTTTTCACATTTGTTGAAAATTCATCAGCTACCTAGGTCAGCTCATTGAGTGAGTCTCTGACATAATGCTAAGATAATAGTGGTAACAAAAGGTAGGGGTGTAGCTCAGTAGTAGAACACCCTAACACCTGTATAGTATGCAGGAAGCCCTGGATCCCCAACACCAAAAAGGAAATAAAATATTTACATAGAATTTTATAGTGGATAATTCTAACATAAAAATAATAAGAATTGACTACCACTTATTAAGTATCCTTATTAAAAATCAATGTGCCAGGCACTGAATAAGGTATTTAATGTAGTCTTCTATTTGATGTCTCATAAAGTCTATACACAGTGGCATTATCATCCCCATTTTACAGATGAGACAGCTGAGACTCAATGAAAATTCAATTGTAAACATGGATGTGTTAGGGTTTTACTCAGCACTATAGCTCAGAGCCTAGCTCAGTGTCTTGCACTTTACGTAAGCAAAGGGCAGGACTGAATACATGGTTGATAGTTGAAGGATTAATTAGATCACATGCTATTTCGTTTCTTCATATTGTCTCTGGATACTCTCCTCAGAGGAGATTTTCTTCCAGGCTTCATGCTCTAGAAATGGGTATTCAAATAGTAGTGATTTGGTGGTTCACGGAAATGCACTACATTCTTTTTATTCTCTAGGAGAGTGGTTCTCAAGATATGGTTCCTTGCCCAAAAGCATTGATGCCATCTGTAAGCTTATAAGAAATACACATTCATGTGCCCCACTCTAGACTACTGATTCAGAATCTCTGGGCAGGAGTATCAAAAAGTATGTTTTGGTAAGCTTTCTAGAAGAATATTAAAGATGAATATCAAAGTTTGAGAACCATGGGAAATAAATGAATGCCTTTCTGTTATGGAATTTATGGTAATAGTTGAGCTTGGATGGATGGTTGGAGCCATTTACAGGGCTTGGAAAGACAGGAAGAGGAGCAAGTTTGGAGGAATTTAGGCTGACGTCAATTTAGATCTGATATGTTGAGTCTGAAGTACCTTTGGGGTATCTTGATGGAAGCATCTGTCACCCCCAGGTCTGAAGCTCAGAATAAGACTGCGTTGGAGATGCAGATTTGGGAGCAGTAGTAAAAGCCATATATGGGACTGCTCAGGAGAGTGAGAAGTGTTAGCACAGAGAAGAACCACTGATAGACCCAAATAATAGCATTATTTTAGGAGAGCCAGGGAGGGGTGATCAGAGAAAGAAGTTGTTCCTCGTGAGTGACTTGCATTGGAATGTTTGTCTCATCATCCCCTCTGGATTATAAGCTCCTTAAAGGCAGGGACTGTGTAAACTTCAATAAGTCCCTCAAACAAAAGTACATTGCTGCACCGTCTTTGAATAATCAGTGAATTCCTACCAGGATTCTTTTATAGAAATCCGATGTGATCTGAGCCACCAGCATGATGTGTCCCCCGAAATCACTTACATAATTTCCCAGAGGACGTTGTGGCAGATTAAAAATAAGTGAATAAATAAAGGGCATCATGTGTAATCCACTGATATCCATGCTAATCACATTAATCAGAGTGAATTAATTACACCTGAAAACAGATGCAAAGTTAAATTCCTTAGAAAATCAATTCATTAAACTCATATTGGAATGCACAGTCAACAGCCCCCATGTTTAGAAACTATCAGCATGATTTGTGGCAACTTCTGATTTACTAACGAAACTGCTTAAAACATTTTTAAAGGCAATTACAATTACTGTCTGGCATTTGATGGAAAGAAATCTCGGCAGCATTGTCCCTCGTGTGTCAACTGTCACAATTTTCTAAAAATTTTGAGGCGAAAAATAGGCAGGCTCTACTATTTGCTAGCCTCGATTAGGGTTAATTCAATGTGTGTCTGCAAATAATAGTGTTTAATGTAATCTCTCTAATTACAGATAAAACGCATTTTCAGTCATGCTCATCACTGACAGTATTTTGGGATAAGTTAAACTGACAGCTGCTTTCTAAAGGAAAGGAAAAAACAAACCTTCCTTGGGGTTGTGTTGATTTTTTTTCTCTCTCTTTCTGCATTAAAGTTCAGAAAAAGATGAAACTAGACACTGGCTCTGAATAACAACTTTAAAAATCATGACATGGTTTTCCTTTCTTGGGAAGGGGACACATTTTTTTAACCTCCTACCCCCATCAATGAAGTAAATCAGAAGTTGCCACAAATCATGCTGATAGTTTCTAAACATGGGGGCTGTTGACTATGCATTCCAATATGAGTTTAATGAATTGATTTTCTAAGGAATTCACTTGAATTCACTCAACAAGAATTTTCTTGGGGTTTCCAGTGAACTAGGCATTGTGCTAGGCACTAAGGAGATTAAAAAAAAAAAAAAAAATGGTTCTACCAAACTTGCCTCCCCACAGTTGGTCCTATACACCAAGTCAAGATTCCTACTTGATAGGGGTGGTGCCAATGTATTCACAACCCCTGCAGAGTGAAACTACTCAAATCACAGAATTTTCTGAGAGGTCAATACATTTTCTTTCTTGACCAAATCAACTGGACTGGAGACAACCCAAGCGCACCTAATCCATAGATGGCTCCGGCACCCACAACAGGGCCTGGAACAGGAACAGGGATTAGAAAAGCCAAATATAAGATGTTAGGGATAAAGGTGAAGTTAGAAGTGAATAAGACAGAAACACAACACAAAGAACTATAATCTCCAGGGGGCGGGCCTACCTATAAGGTTATGAGGAAGCAAGAACACACGGCCTAATTCAATGTTAAATGAATAAGGAGCAAATAATTGCGATCATAAATATCTTGACTTTTTCAAAAAACATTTATTTATTTATTTTTAGTTTCGGCGGACACAACATCTTTGTTTGTATTTGGTGTTGAGGATCGAACCTGGGCCACACGCATGCCAGGCGAGCGTGCTACTGCTTGAGCCACATCCCCAGCCCTTGACTTTTTTTAAAATATTCTTAAGACACGTGTGGTTCACACTAAGTCATTATTTGCAATACTTTTTTTCACCTGTGCTGTAGATAAGCCGTGTTTATTGCAACCTGTGTGTCGTTGGGATATAGTTCAGCTTTGAGTTAGTACAAAAACTCAAAACAACATTGGATTAATAAGGAGTTAATTTATCTCTCACAAGAACTCTAGTTTTAAGTAAACCAGAGCTGACAGTGTAGCGATACTTCCAAAACCTTCAGGGACACAATTCCTTCCATCTTGTTTTCCTACAATCCCTAGAAGATACCCTTATCTCCATGGTCTAAGGTGATATCCGTGTTCCAGATGGAAGGACAGATAGAGGAATGAAGGAGAAAAGGTAAAAAACACTTAAAATAGATTTCTAGCACTGGAATATATTTCTAGCAGCTGGAAAAGTGTTATTTATTATTTATAGATGGAAATTATGTAAAATATCTGATTCTTATTTCTAGAGTAACACCAGAAACAGAGACAAGGAAATCCATTCACTGATCTAAGCAAACAGAAGTGGGAGCCCAAAGCCAAAGTAGTGTAAAAACTGGCAGAAATTATAGACAACTTGTATGGGTGGGGGTGTCTTTGTCCTTCCCTATATGTGAAACAGTTCAAAATAATCCCCATTTGATCCCAGGAAGAAAAGGCCCTCACTAACTTGTGAGTTACAATACAAATCAGACTTTTTTTTTTAATTTATTTTTTAGTTGCAGTTAGACACAATACCTTTATTTTTATTTATTTATTTTCATGTGGTGCTGAGGATTGAACCCAGGGCCTCGCACATGCTAGGCGAGCGCTCGACCACTGAGCCACAACCCCAGCACAAAATAAGACTTAGTTTACAGCTGTTGTTTATAAACTATCTTAAAATGTCACCTATTGTGACACCTGAGTCTTCTCCAAATTGACATTTCCACTTGTAGAGCCACTCTCTAGGGCAGACAACCATGATGTCTCTAGAAGGCCACTGTCAAGAGCCATCCATAAGAGGGGGCTGCATATAAAACATAGTACCCAGATTTCTAGCCTACAAGATGGCAGGAAAGACTCCATCTCAGAAGTGGGGAAATAGGAAAGAAGAAGAGAGGAGGGGAGAGGAGTTTCTGAATGAAAGGGGAATGGATAATTTTGAACATATTAAGTTTGTTCTCTAAAAAAAAAATAGGTATAATACACAATGAATTGTGTAACCGCTGGATTAGCAATAATAAGAAATTCTGACAAATCTAAGTGTTGGGGAAGGTGTAGAACCATAGGGAATCTCATGCATTGTTGGTGGGAATGAATTGGTACAACCACTTTTGAAGAAAATTGGTATAACTAGTAAAGAATATGGTTCACATACCCAGGAATCTAGTAATTCTACTTCTTAGAAGTCCCAGAGCTGTAGGTCTCACACTTTAGCACGTATCATTATTTCCTGGAGGGCTTATTAAAGCGGATTGCTGGGCTCTCCCCCAGAGTTTCTGACTTAGTAGGTTGGTGGGGAAGCCCAAGAATTTACATTTTTAGGAAGGTGCCAGATGATGCTTATGCTGCTGATCCTGGGACTACACTTTCAAAACCACCATCCTAGAGGAATTCTTGCCTGTGTTTATGAGGAGACGTGTACAAAAATCATCACATCAAACTTGTAATAGCAAGAACCCTAAAACAACTTAAATATCCACTGATAGAAAAGTGATTAGAGAATTACAGCATATTAAGAAAGGTAATATACACCTTTCTTACAACACCATAGATAAATGTCAAATATAATTTTGAGCAAAGAAAAAAATCAAGTTGCTGAAGAATACACACCTTATGTTACCAATGGCATAAAATTAAAAAATAAGTAAATCTAAGCAATAAATTGTTAGGATTGCATATATATATATATACATTCAGTGGCAAACCAACATTCAGAATGGTGGGGGGAACAGGGACATGCATTAAGAAAGGTAATATACAGCATTGGGAATATGCAGAGGTAAGCATGCAGACTCAGATGTTGAGGTGCATGATAAGTGATTTTATGTAATTAAATATTCTTTTGTATGTATAAAATGCTTTAAAATCACTTTCATTTTTTCATATTTTTACATATGACATATTTTCCTTTTTTCGTTGTAGTTAGTTTATGTATTTCCAATTTTATACTATTTTAATTTCCCATAGAATCTTGGCAGTGTGAAAAATAAAAACACAACTATAAGGATGACTATTATTTTAAGGAAAGAAAGCACCTTAAATATATGAATGTGAACAAAGAAAAATAAGATCAGCTGTGTTAGACAGTATACTTGTGTGTTTGTATGTGTGTGCATTTATACAGTCATGTATTGCTTAATGACAGGGGTATGTTTTAAGGTAGGAGGTGACTTGTCAATTATGCAAACACCACAGTGTGCTTACTCAAATCCAGATGGTATAGGCAGGTCACTCTGCGTGGCCTCTGATGCAATCAAGGGATGCAGTAAACATGAGATGTCTGAGGTTTCTGGCCTTAGAGGGCACACTGTTATGTAGTAAACTTTTTTTTTTCCCTAATGATTAGAAAGAGTATATTCCAAAATATTGATAAAAAAGGATAATATAGTAAGTACAGAAGCCAGGAGCTTAGTCATTGGTTGTCTTCAGGTAGTATGTACTGTACATAATTGTATGCACTATATTTTCATATGACTGGCAGTACAGCAGTTTTGTTTCCCCAGCATCACCACAGTGGGTCATGCATCACCCTGAGACAATATGACGACTACAATGTCACTGGGAATGGGAATGTTTTAGCTCTATTATAGTCTTTTCTTTTTTTTTTTTTAAGAAATAATAAGTGACTTTATTGAAGTGGTTTTTTTGGTCTCAACTTATTTTTCATTTTAATGTTTTTATTAGTGCATTATAGTTATACTAATAGTAGGGTTCATTTTACCATAATCATACATGCATGCAATATAATTTGCTGAAATGAAGCAAATTATATTCCATTATAATCTTATGGGACCTCTGTTGTGTATGTGATTTGTCCTTGACAGAGACATCATTATTTAGCACATCATGAGACTTAAAAATCATTTTTGTATAGTTCTGAGCAATTGATTAAAAACCGGCAGGGAAAATTGAGCAAGGATAAAATGGCTGGGGGGCTGGAATGAGGGTTTTAGAAATTAAAGATAGACAGTGTGTTAAGGGACTCATAAATTCACAGGGCAAAATTAAGTCCAGTCTGCTTGAAAGAGAACGACTCCAAGATGTACAGTGATTGCCTGAATCTCTGCACTGTCCCAGCAGCTCTCTGAGGGGATGATGAAAGCAGATCTTGGGGGTGATGGATTTGGTGGTTGTAGGTTTGGTGAAAGTGGCCACAAGGGGATAGAGGTGGTGGCAGAGTTCAAAGGAGGACAACTTTGAAGCTGTTGATGCTAGAGCCTGTGTGAAAGTTTTAAATCACTTGGAAATTGGGAGCTTGGCCCAAAGCAGAGAAGCATGATTGGATGATGGAGACCCACCGTGAGTGTAGAAAGTGTTTGCAGTTAGATGGAGAAGCCCCCGAGGGGACTCCCAGAGCAGAGCAAGCCCTCATTATCACATGGCTCAGTGCGTCTAAGACCAGTGAGGAACAGAGTTTGAGAACTGAGGAGAGTTCATTGGGGGCCTGTGGAGTCCAGGAATCTAAAAAAATAGCAATACAAGTGGTTAAGTTCAAGAGAAAGAGAGAATGAGGTTGAGTCAGCGTTTGGACAGTAGCTTTGGTGCTCAGAGGGTTCTTGCCTTTTGCTGATGAGCAGGGAATTAAGGTTATGTGACTCTGTGTTCTGGGAAGAAGCAGGGGTCTCCAGGAAGGCAGTCAGGGTGGGAGAGCTGCACCTATATGTGTTCCAATGCCACCCACTAGCTGTGGGATCTGGGGCTAGGTGCTTAACTTCTCTCAGCTTCTTTCCCCCTATTCAGACTGATAATCATGCTGTCTTAGAGGTAGAAGGCATCAAATGAGATCACGGATAATTGTGCTTACTAGAATATACTAGAATATCTCATGCACGCTATGGATACTTAATAAACATTAGGTCTCTCTCCTCTTTCCCTCAAATCAAATACCCTTTGAGGCCCAGCTTGGGGGTCAACCAGTATCACCGCAGGTAATCAAAGGGACTGATGATCCCTGGGCTCACTGATGGAGCCAGGAAATGGGTCAAAGACAGAAATAATAAAACTGAAATGACAGTGTGCTTGTGACACAAGCCAAACAAAATATTGCCCATGTCAATGTCACAGAGCAACTCAGACACAATCCTGGGGAAGAATTTTCTGAAGCATTTCTTGAATAATTTTATTCATGGTGAGGGGTAGCAAATAAAAGAAGGTACAGAAATTCCCTTTGACACTTGATGGATTAGTTGGGCCCTTTTCAAAGAAAAATATTTGGACAGGTATTAAGCCTCTTAGGTTTTTAGTTCTTTCAGTTTTATTCTAGCCATAAAACAAAGGTTTATAAACATCCTTGCTTGCAGAGCAATCTCAGACATTTCGTGAAAGAAGGAAATGGGGATCTCCTGAAATCAGTACCTAAAACAAAAACAAAACCAAAACCACATACAATCAAGATTATCCTTAGAAAGCACTTAAATCATACTTAAGCTCAAAAGTCAACAATTAGCCAAAAGAGTAGAAAGCAAAGTATGAAAGAGATATTTATACACTCACGTTCATAGCAGTATTGCTCACAATAGCCAAGAAGTAAAAGTAACCCAAGCATCCATCAATGGATAGCACAAAGTGATATATATGGACAATGGAACAGTTTCAGTGTCAAAGAAGAAGGAAGTTCTGACACATGCTACATAATACAGTAAGTGAAATAAGTTGGTCAGAAAAGGACAGATCCTGTATGATTCAATTTAAATGAGCAGGCAGATTCACAGGAGAAGGTAGAATAGCAGTAGCCAGGATGTTTGGATGGGGGAGTGAGGAATTATTATTTCATGGGTACAGTTTTAGTTTTGCAAGAAGAATAAGTTCTGGAGATTGGATGCATAATGCAAATGTCCATAACACTATTGAATGGTACATTCAAGAATGGTTAGGATGATAAATGTTATATAATGTGTATTTTGCTACAATTGAAGAGTCAATGATGAATTTCTTTACTTTTGTGTATTTAGCTTATAGAAATTCAGCTATGGACAAATGGTCCTTATTTAGCCTTGACTTTCTTGTCCTTCCCATTCCAATGAGGCCTTTCTCCCTATGGTCCCCAAAGAGGGAGCTTAACCCTTTCTTCTTTACTTTTTTATTTTTAGTCAAGTATCTATGCTCCGATTCATATGCAAATGGTGTTCCACTGCATCTCTCCTTCTTACTAATCATATTTTATAGCTGATAAATTCCTGTAAAGCTGCAGCAAGACAGGTTTGGCTCCTAGGCCACATATTGAATGTCACAGAATATACCTAAGCATGAACTGATGAACTAAATTAGGAGAGCCCCCACATTTTTATTTTTGAGCCATCAACATACAAAAAAAATTTGGACTGAGAATATTTGACCGTTTGAGTAGAGTTGAATAAAAGTTGACGAGTATCTCCCACAAAGAAGGGGGTTCTGAGCAACAAAGTAGCAATGGCTTAAACAATAAGGCAGAGCACTGCTCAATCTTTGAGAGCTGTATCCCTGATTCTTGTCAATTTTCATTCACGAAAAATTAATATCCTGTCATCTTAATTTAAAAATAAATCCTCTGTACCTCTAAAGGAATGGCACTGGGCATGGTGGTGCTCACCTATAATCCCAGGGGCTCAGGAGGCTGAAGCTGGAGGATAGCAAGTTCAAAGCCAGCCCCCCAAGTTAGTGAGGCCCTAAACAACTTAGTGAGACCCTGTCTCAAAATTTAAAAAATAAGAATAAAGAGGACTGGCGATGTGGCTCACTGGTTAAGCGCTCCTAGGTTCAATTCCCAGTACCAAAAAAGAAAGGAAGAAAGAAAGAAATACTGTTAGGCAACAAATTGTTAGCTCTATTTAAATTATGTACAGTTGGAAGAGAAATGGAGTTTCACACATTGTGTGTTTGTGTTCCTCAGAGCACCCAGGAGAGCTTTGCCCCCAGGAAGTAGTCAATAAATGGTTATTGAATTTAGAGTGTCCTTCTTTCCAATCAGTGAGGTTTAATCTATTTCCAATTCAGAATGCCTATTAATTTTTCAGCATTACTAAGCCTTTTAAAAAATCCATTTTGGGATGTGCTTAAGAGTTCACAGCAAATACTATTATATAAATGATTAAGAGAAAACTGTTAAATGAAGCATGCTTATTCAACACACCAGCAGCCATTGGTAAAATGTAATTTAATTTAATCGTTTAAATTTACATTGTTAATGTACAAGAGCATTTCTTTCAAACCACAGGTTAACACACACTAAAGAGCAATGCTGTTGGAGGAGCAGAGGAACTTGGGAAAACTCTGCTATCTGAAATAAAAGCAAGGCACTCTCCATTAACAGCTGGTGGATTCCTGATTTCCGCCCACGGAAGGCATGTTCACACTGAGAGAGCTCTCCCACAAGGGGAAGAATCACCTGCTTCAATGCTTCTTGTCCTCTTCTGAGCTAGTGTGGTCATCCACTCTATACACTGGTGTGTCAACATTAAGACAGAGAGAGAGAGAGAGAGAGAGAGAGAGAGAGAGAGGAGGGAGAGGGAGAGAAAGTTGAATTGATCGCTGACTTGGGAGGCTCTCATAGTTGTAGTAACTATGGAAGACAGAAGAACACTGGCTATCATCTTTATTTTCAGCACTGGTGTCTGGACCTATAACTAGAAAAGCTTCTTCATGCCTTCCAATCAATAGATAGGAGGGCTAAAAAAAAGTCCTTTTCCTTAGATCTGAAGGATGTTAAAAAAAAAAAAAAAGTAACAGCATTTCTCTAGGGCTCTGTGTTTTTGTTTTGCTTTGCTTTTCCTTCACAGACATGACAAAACAAGGATTAACTTTCCAAATACTCATGGTGCACAAGAAGGTTATGTATGCACAGTACTTCTAATTTATTCAAATTCAATTTGAATTTGGTCTGAAGCTATCTTGTATGAAATGTTAGCTTTCCTGATATTTAATAATGTTTATTATGTTTGCATATAGGCTCAAAAAAATTAAAGCAAAAGTACTACCTTATTCACGGTTATCTTCAGGTAAAATGTTAATATTAATGGTTATGTGTAAAAGCCTGTTTTTCTATAGATGCAGTAAGTTGAGAAAGAAAGACTATGGAAGGTGAATTAAGTCTTAGTCTTGATTCTGTTACTAGCTGTTTGTCCTTGGGTAACTCTGTATCCCTCAACGGGCCCCAGTTTTCTCCTCTATGAATTTCAGGAAGTTGGACTGTTTTACAAGTTAGGCCCTTTGCAAATCTAACACTTCAAAATCCTAACATTCCAGGCCCTATCATCTTGATATAAAAATAATAATCTTTCATAAAAGCTTACACAAACATAATACATGATCAAATATCAGAATGACTCTTGGAAAAGAAAGTATATGATTTGCTATCTGGGTTATACTTTGCAGCAATTAGGCAATTCATTTGGCATTTGATTGTATAATTTAATGACAATATAAACAGCATAGTTTTGTTATTTTTCCTTTAAAAAGACTAAAACAAAAATGATTTAAAGCTAACAAAAACTACTGTGACATCAGTTTGACATTCAAAGTTTGTTTCTTAGCAAAATGGCCAAAGATATTTTGACTTGATACAGAGTATATAATATAAAGACTTTTAGACCTAAAAATCTTCAAACATTATTTGAATTTAGCAAAACATAAGCAAAATTTTAATATCAAAGTGCTAAACAGTACTGCCTTAAAAGTCACTGCAAATGAACCATAAAATAACGGCATGGGAAGTGACATTTATTGTACAAATGGTTAATAAAAAGACACATTATAAATATATATATGTAACCTGCTATATTTATATATATATATATATATTTGTTTATTTAATTTCTAATTGGTGTATCCAAGTCACTGTGAACACCCCATTTAATTATTCTGTAACTCAGCTTCCACGAGCTGGTGGTCTTGCAATAAATACAGGCAAAGCTATTACAATATAACGTGCATACAAATGTTTATACAAATAAGGACACTGCAACAAATTATCTCATAATCATATGGCATTAACAGTAGAAACATACAAAAGGGAGTACGAACACGGAATGTTGAAACGCAGCCCACTAATTTCTTCTAGTACTCACATTAATACTATTTTTTTAAAAAGAAGACTTGCTTACTCTCCAAAATTGTCTCTTTAACCAATAACAAAAATTAAATTTTATATATAAAAATCCTTATTGTCCCTGGTGCTTACCCTGTATGACCCAGTTTCTACTCATTCGCATGTTTTCGTCTGGGGATCAAATACTTGACTGATTCATCAAATGCTCCTCTCTGGCTTTTGAATGAATGTATCAGTAAGCTGCTACAACTGAAGCAAGTTTAGAACACTCTGGTGGGGTCCATGGAACACAACCAGAACAGGTGTATATAATCCATTTTATAATCTGATCCCCTTTTGGGACAGCTGAACAGTCAGCAGGGATCTAGTTCTATCAAAAATGCCCAAAAAGTCTTGGATGGGCCCGATCTTAGAAGGGTTCTACAGGGCGGGTGGATAGAGCCTTTTGCTAGGAAAATTAGCATGTCACTTGCTAACATGACTGCCTCCTTTTTATTTCCATAGAAAATAAAGGAGAGTTCATGAACAAGACTTAATAAGACAGCACTTTAAAAAATTGCACTTGTATATGGAAGCGAACGGCCATTATCATTTTGCTATGTTTGATTTGTAGGTAATCCTTCATTCTTTCATCATTAGTTAAAATAATTGAAAGAAATTAAGAAAAGGGAATTTCTGCCTTGTTTGCACCACATACGTACAGGAAGTATGATCTAAAGGGATCAGTCTTAAGACACATCCTACCCTGGTGAACAACCCTTGGCTGTTCTTGTTTTTAAATACAAAGCAACCATAATTGTATTCCCCAGGAAGTTTTAAACAGTTATATTATCCTTTTCTCTTCTTCTTCTTCTTCTTCTTTTTTTTTTTCCTGCTGGGATAGCATCATCCAAAAGTGCTTTTTTAGCAATTTCTTAGAAAACCCTCATGAACTATACCCCTCCAGCCCCACCCTCCAAAGCCTAATTATAAAACACAACCCCAACACAATTCTCTGCAAGTTTTCTGGCTTTAGGTTGTAAGGAAAGTTGCCAGAAAAAAAAAAAAAAGAAAAAAGAAAAAAAAAACCACAAAGAAGAAGAAGTCTTTTGCCTTTTACAGGAGCTGCTTTTTCTCTGAAGGAAGGACAGAAAGTGATAGTGTCCAGACCATCCCTTTGCTGCTTGGCAAGCAGGTGCCAGCAGAAGAAGCTGCTCCCTGCTCAGGCTGCTCCGGCTTAGAAAGGTAGGGTATCCAGGAAGAGCTTGTCGATGATGGAAGGCGGAGCCACCAAGTCTTCCAGCTTCAGGTAGAAGATTCGCTGGAGGCCCAGGGTGCAGATCTTCCTCAGTTCTACCAGGGCACTCAGCACCTTGGGCTCGGTGGGCTCCAGAGCCTGTCCCTTACTCTGGTGGTCTTTTAAGCTGCTTGTGATCTTGTTGCATAGCTCCTCCACTCTCTTTGGTTCTTTTAACCCATGTCTTTCTGCAGAGGGATAGAACAGAGCAAGTTTAGGAGGTGGCTGTATCTCATGACCCTTTAAATCCCTAATCAAGGTCTGAGCCCCTTCCTGCCAGTTGAAATGGTGTTTTACGATCAAAATACCTTTCCTCTGAGAGCTTGTTCCTGGCCTCTGTATCAAACAACACTAGGGGTTGAATCCCAGTCCTGACACTTAACTTGCTGCCTGTCATTGAGGAAGTTTCTTTACCTCCATTTCTTTATGAGATGAACAGAATGATCAACTCTGGGAGGGCCAACTTAGGTGAATAACATGAGTGAAGCACACAATTTCTGGCACACAGCCACGCTGAGTGCATGATAGGACTGTTACTATTTTGTATACATTACCCTGCTAAGGTCTCACAAAAGCCCTATCAGTAGTAGACAAGTCTCTTTCAGAGTGAACTGGAAACACAACTAGGCAAATGAATTTACTTGAGGGAGGTGGAGAGGCTGTAATGTTCTATTTGCTAATGCAAGAGCTGCCCTGTAAGACCCAATCCAAAGTGCATTCTGTTTTCAGGCTAACCAGATTGAGAAGATTCCAGCTTTTCTCTTTCTCTTTCTCCCCCCTCCCTTCCAAACACCCACTGAACTACACCTGATGCTCTGTACAAAATACATGTGTCATCTTGCCATTGAGGCTGAAAAGTCAAAGAGAAGTGGAAGAGTTCTGGAAGGGTGTAGGCAAGCATTTAATAACATGCTAACACACGAAAACCACTATCTGATATTGTTTAAAACAATATATAAAATGATCCCCATGCTAAATATTATGGTCTACTTTTTGAATAAAGTTGAGACATTTTCCCAAAGCCACCCAGCTGCTAAAAGCTGGAATTTGAACCACATCTTCAAAGCAGATTCTATACTCTTTGCAGCCACCGCTGCATCTCCCTAGAATGAGAAAGGAGCCTGACACCCAATACAAGTCTTCCAGCTCTCCCTCAGCCTTTAAATAGCAATGCCTCTTTCCAAAGATCCAAACTTGGTCTCTGTTATCTCAAAAGTTTTCTTCTTTTATTATATTTACATGTAAAAAATCATAATTCTTCAGAGATGGAAGACATCCCTCTAAAGGGAAATCAAACATTAGTTTCTAATTTCCCCTAGATTTAGTTATTTTAGTTGGAGATATTTTGTTTGAAAAGTTATTTCCCCAAAGCAAGAGCCAATCAGAAAACGAAGCATCTAGCCACACATTTTTCTCTTTTCTTGTCTCAAATAAGAGAGGCCTGGGAACCAGGAAATCTGCAATCTCCCCCAAGGGCTAGTTGTATGTGACTTGGGAGAGTTGCTATCTCTCTAGGACCTTGTCAAGGGAGGAGGTTGGATTTAACGACCTCTAAAATCCCTTCCAGCTCTGATCTATTTATTACATTAAAGCGCTACCATGATAATTGCCAGCAATGGACGGTACCTCTGTGGATTTTGATTTGCAGGTGTCCCTTCTCAAAGCAACACGGTATAGAGAAAGGAGTACTGGGCTTGGAGTTAGAGCTGAATTCCAGGGCTGATTTTATCACTTACTGGCACACTTACACACTTAAGTGTGACCTAATCTCTCTAAGGATTAGTGTCTTTATAGGAAAATGGGAATGATGGGGTGGTGACTATAACAAAACCCCACCTCTGTGGGCAGTTGTGGGGCTCAACTAAGATGGCGTTACATGAAAGCATTCTGTCCACTGTAGAATGCCATGCACGTGGGAGAGTCAGCACCTTAAGACAATGACCACAACTGCAAGATGGAGCAATGAAGTCCCCTAATTCCCAAGCTCTGCAATGCATGCCTTTACTTTCCCCAGGGAATTATTAGCTAATCAGCCCAGGTGCAAACCTTTCCCCTTGGCTTATCTGTACTAAATACATAGACCCTGGGTTTCAGTCTCAAAAGGACCTAATCATGAACTTCAAAAGAAATCCTGCCTGCTGTGATGTTCTGCCCTCCCCCCCCCCCCAAAAAAAAAGAAAGCATAAAAAGCAGGCTGCAAATTTTATAATAAATTTCAAGAGCTACAAAATGTTCATAGTCTCTGACCAAGTAATCCCACTCTTGGGATTTATCCAAAGGAAAAATTCAACAGAAAAAAAAAACTGTATGTATATAGAAGTTTGGTGCATATTATCTTTTAAACCCCCCCCAAACTCCAGTAACAAAAACAAACAAGCAAAACACTAGAAAAAGCTAAGGCGTTAAAGAATCAGTGGATTGTTGCATAAAAAATGGTATGTCCACTTAATGAAAGATTCTGTAGGTGTTAAAAAGGACAGACATGAAGAGTTTGAAGTAACATGGAAAAACACCTATATCGTCAAATAAAGGGTAAAATATTAAAGAGTATCCGGCTTTGATCACATCTATGCAAAAATTATTTCTGCATGTAGAGGAGGAAAGGAAACAAAAAAATGTGAAAATATTTATGAGAGAGTTGGATAACTTTTCTACCTTTCTTTTAAAATCTCCAGGTTAGTGCTGTTTGTATAATAATGTTAAAATAGAACACGTTGGGAGCCGGTGCTTTGTGAAAGCCTCTAGTAGCTATAATGTGGTGAAGCACCATCTTGCTGATACTAAATTCTATTAGCACTGAGATATATCAAATTAGATTCACAAGCCAGGGAGAGATGCGTTTCTCAGAATTAAATACCAGTGTCCTGAATTGTGAGCTTTCCTTTCCTTTTGGTGCCTCGTGTCGTACAGAATATTGGAGATCCTATATTCATTATGGAGATGAAGAAACTGAGCAATTTGCTGGCTGGATTTCTGGAGGGGGCTGACTGTAGAACCCTGTAGCCAGACTTTCTCATGGCCAAACTCACAGAAGGGGCCTCGGAGTTTTCCCTGCTCTCCAGCCAGTTGCGCCTGCTCAATAACTATGGCAACCATTATTTATTCAGTGAATTCAAGTGGAGATCGATACCTCCTGCCAGCTGGATCAACCCTAGGCCTGGAATTCCTTGAGGAATTCAGAGACACTCCTGTTGGAAGCCAAAGGCACCTCAACCCTCCTTTGTTGTTTTGAACAGCCACTGGATTTGTGGCTTCTTTACTTTTCCAAAAGGGCTAAGATAAAATCAGTCTCCATGCAAACTACTGCCAGCAGCTAGGAGGATTTTTACATCACTAGGGAGTCACTAAGTGTCTGGTACCTTCCCAGCCATTTGAAATTCCTTAAAACCCCAATCACTGACATTTAGATGAAGGGACCCCTTTCTTCTTACAGCTTGGTAAACATAGCTGCACAGCTGATGTATGGAGAGTTCATACATTCTGGGGGCAATCAGACATTTGGATTTTCTCCTTTATAGAGATTTTTACAAAGACCATTTTGGTTTAAGATCTGTGTCTGCCATTACAAAACAAGTTTCTTGGAATTTTTTTTTTTTTTTTGCATTTTGATCTACATAATATTTATCCCATACTTTAGTATTTTAACTCAGGCAGTATGTATTCAAAACTTCAAAGTACAAAAGGACCTAATAATAGATTTATGTAGCTCAATCATTATGTATGTAACTTAGAAAGGATTTGAATCACTAAGTTCAAATTTCCACCTAAGAGAGGAATCTCTACTATGAGATAGTGCAAGGAGACATAGGTACCAGCTGAACTGTGAGGGTCACTATCTCAGCCTGATAAGAAAAATATATTTACTAGCACTTTCATTAGACTCTTTTATTTTGATTATTTTATCTCACCCTCACAACAACCTGGTGAATTAGGCAGGCTAAAGATTATTTTTAATGAATAGTTAAGGCTAAGACTCAAAGAGTTAAGTGACTTGCCCTGGGTCAAAATGATCAAGTGGCTAATTTCTTTCATTAAAGAAGATACTTCTTTAATGCCAAGTGCAGAGATACTTCTTTTATACCTGCCTAGTTTCTTTCTTTGAATACCTCTAATTGTTAAGAAGCATCTTCTGTCCCAGTCTCCCTAACATACCCTCTGACTTTCTGTATACCTACCTCTTTCAAAAAATATTTTTTGAGTACCCATTCCATTGTAATGTTATAGCTGCTGGGGTTGGAGCAGTGAAGACAGCAGATCTTAACCTGTGTGTGCAGTTAACACCTAAGGACACAGCTGGATGTCTGTGCATTTTGTTCACCTGTGCCAGATGTCTTTGCTGAGCAGGAGAGGACAGGAGGGGGGGCAGAGACGGGGGAGAGGGGGGAGAGGGAAGATCTTGATTGGGTTCATGCTCATGTTTTTTCATCTTCATCTGGTTAAGACCTATTCCTTTTTTAGATCTTGGTCCAAGTATTTCTTCAGGGAGGCTTTCCTTTTTGTTCCTAGTCTAGATCACATTCTCCCATGGCATTCTTCTCATGCCCTTTGCAGGATATAATACTTTGAAATCAGATATAAAGGTGACAATTGCCTGCCTCTTTCATCAAACTCAAGGTCCACGGGGAAGTGGACTGTATTTGTTCTCCACTGTGTTTCCAGCATCAAGCCTAGAACTACGTGACTTCCAATAAATAGCTGTTAAATGAATATATAAGCAGAGGATCAAGGACATGTTAAAAATAGTTAACGAAATACTAAAGTTGTAAGGTGTTCTGATTAAATACACAGATTGGCAATTATTATAACAGTAATAGCAAAGAGCTTTAGAAACCTCCCACATCAGAAGCTTTGGAACCAGATTTCCTGGCTATACCTCCTAGCTTGGTAACTTCAGGTCTGTTTCCACATTTTAAAAAATAGGGATAATATTGGTAGTTGTTTCATGGGCTGTTGTGAGAATTAAAGGAGTTATTACATGTAAAGTATTTGGAATAATGCCTAGCATTTAGAGAGCACTTAATAAATATTTGCAAATATCCTCTACATTTAAAACTCAACTCATTATGTTTCCTTTCAAATCAGCCAGGTTTCTAATTCGTTTATTAATGATATCACAATCTTCCCCACCCCTCTCATAATAATCTGACAATTCCTTCCCTGAGTGGCCCATTGATTGAATTTGTCCCAAGAAATTCAGTTAGGGGCTGGGGATGTGGCTCAAGCGGTAGCACGCTCGCCTGGCATGCGTGTGGCCTGGGTTCAATCCTCAGCACCACATAAAAAACAAACAAACAAACAAACAAACAAAAAGACCAAAGATGTTGTGTCTGCCGAAAACTAAAAAAAAAAAATTAATAAATAAATATTAAAAAAATTCTCTCTCCCTCTCTCTAAAAAAAAGAAAAGAAATTCAGTTATTATCTCTGCAATGTTCTTTGCATCTATCTCCTCTTCAGTACCAACTTCCTCTCAACTAGGTGTTCAATACCCGCTACCTAAAATGTTTTAATAGCTCCTGACTAGTATTCCTGCTTCCTGTCTCTGCTGTAACCCATCTCAGGTAATTCCAAATTCATTTATTAAACAACATCAAACAAATCAACATGTGTATAGCCTAGCACTGAGTATTTAAAAATGGTAGCTATTATTTTCAGAGAATCCCCACAGCCAATAGGGAATGGTCTCCAGATCAGTAGCATCAAGTAGCATCTGGTTAGGAACGCAGAATCTCAAGCCCTGCCCCAGACCCACCTCATCAGAATCTGTACCTTAACAAGATGGTGTGTGTGTGCATGTGAGAGCTGGAGCTCTGCTCTAGTCAGTCCTTGTCCCTAGAACTTGCTTAATTCATCTGTCCCTAGGATTCATCCAGCCTCCCTCTGTCAACCCCCAGGCAGTGAACTCACTCCCCAAAGCAGCTCATTCCATTTTAGATAATTCTGTCTATGAGAATTCACTCCCTAGGGGAGCTTATTCTAGTTTCAAATAATTCTGTGGTAGTTTCTTATATTGAGCTAAATTTTGCTATCTTATATTTTCAGTTCTGCCTGAAGTCCATACAAGGAACATCAAATTCTCTTCTTCCTGGCAGAAAGCAGGGGATGAGGAAAGGGATGGGTGGTAGCTGTCAGGAGCGCCCTCAAGGAAAAATGAACTCTCTTTTTGAGTAGGCTGGCTCAGAGACAGCCAACAATTCCAGCCAAAGGGGAAGGAGAGGCAGGAGAAATGTATTTGTAACCAAAAGCACCAAGAAATAGGACTTCCTGTTCTGAGCTCCACCTCTTTCTCTAGGAAGCCATGTCACTGCTACTTCTCATGTCACATATGACATCCTTTACCTACAGCCAGCTCCAGAGACACTGAGCCCACGCTGGTCAGGAAGCCACAAGTCAGTCGGCAGTCTGTGTTGAGGTGTGGTAGTACTTTTCAGTCTGACTGTCTTTGAGTAGGTGGGTGTCTGTCTCTCCAACAAGACCACAGACTCTTTCAGGGTAAAGGATTGTGTACCTGGCACGTAGCTGATACTCCATAAATATTATCTGCCTTGTACACTTCCAAGAAGAGCTAGCTATTCTCCTGAGAATCCATAAAAAATGTAAGATAGCTAACATTTAGGATATTAACACTGCAGGTTTGTCTTAATTTTTTTCTCTGCAAAGTACACATTAACTCATTCAATTTTGACAAGAAACCTACACATAGTCAGCATTATCTGCCATGGTCTGAATGCTTGTTTCCCACCCTGTCCCACTGATGTGTTGAAACCTAATCCCCAATGTGATGGTATTAAGAGGTGGGGCCTTAAGATCATGAGGAAAGAGCCCTCATGAACGTGGTTAGTGGCCTAATGGAAGAGGCTCAAAGGAACTTGATTGTCCTTTCTCCCATATGAGGAACAGTAAGAAGGCACCACCACCTGTGAAATAGACCAGACACCAAACCTGTGGCTGCCTTGATCTCAGACTCGCTGGCCTCCAGAAGTGCAAACAATAAATTTCTGTTTTTTTTATCTTACCTTAGGCATGTCCCTTTAAGAAATGAGAAAGCTGATATTCAGAGAAGGTAAGAAATTTCCCAAGATTGTTTATCTAGGAAGTGGGCTGGTAAAAACTTGAACTCAGATCTCCAATCTCCAAAGCCTGGAGCCACTCTTTTTCAAACTATATTACTTGACAGTTTTACACCTAGTTTTCCTAGTAATGTTGCCGATGGCCATAGCTGATGCAAAAAACAGGGTAACCAGGTAACCATTTAGAGTGAGCAGGGGAGCTCTGGAAAGACAGGTGGTGGAAGGTGTGGCAGGATCAGCCACCCGTCTGTCCCTGCCACGTCACCGTTTCACCACTTTCTGCTCTTGATTCTGCCGTCCTTCCTCCTTTTCCGTCTTAGAGGTCATGTTCCATTAAGACCAAGAAAAATACAGATAGAAGAGAAAGGAGTCATTGTCTTGCCTGACAGAAGACCTGAGTGTGGAAAAGAAAGCCATGGGGAATTTTTTTTTTTTTTTTTTTTTGCAAAGTGGCATTTGGGGACATTCGAGATTCCCTCCACCATCTGGTCCAAAACAATCCTTTCCATCTATTTTCCCCTATTACTATGTGGAAAACACATTTTTCTCCGAGGTTAAGTCATAATATCAGGTCATAAGGTCAACCTCTCCCAGATGCAGTTGTTGCCCTGAAAATCTTTTCAATTTCCCCTAAGTGCAGGACATGCTCTCACCACAAGGCCTGGGAACCATAACCCACAGTGGTTTCCTATCTGCTCTCTCAGGCTCACTCCAGAACATATGGTCATCGCACTCTGTTCCTTGCCCTCTACTTTCTACTGAGATCGTAGATATGATTTAATACATGCATAATGCACATGTTTTCCCCCAAATGTGCTTAAGTGTTCCACTACCATGCCCTTGGCATCTGGTTTCCTTGATCTGGAATGTTCTTTATATCTTCCCATGTCCTGATTGATGCTACTTCTTTAGGAAGTCATTCATGACCAACACCTCCACTGTCTGCATCCACTAACAGCTGGCAATTTATCTGGACTTCTCCTGCACCGAATTAGTCCTTTTTCAGGATATGAGCAGTCATCACCATACATAGAGTTCATTATATCATAATCATATGTGACTTCCTGGTAGACTATACACTTCCCAACACCAGAGTCCATGTCTGCTCATCTTCACATCCCAAGGGACTATCACAGTTCCTGGCCCATACTTATTTAATAAATGGATAGTTATAAACACTAACTTCTGTTTGGAGGGCTTCTTATTTATTAAACACAATCAACTGCACCAGATATCAACACACTGGCATCCCATCAGAAGTAAAGTATTTCCATTACTCCAGGAATGTAGCACTGGCCAAAGGTAAAGGTTAGGGTACATAAACCAGGGACCTAAAAACATTTAAAATCACAACTGTGGGGAACTCCCTATTACTGTAGGAAGGGAGAGTGATCTTAAAAGAAACCATTTCCTGCCCCGCCTCAGCACCTAGTTTTTCATGAGGGGGCCTAGAGAGAATAGGAGGAAGAAGGAAAAAGAATTGGGGTGGAGGGGAAGCCATGTTTATCTAAGTCACCAATATTTTCCAGGTTCTTAATGCTTATCTGGAAGCAAGACTTGCTAAACTCCTAAGACCCTATTTCACTTTTATGAATTCTTCTCTGGTTTACCAACAGATGATTCTGGGACGATTTTTCTAATACCCATAGCCCAGTTGACTTTCCACAATTCCTCTTTATGATAATGGAACTTATTCAGAAGATTCATGTGAGCCCACAATCAAATGAAAGTTATTGTCCACAACAATATGTTCTTCTTCCCAGGCAGCCCCTCTTCTGCTATTTCCTGACGCTTTTACAGACTTCACACCCAGCCATCAATCACAAGAGAGTGCTGACTTATTTTCCTTGTGGGTTATAACCACGGCCCCTGTAAGAGCCGTAAGAGCCGGCTCTGCACAGGCTGGCTGGGCTGAGGACTGGAACTAGAGCTGGCTTGTAGGGGAGGACAAAAGACACAGCCCTAAAGCCCCAGGGCCCTTGGAAAGTGCAGCTTACTTACTTTAATACTGTGTCCTCCCTCAAGCCTCTCTCAAGGGTCCAAGGAAACAATCCCCAAACCTACTGCCTTCTAAAGCCATCACCTGTTTCCTTCCAATGCTAGGTTTGATTTCAGACCAGACAGGGCTTCCAAGGAGAAAGAGCAGGTGTATGCTTAATTGGGGCTTGGGGAGGAGGGAGAGAGCCTCTGCCACTCTCATCCCAAGCAGGAAGGCAGGTGGATTGTATGTCTATCCTGAGTTCAGCTTCACTACATCACAAATTCAGTTTTCTGTAATCCACACAGTTACCCCATGGAATAGATATTGTTATTCACATTTTACAAAAAAGGGAAACTGAAGTTCAGATAGAAGAAATCCATTACTCAATAGTTTGATTCCAAAATCCATGCTATTTCTGCCATGCCAAATTACCGCCTCCTCCAGGAAGTCTCCATATGAATGGGCAGGAGGCTGAACAGCTATAACCATAGCACACAGCAAATGGGACAAAGACTGTCCCCACCCTTCTGACTCTGTACTCCACACTGAACTGCCAATCTCCCCTGGTAGGGACTGCCTAGCATCCACATATCCTGGTCTCTAAGTTACCCATCAATTTCCACCTGAAGAGGAAAACAACAATCACCAAAGAGATGTAGGCTTCTGGGGCGAGACTTTCTCTTAAGCCACAGCTCTCACTGTAGAACCGGCCACTGTTTCACTTTTAGTCTCCTTCCTGCCCTAATTTGTGCTCAAAACCATAAGTCAGGTTAGATCTTTCTAAAGTGTGAGCCTGGGCATCATGCTCCTCTGGACAAAACTTCTGTGGCACCCACTGCTCTCAAGATAAACTCCCCCTGCCTACTTAGAGGTGGAATGTTCTTCATACCCTGCCCCACCTGGCCTGTGGCCCAGTAGCATCTCCCATCACTCTATTATTCAGTCATTTCAATATTTTTTATTCATGCCTGGAATTCTCTTTCCTTCTCTCCTAGCCTGGAGACAGCCTCTGCTCTCATGAAGGACCAACTCCTGACTGTGGTCTCTTCTGAGAAGACCACCCTCACCAATCATCCCTCAGCACTTTGTACTCACACCCTCATCTCCACTGAGCACTCAACACCCTCCCTCACATGCATGAGTCTGTGTGTTCTGTCTCTTCCAGGGATGTGTACTATCAACTTGAAAAGTAATGGCAGGTGTCACAGCACCTAGGTAAGTGGACATACATCGATTAACTAGACCTAAGACCCATCTCCATGGAGATGTGGCAATGGTCTGGTTTTGCTGGCAGAAATCTGAGGCTGGATCTAATTTTTGTTTTTTTGTCTTCTTAAAATGAACTAAATTCCATAGTTTGTGGTATTGAATGTCTAACTTTCCTAGGAAGAGCTGAATGGTTCTAAAATCGAGTTGAAGAGCTTTGAGGCAAAGGAAGCCTTTGAACCAGTTTCATTAACAATCTTGCTGGAATAAAACACTTGGGCCTTAAATGTGCTTGTTTTCTTTAGGTGCTGTGGCATGCTATTGGAAAGTCCTCTAGATGGAATCCATACTCTCTTGAGACTGCCTTTGTTTTTGTTTCATATGTAGAAGTCAGTAGCAGCCCCATCAAAAGAAGTGAGTGTCTCATCCAGAACCAAAAATCAAGAGGAAATTGAGCTCCCTTTGAAATGAACATGCTAGTGCCTCATTTCTAACTGCAGCATGTGCCATTTACTTTACTTTGCCTTTAAGATTGGGTCAAACGATGCACCAGCCCAGCCTCCGAAGGCATACAACGCATCTCACTTTAGCTCAAAGGAGAGACCCCAATATGGTGTGTGTGACCAATGCCTGGGTAAACCAATGCACATCTCTGATGCATCTAAAACAGGATGTGCTCAGGCCTTTGGAAACTCACCACCTGCCTGAAAAACATTTCCTCCAGCCAAGAGCATATCAGGTTTGATCTTCACCCTTAGTTCACAGACTAGCCTGTGTTGAGTCTGACCAAAAAGACAGAGATGAGACCTGGACCTGGCTAGTCCTTTCCGGACCACATTGTCCGTGGCTATCACTGCCTCACCAGGCCCCAGTCTGACTGAAAATGATGAGAGCTAACGGAAAACTCTGTTAGTGTGGAGGGGAAGGGGTGTTGGGGCTGGGCCATGTAACCACAGGCAGATGGTTGGTATCTCCTCTCCCATCCAAAATCCCCACTTCTTTGTCTTCCTAAAGATAGAAAGGGAGACAGAAATCTAGAAGGAGAGTAGCATTTATTTATGCTTCTAGTTTTAAAAACTGTTGAGCTATTTTTGCTTTTGACAAATATCCATTTTCCTCAGTCCTCTCCCAACAAAGTTAATAAGTCAAGTTGTCATTTATATATCTGCAGTTCTTTGATTTTACTTTGGCTTACTGGAGAGGGAAGACTTGCAACCTCTGCCCCACAGGGATGGGCTAGTTAAGCTAATCTTTCTTGGAAACCTTTGTAAAAACAACTCTGAAGCAGCTAGTCCAACGGTCAACAGAGCTCTGCTAGAAAGGCTGATTTTCATACAGTGGGTTTGTTGACAGTGGTAACCACCAATAAGCTAGAAATCCCCTTTACTAGAAGCACATGACAGCAAGCTGAAGACACATTTCCTTGTTTAAACTAGACTAACCATCACAGGTTTCACTGAAGTGGGTCATTTTCACAATGTTCTTATGTGTGTGCCATGGCCAAGGCCAGAATCCACCTGGATCACTTTGGGATTCAGCAAGGTCAGGCTTACCTGTGATCATGCTCAGTGCTGACAGGCAGGCTAAGGCTTGGATATCAAGGTTCAGGCTCTGCAAATTTAAGGAAAAGTCTTTAATGGAGTCGAGCCACTCCCCAAATCCACGAAGGCACTGAAGTCGGTGCAGGACAAGTCCATTGCAGAACACAAACTTATCTTCAGCAGTGTTTGACCTGGGGGGGCGGATGAGAGGAGACACATGAAACAGGTCTGTTGGGTCTGGCCAATATGATAACATGATAACAGGCAGACAGCCAAGGGGCAGTGTTCAGAATCTCAAGGGTACTGTAAAGTATGCTGAGGCACCTCCACGGAACAAGACTATGTACCCAGGGGGTAAACAACTGGTACTGCCTGTCTGCAATAACTTATGGGGGAGCATCAGCCCCAGGCAAGATAGTTTCATGACACCTGTCTTATTCCTCCATTCAGTTGCTGGCTTGCCCTTGGACAGGATATGGAGTAGCAGACAATCATGGACTACAGAGGTGAAGCCCAGTGACTGGTCCCATGGAGCTCCTGAATTGGGCTTGTCCCTTATTTTCTTAAATGCCAAAACAGATAAGACCTGAGGCTAGACACTGTAATTCCATTGTGCAGATTGTAAAAGCATCAAGTCCTACCAAGCACCAGAAGTCAATCACAAACTAAAAACTGAACTAACTGAAAATTTGTATTTCCTTCTCTCTTTGAACAGTGGGGCTGCAGAGGGCTATTTATGTGGCTTGGTAGTAAAGTGCTTGTCTATCATGCATGAAGCACGGGGTTTGATCCCCAGCACCTGCCCCCCAAATTAGAAAATGATTATTTCCATAATCATCATAATCATTCCATTCATCTCTTAAGAAAGGTGCTCTGGAACCTCTAGTTGGACATGATAGCTTAGCAGTGTGACCTTGGACATTCCTTAAATCTCTCTGGGACTTCCTTTCCCTTATCCATAAAACAGGAATTCAAATTGTTAACTCCTAAGGTATTCAAGGGAATTACATAAAATAAAGGATTGGACAGCCCATGCACTGTGCCTTTAGTACACAGGAGGATGCAAAAATATTAGTGGTAACTAATTCTGAATTCCACGTGGTCCTTAATTTAATCTTAGTTTAACTTTATAATATCTTACTACACATTTATCTATGTTGGCCTGTCACATTCACAAGTCAACATGCTTTTTGGATGAATAGCTTTATTCATTCCTTCACTCAGCAAGTATTTACTGTGCACCAAGTATGCACCATTACTAGAGCCAGGCACTGGAGAAAACTTGGTGAATGAATAGGACAGATATGGTGCCTGCCTGAGTGGAGCTTACTGTCTACTCTGCTGTGCACATATTAGATGACAGTCACAGTGCTGCTGGGCTCTGGCATGCACTGAATTGGCTGCATTGAGCTAATTACTGACACTATAATTGTAACTTCACCTTTCCTCTTCCCCTGATCCTGCCACACAAGGCACATAGGACAGAACGATTCAATCTTAGAGTTTAAACATGGGCCTATGACTGTGGGAATCCAAATGAACAGAGCACAGGTTAAACACGCAGGTGCTGGATTTCTTCCTATATGATTTAGTGAAGTGTTGGTATCATCTCCTAAGAATAGGAAGATGGAAATAAGCATGCATGAATAAAAACAGTAATAAAGTTTAAAAAAAAAAAGAGCTAACTGTGGGATATATGAGAGGAGCTTGGAGAGATCTGAAGCCTTTTGAAAAATCACTTCCTCTTGTGTTTGGTGTTACTGAGCATGAGAGGCTGGACCAAATCTTTTGATGGTGTGTGTGTGTGGTGGTGGTGGGGGGTGCTGTTCTTTTGGAGTAAAAGCTGGGGGTTGTGAAGCTGTGGAACTCTTTAGAGCCCCATCAAATATATAGAACAATAACTTGCAATAGAAACTTAAGAGGTAAACACAGTGTTCCCAAGCAAATACTTACTCCCAGGAAATACCGTATCCACCATGAGAATCTTCCTAGAACCATAGAATATCAAGGCTGTTAGGGACTTCAGACATCAGCACATTCATCCTCCTTATTTTACAAAGGAGGAAGCTGGATTTCCAGTAAGGCAATAACCTGCTCAGGCTCTCACAGCAAACGCATGTTAGAATTGGGACTAGAACCCAGAAGTCCTAGTTGCCTCCTCAGTGTTCCTTCTGCTACCTACTGCTAGTGTTTCTAATACCTGATCATATTTCCTATTTGCTCCTTGAGCAAACTTTTCGCCAATTATTTGGTTGCAAACAAAGAATTTTGAAATCTTTTTCAAAGGAAGAAATAGACTGAAGGAAAATGAAATCATAGTAATTACCTGATGGAAAGTCTGAGAACAAACAGCTCCAAAAAGGCTGATTCTATAAGTAATGTCTGATCTTCTTTGGGGAGATCAGTAAATCCTGGAATCTTTTCTGCCCAGCTTCTGGATACATCAATGGAGGCTGTCAGAAGGTTGTAGAACTGTTGCACGTGCTCAGCATCTGTGCCTGCAGTGGCCTGGTCAGTGGGACAGTACTAAAATGCAAATCACAGAGAGCAGCGTCATCCCGATTCCTTGGTAATAATACCACCATTTACAAACTGGCTCTTCCCAGTCTATCAATGCCTCAATCTTTACATTTATTTTAAGGTTCCAAGGTTTATAAAATCCTTTTGCATTCACAGTCTCATCTGATTCTCACAATGGCCCCGTGACATCAAAAAGTGAATTCATTATTATTACTCAATAGACAAGGAAAATGGTATATGTCCCTTTAGTTTCCAGTCTTAACTTGTCCTGCAAACATCTGGGGAGCTTAAAAGAGAAAAAAGAAACACTGGATCCCCAGAGATTCTAATTTAATTGGTCTGGGGTGAGGTCTGGCCATCAAGAATTTTAAAAGCTCTCCAGATGATTCCAAAGAGCAGCCCACATTGAGAACCACCGCCCTAAGGGTGTGGGTCTGCATGGACCTCCAGGGTCTAGTGATTCTGGGATAGTACAGTGGTTTCCCAACAAGAGGCCATGTTAACCCAGCAGCTCTGGATGATGTTCTGGACTAACAGCATTAGCAACACCTGGGAATTTGCTAGAAATAAATCTCTGGCCCCAACCCAGACCTACCTAACCAGAAACTCTGGGGGCAGGCCCAGCAGACTGGTTTCTTCAAGACCTTCAGGCAATTCTCATGTACACTGAAGTTTGAGAATCATGGATTTAACCAATAGGAGAAAGAAACAATTTTTTTGCTTCCTTCAATGGATTTCTGTGAGACAAAAGAAACTAAGAAGTATGTGTGCGTGCGCGTGTGCGTGCGTGCGTGTGTGTGTGTGTGTGTGTGTGTGTGATTAGGGGGTGAAGTATGACCTTGGCAGAGCTTAGGCAACTGTGTGCCTTCAGACACAGGACTTGTGGCTACTTAATGAAATGAAACAAAATTTAAAATTCTGTTCTTCCTCATCATACTAGCCACATTTCAAGGGCTAAATAGCCAAATAAGGAACAGAATGTTTCTATCACTACAGAAAATCTACTGGGCAGTACTGATCTAGAAAGCTTCAAAAGGGAAGAAGAAAGGTATAGCAGGAATGAAGTCTCTACCTAGCTCTTGAATTTTCTGGTAAAAGGACCAGTTTGCTTGAATCATGGAGGAAAAATTTTTCTGCTTTGGGCAGGAAGATTGATATAGCAAGATAATACTCAACGAACAGCAAACAACACAGATTCAAGAGATATGCAGAAGCACACATGTAAATATGGGTGCCTTCACATTAACATGGCTCAGTAAGATTTTGCATCCCTTCTCTCCATTGATCCTCAGGGGCAAGGATTTTAATCCTTATTTTACAGAGGAGCAAACTGAGACTCAGAAACTTTCCCAAGTCACATAAGTGGCAAGCCAGGACTTAAACTGGCTCTGGGACTTCAAGTCCTTCACTTCCTGCCTGATGTTACTAGTTGGTAGTTACTGAGATCTTTAAAAAGCTTCTAGCTTTACAATAATTAGAGCTCTTCAGGTAGGTATTTATTGGCCCCATACTTCTGTCAGCAGCACAGTGGCTGGCACATAACCACCCCTCAATAAATAGTTGTCAAATATTCGTTTTTTTCAATGAAAGAATAGTCAGGGGAGTGCCTAGATTAGCTGCAATACCCAAGCTGATTGGAAGAGAAACAGTCACTAAGCAGGAAGGTATTGACTTTAGAGCTACCTAGGTATGAGGACTTACTAGGACCTACTTACTTTGGTCTTTTTATTTTAATTTTTTTTTTATTTTTTAGTTGTTGATAGACCTTTATTTTATTTACATATACATGGTGCTGAAAATCAAACCAAGTGCCTCATACATGCCAGGCAAGTGCACTATGGCTGAGCTCCAGTCCCAGCCCTGACTTGGTCTTTTTAAATTTGCTTTTTTCCAAGAAGCATCAAGACATAACTGGAGAAACATCAGACTCAGAGCCTAGGAACTTTATATCAGTTTTGTCCTGGCCCCTAGTTTGTAAAAAAAAAAAAAAAAAAAAAAAAAAATGTAGCTCTATTTCACTTTTCTGAGCCCCAGTTTTCTGTTCTGTAGAATAGGGATAATAATACCATTTTAAAAATTTTGTTGTGATGATTAAATGTGATAATATATGGAAAGGGGCTGACATGTAGAACAAGTGTAAAGAACCATGGTGGTGATGGTATGGGTATAGGTTGTGATAGCTGAAACTGTCACCATTCCTCAGCTTCCTTATTTATTGAATGGGAGGATAGGCTAAAGTGTGAATTTTCTCATTTTCACTCTATTTTTCTAAGATCCTATAATCAGGTCCAGTTTAAAGCTCTGGCTCCTTTGTTTCAACAATCTCACAAAGTGTCTGGGATTCTATGAAATCATGAATATTGTGTGATGCTCTGGACCATGGGACTAAAGTCCAGGAAGAAGTATGACCTTCCCAAGGGCATTCGAGGATGTTGCATGGCCCCTTATCACAGGCATTTCCTACCACTGCCTTTCAGCACACACACCCTAACTAGGGGAGAAAAGAGGGATTTTTCTTTACTTTCTCCTGTGAATCTAATACTGTATACTTTCCAAAGGCAGGATAAAATTCAGGGGAGGTCCCCCTTTGAAAAGTTGATAGCACTCCATGAGAAACCTCCTAGTGAGTGGTAGTACGAAGAAGAGGATAGTACGTTGGACCCAGTAGCTGGTCCTCTGGGCTATGGCACTGACCTGCTGTGTAACTCTAAACAAATCCCTTAACTTCTCGGGCTCTATTTCTGTCTCTGAAATAGGAATCAACTGGATTAGCTAATCACTAAGATTTCTTCTGAGTCTTGCATTCAGAGATTATAAATATTGCTAAAAATCACAACAGATACAATGTTATTGCCTAGAATTTGACACCAATTCAGCATTATTTGTTTTTAACTAGTGGGTTAAATGGAGAGAAGAAGACTAAAGGATGTAAACTCTCCCCTGGAGATGGGATCTAACAGCCCCCTCTTGCATTGACTTCCCTGAACCGTGGCTCCTGACTCAACAGTCACTCAGCTTCCAATATTTGTTCAGAACCCACCAGAGCGCGTAGCTTTCACCTGGGGTCCTCTGCAGGCCCCTGCCCCTGCTGAGCTCACATTTCACGCCTCCTGCACTCAGGGAAGAGCAGTCTCTGCCTGCCCTGTGTGTGTGCTTTTCTCTGATGGAGCCCAGCAAGGAGGAAAACCAGCAGGTCTGGCCTGTCAGTCTCTAGCCAGGCCCTCTGGGCTTCACCTGCAGTGATTCTGGTCCAAGTCCCAGAATTCTGGAGCCAAACTGGATTCAGCCTGAGCCACCAGTATCTTGGGGGTGACTGGAGGGTCAGTATCCAATGCTGGGGGAAAAGAAAAATCATCTCCTCTACTGAACATAAGATTTAAAAAAAAACAGAACAAAACATGCCAGATTCTTTGCCTGCCTTAGCAGTTTAGACTTGGAGTTGGAAGAACCAGATTCCCCAGTCCTGCTTCTGAGCTCTCTTACAGAGCTTTGACTCTGGGCAAGGTAAGTTTAGGTTCACTGAAGAAAATCTAGGAATGGATGTTTACTGATCTTGCCAATCAAATCCAGGCCAGATATAGAAGAATTTCTTAAATAAAATTTTCTTGTTTATGCTAATTTTTAATTCCAGCGTATGAGAATAGTTGAGCCATCATAATCTGTCTTTACCACTAGTCAAAGATGTAGCATTATGTCTAATGACAGCCAGTGCCAAATGGAGATTTCTCTGAAGCAACTAGAATGAGAATCCAGAGCCACAAACAATAGCATGGGTATTATTTAAATGAAAATGCATCTGTACATTTCATGCAATAATAACCCAATTGTATAAGTTAGATTTCAGCAACAGCCTAGGCCAAAAAATAAGTTATTTGAAAGGAGAACATCAACCAACCATAAAAAAAAAGTGATGAGATGCTTTAATAGTTTAGTAGGATCAAATATTTATCTCATTTTCAGTTTTAGCTAGATATATAAAATATCCTAAGGATGCATTTCTCTCTCCTTAGTATGTTATTTTTCTCTGGGTCTTTATATCTCTAAAAATTTTAGACATGATCATTCTATGAGTCAAGCAATGTATTCTTAGGTTCTTACACTTTAAACAGTGATGTTTTAAAATTGGCAATGAATGTATTTCCCCACAAATTTCTTCTTTTCTTATCTAACTGCCTGCCCTCCTCCCCTGCAAAAAGCCAAAGCCCATAAAACTCCCCTCCCCCGATGAATGACTCCACTGTAGTTCCAAATTTACCTTCTTTCTCTTTCTCAGGCATGAGAGCTTTCTGAGGGCAGGAGCTTTGTCTTGTCCAACAATCAATGTGTTCACTACCCTAGCACAGTGCCTGACATCTGACAGCCATTCAATAAATGTGTTAAAAAAATTAATGTCTTTCTGGAAAATCTGTATCTGTATTGTTCAATCTTTCTGAACCTGAGGAAAAACTGGGAAAGTCCAGGTCAAATTGATGGTCATTATTAAGACATTGGTGGCTCTCAAACCTTAATGTGCCAAACAACCAGTTGAGGCTCTTGTTAAAATATAAATTCCTGCCTGCATCCCTCTTCCCTCAATTCGGATTCAGAGGGTCTGGGTGTGGCTTGGGATTCTGCATTTTAATGCAAACACTGGAGTTTTTCTGGGTATCACTGCTCAGGGAAATCCTGAGCTGTACTCAAGAACAGAACTGTAGAACTGTAGCAGGTGTGTTGGTTAGAGGGTCAGGGAGAGAAGGCTGGAAGGGATCACAGGAGTGCAGTTAGCCTAATCTCTCCACCATTCAGATGAGGAAACTGAGGCCCTTGGAGGGATAGGAACTGGCCTGAAATCATCTAGTGAATTAATCGTTGGCAGTTTGAGAGTGTCTTCTGTGAAGATTCATGAAACCACTCTTTTTCGGTCTTCTTCATGCTGCCTTCTCCATAGGTTTAACATGTGCTAGCTGCGCTGCCTCTTACAGACTATTCTGTGAACACTTAAATGCCATTTGCTGATGCCTCGTTTTGTCTGGGCAGCACCTCTTGTATTTGCAGTCTGTTACTGCACTAAATGGCATTGATTACCAGAAAACATCCTAGTGTGCTGAAAATACTTGGAATGACCAACTAATGAGGACATTAAGTATATTTTCTCATTAGTAATTATGCAGGCACTGAAGCCAAGCCCAGTGTCTATATATACTTGTATTGCTAAATTAAAAGCAACTGTGGGGCAGAGAATAGCAGCAGTTCGAGAAGAAACAAATCAAACGTGACATGTTTTGACTGCACTGATGTACAATGATCTGAGCTCATTTTTGAGGGAGAGAAGTTTGGCCCAAAGGAGAAGTGAAGGTCCCAGAGCCAGGAATGCGTCACAGGGCTCAGGAGCTCTTGTTCTGGCCTCTTGAAGCATTCATTCCCTCTGTGACTTGGAACAAAACCCTTCCCTTTCCCACAAATGGAGAAAACTGCTCAATTTCTACCTTCCAGGCACATATGCTGTTACATGGAGATTAAAACATACCACGGCTGGCAAGCAGCCCCTTTCTCTACTGACCTGATTCACTGCGGGAAGATAGCACCTTTAATAAATTGTATCGGTCAAATCAGCTCTCAGACTTGAAGCTGACAGGGCAAATTCTTATTTAAAATGTAATAATTTATAGTAACTGTTAAAATCAGTTACTGCTGAGGAGTGGGACCAGGCAGGTATAAATGAAGAGAAAACAATGTTCTTTTTTTTTCATTGTATCCACTTCTAAATGGCTTGTTTTTTAAAAAATGAATGGGTATCTATTACTATTATTGTAAATTTATGAATATCTAATAAATTGTCTATCTTTAAAACTCTAGTAAGTTGCCATTAAATAGAAGTGGCAATGTAATGACATGGAAATACCTTGAGTGATGTGATTTGGGTCTTAGCCTAGTTCTGCCCTGACCCTAGGCAAGTGAGTTCACCCCTTTAAGTCTTAACTTCTCTGAAAATATGGGGGCTGGATTAGATGATCTCAAGGTCACCTCCAGGTCTGTGAATTTGCAAATATAAAACTTTAAGGGAAAGGTTATGAAAGTTGAATTTCATTGAATGACAGACTTAAACTACTGAAACCATACATTTTGCCACAGAGGGTTTTAAGTAGAAATTATATAAGAATATATGCTATGGTGCCTGGTTCAAAGTAGGCAGTCAACAAATTCATTTTGTTTCATTCATTTCATGTACTAAGGTTTTGATAGAGAAAAAAAAGCAAGTTTAATTTTAATTAATATCAAGTTATTTAGCCATATGTATTCTTGTATGTATATGCATATGTAACCACTTGTATTTAGGGATGCTAAAGGAAATCTCAGAATCTTAAAAAAATATTAAAGAGTTGGAAAGGACTTAATATGTCATCTAAAATAACCATACTTCTGATGCTGCTGATCTCACACTTTGAGAGCAACTGCTTTGACCTCAGAGTGAGCTGGAAGAGGTCCCCTTCCTTCTCTATCCAGCTCTTCCTGTGGGAGCTGTAGTCCTTTTCGCCACAGAGCAAAAGAGTGGCCTCATTCCACGAAATCTTCCTTTCTCTCTCTCTAGTTCCATTTCCTACAACCATCTCTTACAAGTTCCCAGAAACAGCATCCACATTCTTCTTAAAACCCAGCCTGGAACAATCTCAGTTTTTGAAGAGTGGTCTGACAGGACAGAGTCCGTGAGACCATACTGAATTTGGTTCTGGTCCAGTACTTCTAGCACTGCAGGAGGTAATTCAGCATCCCTCTCTTTCACCACACACATACTTTGTGAGTTCATATTGAGTGTCTATGGAATAAACTCCCGAGATTCTTCTTAACATGAACCACTGACAAGCCAAGGCTCTCCCACTTTTTTTCTTAATTCTAAATGCTGAGCTTCACATTTATTTTTGTTAACTTTCTTCATGATGGCTTCAGCCCTTCCTGTTCCAACCTGTCGAGATCACTCTGAATGTTGATACTGACATCCATCATATTAGCGATCCCTCCCAGCTTTCTGTCATCTGCAAATGTGATCAGCATGCTCCTATGTCTTCATCCAAGTTTTTGACGAAAACTCACTGTATTTTTTAAAAAGTCTTTTAATTTACTTGATTTTGGTCCAATTTTTGATAATTCTGTAAAGCTATCTAAAAAGTAGGAGAACCTAAGCTATAAAGTTCAACCTGAACTCCAAAACAATGCAATTAAAATAAATATGCTTTGCAAAATTGAGCCAGGCCCCAAAGGTAGTCTCAGTGTGACCCAGACTCTGGCATGGTCAATCTGCTATTTTGGACAAAGCTAACAATTAAATTGGATAAATGTTTGTTGATGAGGATGATGACTCTAGACTAACAGACTGAATGGTGCAGAGGCAAGCAAACACACTGGATTGATTTTTCAGTGTGGAGACAGTTCCCAGCTGGGACAACTCAAAGTGCTAGGGAAGGTTTGCCACTGAATGAGTTATTAGGCCACATAGGCTGATAATTGGATAATCCGGGGCCAAAATATCACTTCTGGGGCCTAACTTCCTGGGATTGACCATCAGGAGTGATGTCAAATGCCCTGGAACAATGTCAGATTGTGCGTTGTAGCCTTGGCCAAGGCAGTGCCTAGATGCTTCATTCACAAAGATGGACCACATGGGGAGGGGGAAGGGGTACTTTAGGGAGAAGTCTTCATTCCCAATACTTTTTCCAGCATCCACTGACTGAAATCAGAGAGGCAGTGAAGCTTGGTGTTAAGGAGCACAGAATTTGGGTTCACTATACTTGGCTTCTAAATTCAATCTCATATGCATATTAGCTATGTCCTTGGGCAAATTAGTCCTTTAGCCTGTCCTAGTTTTAATTTCCTCATCTGTGCAATGGAGCTCATAATACTTACCTTAATGGTGTTACTGCACGGTACCTGACATATGTAGTGTTCTTACTAATTAATATATTCAACTAATGGCAGAGTAAAAAAGTTTGGTCAAGGAAATAACATATAAAGCTCTGTGCTAAAACTTTGACAAGTATTATCCATATTTAATTTTCATGAACAACCCCAGGAAGTAGATGTTATTGCCCTATAACACAGATGAGAAAACTGAGATATTAAAAGATTTAATCAGTTGCTCAAGGTGACCCAACTAGGAAATGATGGTGTTGGGATTTTCATCTAGGCATGCATGCTTCCAAAGCCTAGGCCCTTAACTACTGCATTATTCTGTTATACTATTATCTGAGACTTGACTTTAGTTAAGAGCTGCTACTTGTAATCAGAAGAAGAGTCCTCAGCCTTTGGTCCTAATGATCAACTGTGATTCTCCTAAGGAGTCTTGTGATCAGGTATAGAGAGGAGGCTTCACAGTCTAGTGAGGGTGGGGATGTGGGAGAGAGGATCACAGCAGGTACACCAATCATTTCTGTCAACACTACAACTGCAAAGGGGGGCACACAGCAAAGACACACTTCCACACTTTGCCAGACAGTTAACTGGATGACTGAAATACTGACTAGACCTGAGGAAAGCAATCTGGTAGTAGCTACCTATCAGATAATCCAAATGGAGACCCCTGTACTGGTCTGGCTTTTTCTGTATTTCTAAGTTTTCTTTTCATCAAGTGGAGATAATGATCCCTACAGTCCATGACTGGTTAAGGATTAAATAAGACAATATAGCACAATGTCTTACATGTAGAAATTATTCAGTAATTGTGATCTTTTTCTCTTCCCTTTCCTCTTCAGCCAGACCCTGTCTTATTAGAAGTTTGCTTTTCTAAATCCTTAAAAACAAACAACAACAACAAAAAACTGCCTTTCAGTAATGTTTGTACACTTTTTTTTTCAGAAAATCCTTTCTCATGGCTCTAAATTTGCAGAAATCCAACTGATGAGATTTTATTATATCTTATATGAAATAAAAATGGAGATATGTTGTGGCTGATTTAAATCACAACACCGGTAACCATTTAAGGTTTTTAAAGTGTTTCCATGATTCTTGAAACATCCCTCTGGGGTTAAATATCATCTCCACTACAGGGATGAGAGAGCTGAGAGCAGGAGCCAGGTAACACAGGCAGGAAGCAGCAGAGGCGGCATTCCATCCCAGTCCTCCTGACACTATCTGATGTCAAGGCCAGAGCTCACTCCTCTCCATCAATGATCTAATTCCTCTGAATAAGCAGCAGGTCAATCAATTCCAATGCAGTTGGGGAAACTGCTTAAGAATAATTTGAGACTTACCTAGAAGGTTTGACCATAATATGGAAACAAAAAGCAGAAAACAGTAGTCACTTTGTGGAGACCATGAAAAGAAATCTACAAATTGCAGTTCACCTGTGCAGATTTTCATTGGCACAACCACTAGGAACCCCACCACAATGGGTATGACAGGTGCAGCACTGTCAGGGTCATTTGTTAAGGCATTTAGAGACCTAATAACACATATTGTTTGATGCAATAGATGCACTAAATTGCAAAATAAAAGGAGAAATATAGAAAAGGTATGAAAACTGACTAGCATGGTGCCAGCACAGTCATTCAATCAACTCATACTACTAGCATCATTAATAGAGATGCTGATCATTCACTCCAAAGCAGGACATCATAAAACTTACTCTGGAATAATCAAGATCTCTGGGTGTTGAGTCTGTTAAAGCTCGGACAAGGGCATTCATCATACAGATCGGAGGAGAAGGTGGGGAGGGCTGAGAAGGTTCCTGCTGTAGTGGGCTCTTTGGTTTGGAAGGCAGCCGACCTCTCCTCCCTTTCAGACTATCTGTACGAACAACTGATGCAGAGAGAGAGACATAAAACAATCCTTAGGATTATGTTATAAAAAATATTATATTATGATTATGTATAAATCACAATAAAAGGAATCAAAATACACCATAGTTGGACAATTATTACTAGGAACAACCATTAAAAAGTGGTAAGAAGTTTGCAATAATATTCAACAATGATTTAATGTGAGTTGAAACAGGCAAGCAAAAAAAGACAGCCCATACTTACGTTTGGTAATGAATTAGCCCTGAAAGTCTCCTTCTTAAATAGAACAAAGATGCATGTACACAAGCTGTCTATTGATTTTGAGAAATTAGAATTAGTAGTCTGTGGCTATTTTTAAACATAAAATACATCATACAAATAAAATGTTGGAAGGAAAGAGATCCTAGGAAAATTTACCATCCCATCATAATTATTAACATTTTTTTTGTGATGACTGAAAATGCATATAAGCAAAGTGGATGAAAAGCATGACATTCGTACCTTCTTTAACCATTCCGACACTGAGACACTTCTGAAATCGACAGTACTGACATCGGTTTCGACGTCTCTTGTCTACTGGGCAGTTTTTATTTGCCAGGCAAACATATTTTGCATTTTTCTGCACCGTTCTCTGAGAAAATACAATACAGAGATAGTCAACTAATAGTTTCTGGAAAGAGGTAGGACCTGACAAGATGTATTTTAATTACAATGTGAAAAGCGACAGCGCAATTCGTATAATTAGATAAATTTAATTTCCTAACACGCTAGCCTGCAGGAAAAACAATTTTATTAGTGTTAGCTGCTGACAATGAAAATCATCTCGGATTGTTCTGAAGCAAGTCTCAGGAGACACCCAACTCTGAATGATAAAATCATATCTGAAATTACCAGGTCAACATATCATACCTTGGAGGATTGGATTATCTCCACTTTTAATATCCCTTTGGGAACAATTTTCCACTTTGTTCCACTCCCCTGATTATTGCTGACCTTATTAAAATAAAATCAAAATTATCTGGGATGTACTTTGTATGCTATCACTATTGTAAGTCAAATATCTCAGTAACTGGCTTTGTTATTCAATAGAGATGAAATTGTAAAAAAGCAAAATAAGGGTTTGTCTTGTTAGAACGTATAGGAAATAAGGTTTTAACTCAAAAAGAAATTAGCTTATTTGGCTTAGTTTATCATTAAAGGATATATATGGTAAACTGGCCATTTTTCATTTTTTAAAGCAAAATCTTAATACTGAATACTAAAAGTGACTGACCATAAAGAAGAAAGAAAAGAAGAAAGAAAGGAAGGGAGGAAGGAAAGAAGAACAAACAAACCCCAGGAGACAAATAAGAGCAAGAGAAAGATAGAAATATGAAAGTTACATATTTTCAGTGAAAATTCTCATTAACTGGTTATTTCATAAGTGACTATTGATGCAGACACCAAAACAGCTATATTATAAAAGACACATCATAAAACTTGGGCTTTGATATAAAAACAACATATTTTTTCAGAATCTGTAGAATTTTGAAATGACACATGTAGAAATAATTAAATATACTTTATGCTCCAAAGTAAAAAAAGAAATGCTTGTTTTTTAAATTGAAAACATTCGTGCAAATGGATACATTTCATCACTTAGGGTAAAACTGCTCAGAAATTACCTGGATCTATACAATCCCAAATACAGTAGAAAGTTGGAAATCTATTTGGGAAGTCTGGCTGCATTAAAAAAAAAGAAAAACTCAGATAACTTTGGCTTTGTGACCTATTTTGCGTTCAAAATTCTAGGTTTCCTTTCAACCTTTCCTTTATTTTCAGTGATCCTCATCCCCATGTTTCAGTTTTCATCTTGTCACCTTTTAATTTTATCTTAGAATATGGTTTCTAAATTGCTTATATAAGACTTAAAAAATATAACAAAGCCAACCTCTCTCAAGTTTAAGACATATTTGCTGAGTTTAAAATGCGAAATTCTGAGACACAAACACACTTTTTGAGTTTCCAGCATTTAAATTTTCAGCAGTCTGTAAGGATAGGAAACTTGTGCTTTCTGAATGAAGCTCTCTTTCATTGAACATGCAGTAATTTCTAACACTCTGTTTCTTGCCATTATCCTCAAGGCGATATGCCAATTTAAGTGCCAGTGGCATTTTGCTTCAGGTATACATTTTCCCAATAACCTGAAGCCTTCCCCACATTTATGTGTGCCTGCACAGTTTAAGGACAGAGAGAGATCGTTACGGTTCAATCACTGGATTCCCATCATTAACTGCACTTCATGTCACATTTTTAAAGAATTCAATTTAATGGTAGAAAGCCACTGGGTAAAACCTGCTCCCGTTCCCTTAATTAACAGATCCGTGGGGTTGTTCTCCCCCATCCTACCCCCACCATTTCAAGTATAGATTTGTTTTCAAGGGATTGTGGAGAAAAGAGAGGCTGTTGGAAAGCACTTAATGGACATTTCTAGATTCAGAATGTATGACCACTCCCATATTTTGGTCAACTCTAAATTATTTAGGAGTGATTCTATTTGCAGACTACTCATAATTCTCTTAATTGTTTTCCATTCTTTTCTTCCATATCCTGCTTTTCCCCACTACTCTTAATGATGTACAAATTAAACCTGCTAAGGGAATGCAGTTACTTCAGAGTTACCCTGGTTAAGAGGAGGAAAAACATGGCTAAGGTTCTGCATTTAAGACATCATAATCCTGCATACCTGTAGGGCACTTTACACATTGCAAAGTCTTTCCATAAGCATTTTCTCATGTATCTGCAGAATTCAATTAATGACACGATTACCATCTCCACATCAAAAATAACTGATGCTTGATGCTAAGTATTCCCATCCACAAACATGTGCATTTTTACAAATACTTTGTAGTTTTCATTTAATAATGAACTATTGTTTATGGCCTTTTAAGAATTCTAAAGTGCTTTTGCATATATTTTTATCTCCTTGAATACTCACAGCCTTTCTCTGAGTTTTATTCATAGATAGGGAACTAAATCCTAGAAAGAAGTGTCATGCACAATGTCATACAACTGGTAGGTGACAATTTAGAGGTCCTATTTGAGTCTTCTCACTCAGTTCCTGAACATTCCCAGATATATCCTATTGGCCTCCAAATCCAAGTTACCCAATCAGGATTCTGTTTCCCTTCTCTCTCTACCCTGCCCAGCAATGGAGGCTAGGGAGTAACTTGTGTGGGTTTACAAATGCCTGAAGTAATGGTCAATGGCATGGGGAGGAAGAAGAGTGGCACAGAAGTAAATGTCTGAAGCAGTCTGGGAATGGCAAGCGGTAGAGCAGCAAGAGAATGAGTTCCCTTCACCAACCTGGGTGAAAATAGCATTGAACTCAGAAGTCAAGAGAAGCCAGCTGGACCCATCCTGTGTGGAGTTAAATCACTGTGTACAGGTAGCTCAAGGGTTCACCTCTTTTGGGATTAGCTTCCTCAGGGGAAGATGGATGACCCTCTCACTGTCAAATTCTCCTTTGGGTTTATAAAAGAATGAACAATATTGAAACCTGGCACTGTGGGTGGTATATAGAGCAGGAAGAGCTCCTAGATGAGTGGATTAGTGAGGTCCCCAACTTCTATCTCCAGTGAAGGGAGTCACCCAAACTCCATCTAGACAGTTACACTATCTATTCTGCCAATGCAGAGCTATGAAAAGGGTAGGTGCTTTGGGGACACAAAAACATGAGTCAGCATCCTGCTTCTATCCCACTCTGAGTATGTGTCCTGTCCCAGTTCAATGACCTCTCTCACCCTCCCTGACCCATCTCTGAAACAAGGATAATCATCAAGACACTGTTGACCAAAATAGCTTTTGAGTGGTCAGAATTCAGTCTCAGGTCTGGTTAATTCTAGAGTCTCAGCTCATTCTGTGAGGATTAAGCAAGATACAAATGTCCAGGGCCTGCCATGCAGATCCTATCCCCTCAGACTCTCTGGACGGACAGAAAAGGAATGCATTTTTTTTTTTTTCATTATAGAGGTTACAGATCCTTCTGACAATCTGCTGAAAGCTCTCTCCAGAAAAGTGCTCATAAGGCAATGTCAGATCAAGAACCCTCACGTCCATCTCTGGGTGGCCTCCTGACCATGGGCCTCAAGTTTAAAACCCCCAGAAAAATGGGTCTAAAGTGTAAAGGCGACACCTCTCAAACCGTGAAGGACAAGAATTACGTCTACACCCACTAAGATGATAGCTTCAGTTAAGGGGCTGGCTGCAGAGGGGAGGGGGGCGCCAGGAAGAGGTGTGTGCTCACCTTGAAGAAGCCCTTGCAGCCCTCACAGGTGCGCACCCCATAGTGCTGGCAGGCGGCGTTGTCCCCGCACACAGCGCAGGTGCCCTCTCCGGAAGACGAGCTCCTGTTGGGGGGCGATGGCAGGCTGGGACTCTCGCCCAGCAGGCTGGTCGCGGTAGGGGAGGCAGTGAGGCCCAGCGGCGGGAAGGCCAGCGCGGCCGCTCTCTTGGCCAGCGGCAGCCCGTATGGGTGGCCCTCGAGCGCGGCGGCCTGGCTGCCAGCGGCGGCCGCGGCTCCCAGGGGCAGGCTGAGCGCTGCAGCGGCCGTCGGGTCATAACCGAGGTGGTGGCCGCCGGCAGGGCTGGGCGCTGGAGGGTGTGGCGGCGAGGGCTTGAAGTGGAAGAGCGGGAAGCGGGCGCCCGCCACGGTGGACACTGCTTTCATCGGCGGGTCCAGCAGCGGGCCAGGCGCAATGCAGCCAGGAGCCGAAGGCAGCGCATCTTCCCACAGCGCCCCCGCTTGCGGGGGAAAGCCCGGCGTGGTAGGGGTGGACGGCGGGGACTGCTTGAAGTACATGGAGGTGCTGGGTAGTACCTCGTCTTCCGGGCCAGAGGGAGGAGGAATGGACGGCTGCTGCTGCTGCTGCTGGTGATGGTGATGGTGATGGTGGTGGTGATGGTGATGATGATGGTAGCCTTGCGCGCGGCCCTCTTCCATCTTGATCAAAGGCCGCGGCCCAGAAGGAGGCATTTGGTACAGGCAGGAGGGCTTGAGTTCGTAGCTGCTGGAGTAGCCCTCCATGAAGGTACTGAAACTGGGCAGGGACGTCGTGGCAGTGGCCGTGATCTCTGTACTGCCGAGGTCCATGGTCAGCTTGGCATAGTCGGGGTTCATGATTTCCGTGGAGTATTCAGAGCCATACGTCTGTGCTGCATAACTGGACCCTGGAGGCGAAGGGCTATACTGGGCTTGCACGCAGGGCATATCTGCAGGGGCAGAGAAAAGGATCTTTCAGAAATAAGGCAGCACTGGACTCACTGCTTTCTACTCTGGGAAGCACAGGAAGTGGCATCTTTCTGTTAGCACAGACTTTCCTCCTCCCTGGGAAGTTAGCTGAATCCTGAAAAGGGGCCACAAGACCCAGAATCTGGCCTCCTGGGAACCTCAGTATCCATCTTCTCTCTTGCCCTGTTTTCCACCAGACCTGGGAACTTGATATCTTTCCTCATAAGCCCAGAGATGTATTTTATTTTATTTTTTTCCAGAGATGTATTTTAAAAAGTGGCTTTGAGTGCTATAAACTAATTGGTGTGACTCCTCAGTCACAAGCTGGGAGGACAAAGGAAAAGCCACTGAATGACCTGTTGGTTAATTTTGGGAGAAAGAAAGTCTATTGGTCTCCCAAGCCACACATATTGATTTGTAAATTTATGAGTTAGTCAAAAAAGATGTCCTGTGTGGGACTTACTGGCCAAGGGAGACAGTGACATTTTAACATTTTATGAGTGCCAACTGAGGCTGCCCACACACGTTGTGGTTGCTTTTCCCCACCCCCTCCACACTCCTCTAGCAGCCAGTACAAACTGGACCCTTGTGATGACTTCAGCCAGCTAGGTGGTGAGGTAGGAACATAGGCCCAGGAAATGGACTGGGGGAGTTTGTGCCATCTGCAAAGAAAAAGACCAGCAGCTGCAACAAAACACCCACCAAACCTGCTCTCTGCTACACTGTATTTGTGTGTATGTGTGTCTGTGAGCTGCACGCACATGCTTGCGCATGTGTATCCCAATTCTGACTAATAAGATGTATCAGTGGCTGTTTAATCAAAACAGTTAATAGTTATAGCTATCATAATACGCAAGTTAGTCTAAGTTTTTTTTTTTTTTTTTTTTTTAGGGCAGAAGAATGAATTTCCTAGAAAAGAAGAAAGCAATTTATGAATAGACTTGGTTTCTCTGCCAGTTTGACTATGTTAAATCCCCAAAGCAAATGGTATCCAAGGTGCTTATTATTGTTCAGAGAGGTTGAATTGGGTGAGAAGATCCTGAAAGCTAATGGCTCTAGTGGATGATTTATCTGATTATGTTCCTTCTTTATAGCTAAACAGTATTGATAAAATAGGCAGTTTCTGGTGGTTGGTTTTTCTGAGCCAAAGGAAAACCTGGTACTTAATGTCTGTTTGTAGTGTATGGAGTAAAAGGTGTGACTAATAGAAAAGTGAGTACTTCACATTTCCTTTGACATCTTTCTCTTACCCACATTTCCAAATCTGATTGAGTCATGCGTGTATGGGATGAAATCTTGACTTGAAAAAAGGTGATGAGGGCCTGTTGGAAGAAGCAGTGATGAGGAGGGGCCAGTTCAAGCCTGTCTTTTTTTCAAGCAGGGCCTTAAAAACACACTAGTTGAAATTAAAGGATTAATTGTCTTGGTGTCCATTTGTTGGGATGAAATGAAAGGCGAATCATTTAAAAGAAAGAACACTGCCTGCCCAGTCTTTCTTCTTGTATCCCTTCAGCACCTCTAGGATTTCTCCCTTAGTCTTTTCTCTCATTCTTCAGTACCATTCCCTACCTACTGCTTTTCTTTGTGTTTTTCTGAAGTTTCCAGCTGGAAGATGAGCTTGCTGGGACTGTGTTCTATTTATCTTCATATCTCTGGTGCCTACACAGGCCTGGCATCTAGTATCCCTTTAACAAATTTGTAAAGAGGTGGTGCAAACCAAACCTGCCGTCCTTTCTTTTGCCAAATTTACATCTACTCCTTGGCTTTCAGCTCCTATGTTTTTCACTTTCCCTCTGAGCTTCAATCATTCAAACTTCTGCACCCAGATAATTTTGGTTTCATACAAGCAAAATCATTTCAGAACATCCCTCACGCTCTAAAGTGATCCCACAACTCTTAAACGCATACACTTGATATAAAATGAAGGCAAAAATTAAGACACTGAAATGTAAAAAGGACTCTCATCCATTGGGGTATTCACATTTTCTTAGGAAATATAATTTTGAGGAATGGAACACTTAATTTAATTTGGCTGCTCCAACTCGATAGCAACAGGGTGTGGTATACCGAGGAGTTTTGTGCAAGCAAGCCACCTGTGCTGTGAAATATGGGGCTAGCAGTCACTGTGCTGGCACTGGGCAGGTTGACCAGCCTGCCTGCTAGGTGTGTGGTTCCATGCACCCATTTCTCTCGAGCCTTCAGACCTACCTGGAGGATATCTTGCGCGCTGAATGGTGGGGCTGGGGGTCTCTCCAGCGGAGGCTGAGAGTGTAGGAGGCGGGGACGTCCGGTGAGGCGAAGCAGCGGCGTTGCTGCCCGGCTCCGCTGAGGGTCCAGGCTCCGGGCCCGGGCTTGCCGGGCTGCGTTCTCCCGCAGTGGGCTCTGCAGGCACCGAGAAGGAGGACAGAGATCGCTGTGAGACCAGGCTAGGTCACCGAGCTCTGGGTTGGGCGAATGGGGGGGGGGCACGGGGAGTGGCGGTGTTCTCTAGAAATTCTAGTTAATTACAAAGAATTATCATAAGGTTAAGTAAAGGTGCTTCAGGGTCCGCAGGTCCGGGAGAAAGAAGCATTACAATGCCTTAGGGGAAGCTAAGGAAATGTCCGCAACCACTGCGCACACCGTGGTTTTGTGGCGCGCCAATTGAGGCTAAAAGCCCCGCAGTCTGTGGTCGTCCAGGAATTTCTCTCTATGCCCTCACAATTGGTTCGGAGCTCTCTAAATCAGGAAAACCGAAGAAAGGAGAACACTTGAGGAATGAGTTCCACCCGAATTTGGGGGTCAGTGAGTGTGCACGAGCGGAAAATAGTCGTTTTCTAACTCCTCTCGCCCCCCACCCTTCAAAGACAAATTTTACACGATGCACAGGAAATGCACAAGGTCCGGAACGAATGCATGAATGCCCCGAGGAATTAAGAAAGTCTACGCTTTTCATTCTAAATGCTAATGGGGCTTCGCTTCTATTAGACGCGAGTTTCGGGGACCAGGGGTCAAGCAAACAAAAGGGCACAGTGGAAAAAGGCCCAAGCTGGAAACCAGGCGATGGGGCGGACAGGGTTTGCTGCTGGTGGAGAGGGCGGAGGGAGGTCCTCTGCACTCAGCGGGCGGGTTCCCTGAGGGTGGGCGGCTTGTAGGCTCCGGGCCATCCCCTGGCCTGGAGGGGGCACATTCCGGAGGGCGCCAAGCACAGCTCCCAGGCGAATGTCTGAGCGTACAGAGTAGCGAAACTTTGTAGCTGAAAGGCGCTTGGTTGCCCTCAGGGAAGGATCAGGCTGCCCCAAACTCCGGCCAATAGCGCCCCCTTTGCTAGGGGAGGGCACAGCTTGAAGGGTAGCAATGTGAACGGCGGGGGGGGGGGGGGGGGAGGCGGGGGAAACCAAACAAAAAACCTCCCGGGTATGCAGGTCTCAAGGGTCCTGTAAATTTCGTCTCCCCTCACTCGCGCGTCGGGAGCTTGCTTGCAAGGAGAAAGGGGCTCGGAGACCCCAGGTCCGGGAAACCCTCGATAGTCAGGAAATGGGGATTCCCTTGCTAACCCCAGCCGGAGTTGCTCTGATGGAAAGCTTGCGCTCGCTGTAGCGCTGGCACAAGCGGATCTTTCCACGGCTGTAGCATGTGCTTTTCATCCCCCAGCATCTTCCGTGGGGGTTTCCAGCAGCCCCCATCTCCTCCTCTAGTGGGTGCCCACATTCCTGCCCCTCCCCGGGAGCCTTTCAAGAAGAGACTTTCTCTAAGGGGCGACCTCTGAACTCGCGTGGGCAGGGGTCGTGTCTCCCCAAGGAAGGGGTTCCTCTCAAGCACCCAGCGTTCGCGGCGGAAAGCGGTACAGCCCTTCCTACAGCCTAGTCGAGCGCCCCACCGCTCTCTCCGCCCCCCAAACGGCCGGTTACCTAGGCAAAGCCTCGGCGCCTGGAAACGCGTTCTGCCGCTCTTGCTTGCGGCCGCCGGGGCCGGGGAGCACAGAACCTCGGGGTTGTAAATTAGGAAGAAATAACTACCCCTGTCAAAGCCTCTTTCTTTCTCGTGGGTAGACGAAAGGAACACCCCCGTGTTCCCCTCCCCGTGGTGAAGTGTGTGGAGGAAACCGTGAAACGCACCATTGTGACTGGGGCTCCTCCGCGGAGTTTCCAACCCTGGGGAGCGGGGGCGGAGGTTGGGCGGGGGCAGGAGCAGTGAAGGAGAGACCGACAGAAAGGGAAAGACAGAGATTCTCAGAAAGAGCGAGGGAGACCAGACAAAACCGCGGGGGAGAATTTCTGCGAGCGCAAGGTCCCAGGAAAGGGGATGAGAAGGTGGGGAGGTTGCCGTGGCATGGAGAGTCTTTGATATTCACATTGCACGCATCTTGTTCAGCGAAAACAACTCGAATAGAGTAATTTCATTCATTGTGCCCAGTACCCGCGCTGGGCAGCTTTTCTTTTCCCAACTCAGTTCTATAAAACACTTCCCTGTCGTGGGAAAAGAAGACTCAGGATTGGATTCGGGACGGAATGGCTGAAGGGCGCCTTGTACCCCTCTCCCTGCACCCCATGGCCCTGGGATAACAGTCCGAGATTTCTGATTACTAAACTCTTTGCAGCTCTTTCCTCTGGAGAATCCGAGCGCATAGATGAAAGATAATTTCCAAGAACGTTCGGAAATAAAGGGACAAATGCTTTCCCTCTCATGACTGCCTGAAGCTACCAACAGGTTCCAGAGGTGCCTTTGGAAGTCAGTATCCGCAGGCTACGCTAGCATCGCCGCTCTCTTCTCACCCCCGAGAACTTTCATTTCTACTAAGAGTAAAACACTCGAAACAACTTCTCCAAAAGCATGAGTTCTGTCAGTGAAAAGTAAAGCATTCCTTTCCTACACCAAACCAAATTCAGGAGGAGAGGGACGCTGTCCCCACGCGTGTAGGAGCGCGGAAGTCAGCAATTACACTCTATTACCTCCGAAGGGAAAAGTGTAAACCGGTAAGACGCGATGCCAGGCAGACGTGCCTAGCGGAGCCCCAGGCTCATTTCAATACAATAAACCACATTCCTACAATTACACCCTCTTTCCTGAGATCTCCGAGCGCCTCAGCAAACTCCGGCCACTGCTGCCCAGGCCTCTTCCCTCCTAAGCTTTCTCCCAGACAATCAGCTCCATTCCACCATTAGATACATTAACTTGGACCCACCAGAGCCCCTATTTTCAATCCTACTTAAAAGGCAGGAAAATTACTGCCGTTCATCACCGGGGCTGCAACTCCCTGCCGCTGCCGCTGCCGCTGCCGCCGCCGCCGCCGCCGCCGAGAGCATCATTACCATGACAACTAGAGCCGAAATACCCTGAATTACATCGCTAGAGCTCTTACTGCACAAATCCCGGTCCTCCTCTTTGTTAGAGGCTTTTCGCCTGTTGGGGTGGGGAGAGGAATCCCACAAGCTCCAGAGTCCTCGAGGGCCCGCTAAAGGGAAAAAGTTTCAGATCAGAACCCACGGGCCGCTTGGCAAGCAAAACCGGAGCGGGGAGGCGTGTGTGTGTGTGTGTGGGGGGGGGGGTACACCACACTCAAAGTTGTCATTTTCAGGAGCGACGCTTCCCATAGCGCCAACTTTTTAACAAGTCCCCTTATTAACTGGGCCAATCTCATACGTACTTGAGTGCTGTGGCGGTTCCGTCTTTAGAGCGAGTTTCTAGAGAGCTGTTCCGAAATCTTCACTGGGGGGGAGTCACAGCTGCTGTCCCGGAAGGGCTGCGGTGTATAAGCCCAGCGGCTCCCAGAGGCGGTGAGCGGCTGGTGGGGGATGCTGCGATCGCGACTCATGGGAGAGCGCCGCCGAGAGGTTCCGCCGGCGTCCTGGCTCCGGCCGCGACTAGGGGATAGGATGCCGCAGCTGTTCCCACCTCCACTGCCACCGCAGGCGCTGTCAACGTTGCAAAGTGAGCTCAGGAGGGGCGTCCGGCTGCGGCACGGTGCTGCACCAGCGAGGGCGCAGGGTTAGAGGGGTGTGAGCGCGCGGGAGAGAGTAGAGTGTGTGTGCGGAGCGTGTGTGCGGAGCTTGTGTGCGCGCGTGTGTCTGTGTGTGCGAATGAGGGAGCGGGTGTGAGCGTGTCTGTGTATTGGGAGCGGAGGAGGAGCAGGAGCTGGAGGGGTGGGGGGCGGGAGGCTGGAGACTCCGCTCTCCCGGCTGCGCGTTCGCTCGCTCTCTCGGCACGTCATTTATGCCACAGGAGCCCTAGCGGCCTCTCCATAGAGTGCCTGGAATGCGAGACGTCAATGTGACGCCATGGGACGCTACGTCACCCTCCTCCTCCCTCCCCTGGCCCAGCCGGTTCCGCGTGTGCGAGGGAGGGTGTGTGAGTGAGTGAGTGTGTGTGTGTGTGTGTGAGTGTGTATGTGCGTGCTTGTGTGTGCGCGCGCATTCCCCAGCCTTTTGCACCGCTGCACAATGAGAACTGCTCCGAGCTGCCGGCACCAGCTCCGGGACTTCTCGGACCCGCGCTGCCAACCCCTCTGCCGCAATGTTGCTTCCCTGGGCGCGCGTCTTCGGGAGGGTGCTGTGGCCCGCCGGCGGGTCAGGCGGGACCGCCCAGCTGTCAGGCTCGGGTGGAGTAGAGTTGGAGGAGTTCTGCTGGCGCGCCTCCGAGGCTGCCCCGAGGCAAGAAGCCAGGACGAGGGGGTAAGGGAGAGGACAGCTCTTCCGAAAGGGAAGGCTCCGCCAGCCAGCTTCTCCGAGTGACCTGGCAGCGGGTGTTGAAGGAGTCTGGCACTACTTAGAAGACTCCCCGAGGTGCAGCTGTGCTTTCCTCATGCAATGGTCCCAAAACTGTTTACGTCTCTCTGGCCTCTGAGCCTAGGCTAATTCCTTTCCTCCTGCCATTAATTTCTGGGTGGGTGTTTCACAAGGGGATGCAGATGGCTCTGGGGATACGATTTTATTTCTTTACACTTATGGTGTGAGTTTCCTAACTGGACGCATTATAACCCAGCAAAGTGCACATCCATCAACCACGTGCACGCTGCAGCAGAAACTTACTGTATAAAACAAACACACACGTGTTGAACAGCCGAGCAAGTCTCACTTTTGCAAATCATCCCTCCTCTCCAGCACCCTGTCTGAAAGGAACTCTCAACTCGTACTTTCACTTTTTTGATGGTTGTAGATGCCCTCCCCCTCCATCTCCCAAATGAAACATTTCAAAATCAATCAACAGGATTTATTGGTCAATCGCTTGCTAGGGGATTTGCTCTGGTCTCCTGAGACACATTTGTCTTGAAATAGTGTGCCGACAGCCTAGGGAGAGCATTTTCTTCCTGGAAATGATAAATTAAGTGTAAGTTTACTGCTGAAAGCAAAAACAAAAATGTATCAGAGGTAAAGACTCCTAGTTCCAAAGGTTTCAGCTTAAAGCAACCTCTTTCATAAAAGAATTTTTTGAGGAGAAAATATTTGAGTGAAACAATGCAGACAGACATGGTCCCCCACGTGGTCTCCTTGAATCAGATGTAACAGTTTTATTTCTTTGACTTGTCCCAATCTCTGAGTGTATATGTGTGGGGGTGGGGATGTTGGTGGTGTCAGATTGAGGGGGGGGGATTCCATGTCCACAAGCCCATGTTTCAGAATCGAAGAAGCTTCGATCTTAAGACCAGAAACTTGAAAGCAAAACTACATATAAATACATGGCATATCTTTCTTCGCCTCCACTTCCACTTCAAGCAGCCTAGTGTGGAGAAGACCGTGGGAGGATGCTCTGAAAGTTGACCCAGCGGGGAGGAACCTAGCCTCTGCACCGCCGCGGGTTCCAATCCAGTCTCAGAAGGAAGGAGGGCGCTGCTACATTGTATCCATTCAAAGGCTGAAGGGGGGGGGGAGCAAGACCTGGAGCCGCGCTGCGCTGACGCACGCGAGGCGCGTGATTGACGCAGGCGATGTTACTAAATTCGGCGGTTGGCCCGGCCCTGCCGCCGGCGCGCGCCGCAGATAGCGGAGTAGGTTCCCCTCGGTCACCCCCGCCCCTTCTCCATTCAGCGCCGCGCGGGGCGGGGCGGGGCGGGGCGGGGCCGGGCAGGGCGCGCGGGGCGGGGCGCGCGCGGCCGCGCCGGGATCCGGCCGAACCAAATATAGTCGGGCCCAGCTATTTTTAGTTAGGCCTCGGGCGCGAGCGCGCCGCGCTAGGGGCGCCCTGACCCCGCCTGGAGTGCGGAGGGGGAGGGGGCGGCGGTGTCGCCATCTTGGACTCGGCTCGACCCGCACTGGCGACCCGTTACGCTGGGCCGGGCTGAGCGCCGGGGGTCGGGGTGAGTGGGAGTGAGTTGCGGGAGAGAGCGTGCGCGGGCTGAGAGGAGCGAGCCGGGCGCGGGGTCCACCTCGAGCGGCGGCGCGAGCGGTAGTGGAGTGAGCTCTGCGCGCGCGCGCGCGCGCGCTTGGTGTCAGGGACGGTGATCCCCGCCCGTCCTCCGTAGGCCTGGCGGTCGTGCCACCCTGCAGCCCGGCCAGCCCCGAGTCGCGTGGGGGCGGAGCTGCCCGCGGCCACCACTTCCTGAGAGTCGGGGATACCCCTCCCGGACGTCACGGAGGAGCCGAGGCGGCGGTGGCGGCCCAGGGCTCATCCTGCACTTGCATCACGGGTGCAGCAGCAGCTGCTCTGCTCCTTTGTGGCTTTTTCCCCTGTTGAGTAACTGCTTTGTTAACTGAAAATACCATGACGGGCCAGTGTGATCACCAGCTCCAGACCTCAAAGAAAGTGAAGCTGTCAGGCAAGAAGAGGGAGACTCCCCCAGCCGGCTGCGATGGTATCTGGTGGGTGGGTGTGTAGAGAAGCACTTGACAGTTTCCACGTATTACTTCTTGCCTAACTCTTCACCCTCAAGAAGGTTTAAAAATACTTTTATTTCCATGCTGTAAAAACTTCATCTGTGTTCTGCACCCCATCCATTCCCCGCTTCGATTTAAAATTTCTTGTAGAGCTGGGATCAGTGTAAGCAGGAACCCTAAAATTAGGTACGATTTTAGGAAACATGACATCTTTCAATGAATTTATTCAATAAACTACACTTTCTAATTGTTAATATATAAAAGGCCCTTGCCCACTCAAGGTGGTTATAAAGCTACTAACCAAGTTTACTCACAGGAATTTCAAACCAATATCCTTGTTTATCTTTTTGTAGAAAAATCATCTCTGACTGAGAATCTCCAGATAAAGCGTTTCTCTCTGAGTGGGTGTGCCTTCAGGACCTCTGTCATGGCGAATCCTGAGCCTCCCTCTTCTCCCAACTTTCTGCCTCCTTTTATGTCCTTTCTTTCCCAAGTATCTGGGCTTTAATCTAGATTACGTTTCTTGACTGCTTTGCTGGGCTGAGGGCTGTTTGATGCACTCAACGGATTCAGGATTCCTGGCTGGAGTTCTCTGGGCAGGTGGCTGGACCAACCATGGGAGGTTTCAGTGGTCACTGATAAGTGGCAACTCTTTTACACTCAAATGGGAAGTCATGGAAGCAGAGACAAGGCTTTCTTACAAACTGGGACACTGTCCTTTGCTTAATACTTGGTCCCCAAACATGTGATTCAGTGACCCGAAAGGAATTAATTTTTTGCTATTTTTAAAAAATTAATATCTATTCCTCTATGTCTTTTAAAAAATCTGAGTTATTCAAAATCAGGCATAGTATTGTGTAAGGCATATGTAATATAACTGTTTCAGTTGTCTAAATTACTTTTTGATGATGACTTTTTATTTTATTTTTTACCATATTTTTTACTAAGTGAAATTTAGTCTTTATAGGTAAGTCTTTAATTTTGGGAAAACAGGATAAAACTACTTAATCTGTGACATGTTGAAAACATAACTTGTAATGTATTGAAAAAGACTACCTCACTCTGTGACATGTCCTTTTTCTAGAAGAGGGACATTCAATATGTGGCCTAGTTTACACACAAAGTAGAGAAAGCAATTTCTACTCTCATGTTCTTTATCGCAGTCAATCTGTTAAAAAAAAAACTCTTTCCATAAAGTAACTCTTAAAGATTCACTTTTGTGGGCCTAATTTGCTTGTAAGAAAGAAAGTACTTTTTCTCTTGGGAAGTAAAATATAGGGGAAATTTACTGTGCGTGATATAAAACAATTGTTTTAACAATGTGGGATTTAAAAATTGCTTTAGATGCTGTTCTGATGAAACAGTGACTTATAATCCATGATTTTGCTTACTATAAAGTTCTTACTTATGTACAGATTGAATGAGGAAAGTCAAAGTAAAATTTCCAACCCAGAAGTTGTTATCTGAGGTGAAAATAAGGCAAAGTCAATGAATTTTAGTCCACATTTTCTTGAATCAGTACAGAACTTCTATATTTATGGTACCTATATCAAATATTAAAATTTCAGCCAACGTTGATATATACACTTATAAAATGTCTCTGGTTTAATAATCCAGCACTGTTGTGGTAATTTTCTATCTGGCCTCCAGCATATCCTCTTATCAATTGTATCACTGCCAAATTAGTCTTCTTAAAATACAGCTTTTGTTATATCATTCTCAGCCTCACAATTTTAGCAGTTGGATATTGTCTCCAAAGTAAAACCAAAGGCCTCTTTTATTTGCGCAGAATTTCCCTGTCCTCATCAAAACTCGTATCCTCACTGTTCTTCAAACATCCTTTTAACCTCCCACATTTGTTCATAGTTTTCCTTTTTATGGCATTCTCTCTCTCCCTTCTTCTCCACTTATTGAACTCTTACCCTTCCTCTAAAACAAGCTCAAGAAGTGAACTCATACTGTGCTTTAGTCTTTAATAATTTTTACTTTTACTGCCTTCTTTGTGTGCTCTTCATTTAGATAGCCTGTAACCCCATCAAACAATAACTTTGAAAGCATGCCTCATGTACCTCAGGAATATCTGTGGCACCTAAGAATGTCTAGTATAGATAGTAAATCCCCATAAAATGTTGCTTTATCTAATTTGAATATGAATAGACAGCAGCCATAATATAGGTCACATTATAGGGACTAGGTTATTCTTGGCACAAATGGGCATTTATGAGGTCATACATTGTTTTCTTTACCTGAACTTTTGATATTCCTAACTGAACTACCTTGTCAAGGTGCCTGCCAGAAGCACAGGCAGCTGCATGGTGATACAAGGAAATGGCAGTTTGGCTTGTTGCGTAGGAAGATTTGCTATGATCTCTTTTTTTTCCTGGTACACTTTTGATTTGACTCTAATTCTAACCTCTTTCCCCCTCTCTTGGCACGTTCTCTTATGCTGCTTTCTCTCAGTGATGAACTGGATGCTGTAGACTAGGAAATGTTAACCTCTTTTACAAAAATGTTTTGATGTTTAGAAAGTGGTGGACTCTGACATCTATGCATAAACAGTTAAAGGTAAAGAATTCCTTATCTTTTCCAAAAAATATTATATGTGTGTGTATATGTGTTATTTATTTATTTATTTAAGGATACCAGGAATTGAACTCAGGGGCACTCAACTACTGAGCGACATCCTCAGCCTTTTTTTATTTTTTATTTTGAGACAAGTTCTCACTAAGTTGCTTAGAGTGTTGGTAAGTTGCTGAAGCTGGTTTTGAACTTGTGATCCTCCTGCCTCAGCCTCCTGAGCCCCTGGGATTACAGGTGTGCGCCACCACACTTGGCCTCCAAAATATATTTAAATAGATTTGTATGATACCACATATATGCAGAGGTAAACTGGGAAAAGAGATTTGGAGATTGTGATTTGTTAGATGCCCATGTGACTTAGAATATTAAAATTTATCCTATCAAGGAAAAAGTACTGTAATAGATCAGTAAGGACTTTCTGTGTTATAGAAAAGAAAGAGTAGAAACCTGAGTCAGAAAGATTTCTTAATGGTCTAAGTGGTAATTCTCATGCATCAGATAGGCTGCCAATCTGTTTAAACACAGTTTATTTCTTAGTCATGTTTTCCCCATTCACTGGTAAACTCTGAAAGACCATAATAATTTGGGAGAGAAAAGTTATTACTCATGTGTGATAAATCAATTTAGAATATTATTTATGCCTATGAAATAAGACCTACATTTTAGCTAGAGTTGATGAAGTAAATAACTCTTTCCAAATATAGCTGCACAACTCTTTCCCATCACCCAGCTCTGGAAAAAAACCTGCCTCACGTGCTTACATGTAGAAATTCAGTTCCTTCAGCATATTCTCTAAGAGTGAGATGCTGTGTGTCACAAAGAGCACTCACTGTTTCTTGGAGATCTCTGCCTGGCATTGCTGCTGTGAAGGTGCCCAAACTTGGGTAAATTAATCTTTATCACTGTAAAATTATAGTGTTGGTTTCACCTTATGATCTTTAAGGATTTTTCAGGTCCTAAAGTCAGATGCTTTCTTAGGTCAGTTAAATGATTGTGAACCATCAGTTAAGTCCTAAGTCACTATCTGATTGCTGTGCTCAGGAGGCTCATTAACTCTAGCAACACATGTGCTTTCAGTAGCAATGTTATATTAGCAGAAATATTAAACTTCTTTGGCCCACATAGTAATTAACTATGGCCATTGAGTGGGATTTTGGTGGCCCAAGAGAGTTAATGTACTACTAGCATCACAGCCCTTTCCTGTCCGTTAAGTAGAAATGAGCAGAAACCTGGATAGTCCAAAAGTCATTTTATATTTAGCTTTGGAACTTGTCTTTGTACATTCATTTGAATATGGATGAGCCACAAATTGACTTCATACAAATTAGCAAACTTTCTTGGAATGAGTTCTGCTGTTTGCTCCTCTTCAGTTCCTTTCTGATCCTCACTGCTTGCTAGGCATAAGCCATTTCTTAAGTGCAGCAGCCAGGGCAAAACTGTCCTCTTTCTGCTTTGTCCAAGCAAAGGCCTGGTGATTGTGGAGTTGCAAGTCTTTACATTGTATCCTTTCTGAGCATGAGGAGATAAAGTGAAATGTTAAGGCAGGTCATAAGGAAGTATCAAGAAGGTGTTGAGAAAATGTTGGCAAAGCAGTCAGGAAGAATACAGTAAATTCTGTTTACAAACTTGTTAGTTTTGTAGTTGGATACATCCCTTGGATTAATAAGAGCTGACTTTATAGGCACTGAAAAGTATCTGAATTTTAGCAGATTGTGGGTTTATGTATTATCAAAGTGAGGTTTAGATGGTAAAAACAGGGTTTGTCCATTATTTTTTTTAAATGCCTGTTCTATATATTTAGGTATCTGGTTTCCTATTTTAGATCATGTAATTAGTAACTGATTCTGATTTTTTACCCATAATACATTTTCCAGTATTTGTTCCTCATGTTTATAGTTCACTACTGGAAAAATTCTTCCCTGACATCTGTTCTGGATTAGTTCTCCTTTCCAGTTATGTTTTCCTGTTTTATCAGTTGTGTTGAGGAGAATAGAAAGCCATATTTTAAAGATTTCTGCTATTTAAATTTAGTAAAATTAAAATAAACCAACTCACATTTCTAATTTCTGAAAACAAATTCTTATTTTAAAATCACATGCTAAATTGCCATTTTTAAAAACAATACAATAAACTGTACAAAATTTGAAATCCATTTACTCTCATTTCATAGCATTTTATAGTTGTGAAATTGACTTTTCAGTGACCTTTCCACATTTCAATTTTTTTTTAAAAGGATCTTATATTATCTCAAAATCTTTTAAAATGTCTTTTTGAGCTGGGTGTGGTGGTACATACCTGTAAGCCTACCTATTTGGGAAGCTGAAGCAAGAAGATGGCAAATTTGGGGCCAACTTCTGCAACTTAGAGAGACTCTGTTTCAAGATAAAAATTCAAAAAGGGTTGGGGATATTGCTGAGTGATAGAGCAGCGCTAGGTTCAATACCCAGTTAACCCCCCCCCCCACTGCCCCCACCACCCGCCACACACACACCTTTTTGTTTCAGCCCTTTGGACCTGTATATTTTTGGGGATGAGTTTTTTGAGCAGTTGCAGCAGTTCTTGATATGGAGTAGATACTCAGTAAATATTTTGATGAATGAATGAAGATAGGAAATCTTATTCAAAATATGCTGTTTTCCTTATCCTTGCCAGTCTTGCAGTGTTACTGGCTTTTTTCTGAGATAGTTTTATTCGTGGGTAGGCATGAGAGGAACAGAGAAGACCTGCTGTATGTCATTGTCTGCTTTAACTGTGCTACCCTGTCCCATCACTGCAGCTAGTTTACAGAGACTTCTGGTTGCACCCCTGAGTTACACACTGTGACATCTGTGTTAAATCAGAAGGAAGTCAGGCATCCAAAGGAATTGTTGTAAGTGTACCAGACATCCTGATTAGTTTATTTCTGCCTTATCTCTTTATTTTGAGATATCATTTTTGCTATAAGACTTTTACAAGATGGTGTCCTCTCTTTTCTTTATCATCTCTGCCTTGGCCCTGTGTCTACCTATTTGACAATGACTTCATCTCTAGGCATAAGACTAGAACCCCTGCCATGCTCTCTAGTTCTGGATGCTACTTTTCAAGATCTCCAAGTATTCAACTTGTCTAAGGTATCACCTCTAGATTGAGAGACCGTAGACTGGATATTAACTAGGGACTCAAATTATAGCTACCATACATATTTAAACATTGTTCAATTTAACTTTTTAAAAAAAATATTTATTTTTTGGGGCTGTGGCTATGGCTCAGTGGTAGAGTACATGTGTGAGTGAGGCACTGGGTTCCACCCACAGTACCACATAAAAATAAATAAAATAAAGGCATTCTGTCCAACTACAAAAAAAAAATTTTTTTTTAGAAGTAGTTGGACACAATACCTTTATTTTATTTACTTATTTTATGTGGTGCTGAGGATCGAACCCAGGGCCTCACACGTGCTAGACAATGCTGAGCCACAACCCAGCCCTCAATTTAATTTTTTTTCGATATTTACTTCTTAGTTTTAGGTGGACACAATATCTTTATTTTATATTTATGTGATGCTGAGGATCAAACCCAGTGCTTCATGCATGCTAGATGAATACCACTGAGCCACAGCCACAGCCCCAAGATTTTAGGAATGAGCCCACACTCTGAGCCCAGAAGTTACAATGCTATATTCTTTTGTTTGTTTTGTGCTGGGGATTGAACCCAGGGCCTTGTGCATGCAAGACAAGCACTCTACCAACTGAGCTGTATCCCCAGCCCCTAATTTTTGAAATTCACATGATTTAAACAACAAAACTTTTAGAAAGCCCAAATTTCCCTTTCACCCCTGTCCCACATCTATTAAATTACCATCCTTACAGAGTTTTAAAATACATTTTCAAGAACAGTACAAATATAAATTGTTATCCTTTCCTATTTTTATACAAATGGAAGATTATACACATTGTTCTGCCTTTTTTACCTAACAGTATATCGGAGTTCTTTCTATAACAGTGGAAAAAAATCCAAGAGATCTTTCACTTAATCTTGGAGATCTCTCCACATCATTGTGCAAATATATCATCATTTATTCAACCTCAGTCCCATAGTGATAGACATTTGGGAAATTTCTAATCTTTGTTGTTACCAACAGTGCTACAATAAATACTTTTGTTATATAGATTATTTCACACTTGTGCAAGTATATTTGTAAATTCCTAAAAGTGGGATTGCTGAACCAAAGGGTAAATATCATAGGTAAATTGCCCTTCATAAGGGTTGCACAGTCTACACCCCATCAGGAATATAGGCTAGTACCTGATTATTTATATTCTTCCCAAGAAAATGTATTATTTAACCTTTGGATTGTTTCTAGTCTGATAGGTAACAAAATGTTACTTTCTATTTTTCTTATGAGTAAGTTTGAACATCTTTTCATATATTTAAGAGCCATTTATATTTCCTTCTTATGAAGTATCTGTTATATCCTTTGCCTATTTTGGGAGGTGGAGGTGTTTTAAAAACCACTTTTAGTCACTGTTTGTAATATGAAGATTTACTCTTTGTAACATGAGTTGCAGCATTTTTTCTCTCATTTATCATTTGTCTTTCAACTTTCCTTATGATGTTTTTGCTTTGTAGAGTTGAATTTGTCAGTCTTTTTATGACTCCTGAATTTTGTCATCATTAGAAAAGCTTGCTCCACTCCAAGGTTATGAAAGAATTCTTGGCTTTACTATTTTTATGGTTCCTGCTTTAGATTTTGATTTTTGATCCATTTTTTCTTGTATATGATGTGAAGGAGAGGTCCAACTTTATTTTTTTCTAAGTGATTACTCAATTGCCTCAACATCATTTGTGAATAATCTGCCTCTATACTGTTTGCTTCTACCAAAAACAAGACTGATTCATCTATTTCTTTTTCACACTTTCTTTGCTGTGACTAAATATGAACACAATCCTGTTTTCCTTCCTATAGAACACTTTCTGAAGTGGTGAAGATGTCTTTCACCACGCTTCCTTTGTCTTCCTCAGCAACACTGGGAGCCTGGCAGTTAGCAATTGAATGAATACAAGGCTGCTCAGAAGGCTGGCCAGGAGTTTTCATGGAGCAATAACTGGTTAAAAAGGAAACCTGAGTATAATCAAGTTCCTTTAAAGACTGCTCAAACCAGAGGCATCCTCTGGCAGTCTCTGGTCACCACTAACCAGCTATTATTCTAGAAGCCGAAGGTGTGCTGCCTGTATCCTGCACTCCAGAGGCAGTTCAGTTCAGTTGCTTTACTTTATACCCATCTCCTCATCTACCGCCTCTTCCTTGTTTGATAGTATGGAATATCGCCTCCTGTATATTCGAATGGAAATCATAATGTGCCAAGATGTAGTGCTGGAGGCCCCACCCTGCAGGGGCCAGCTCCAGGATCTTGCTGGAAATATAATTATAAATGAACTATTTTGGAAATGACTCCTAATTTGAACTGTGAGCAGATGAAGTTTTTTCAAACCCCAACTTTGTCCTATAAGGAGAGCCTGTCCAAGCAGGCAGATGGAGCTGAATTCCCTCTATCCCTTACTAGTGCTTTCTGAGCTGCTTGGTTTTTTTTCAGAGCTCCTTGATAAATACTTCCTTCCACTCTGAGCCATCTCCTCAAGCATCTTTCCCTTCTAAATTCCCTCAGGCCACCTTGCCTGTTCTTCACCAGCACTTTGTTGCCTGTGATACCAAATAGTTACAGCAACCTCGCTGCCCAATGGTAGGAGAATAGGCCAACAAGAGTGGTCTTAACTAAAAGGCAGCAAGAAGTTACTTGGAACAATCAAAACATCTAGTGGTAAGATAAAAACATTTGCTTTGTTGTTTTTCTTTTTCCTTCATTAAAAAGGGCATGCTTGTACAGTACAGGACACTCAGAAAAATGTAGATAAGGAATAGAAGGAAAAAGGAAAAAAAATCCATAAATCAAGCCACCACGGAATAATCATTATCATCCTCCATCTTCTTAAATGCATTTCATTTATCCATATAAACTCTGCTTACTGTTTATATTTGCCATAATTTATTTAAGCATTTTCCAATTACTGGTTAGTTACCTTTGGCCAAGATTAGGCTTTTGTTCCTTCATGTCTTTTGTTTTGAAACTGTGGGTCAGTTCATCTTTAATTGGGAATAGCTTGCCATTCTCTTTTTCCTTTAGTCCCTCTATTCTGCTTAGGCTTGCATCCAGCCTGGGCCCCCAAGACGCCCTTGTTTGTTTTAAGTGAGACAGTATGTAAATGAAGCCATTCTGCCAAGCTTTTCTGTGGAGTTACTTATGGGGCCCAATTCCAGAATTCCTGTGGAACTCTGGTTATATATAAAACATTTTTTGGAGTTCATGCTTGATGTATGTTTTGTGTATATGTATATAAATTAGATGGGGAATATGAGGAGAGAGGAGGGACCTCTATCAAAATAAAGAGGGATTGTTGCAGAGAAACCCACCTTCATTGGAGGGCAATTAAAGAGATTTTCTGTTAAACAAGGTTGGCAAATATGTGCTGTGTGTTGTGCCTAAACCTAAGCAACGGTATACTCACTAATCAGTCATGGTACTTATTTCTTACTAGATCCACACTTAACTTTGAATTGTTCTGAAAATGGGGTTCTAGGTCACTGTATTTATTGGAGTTGATATGGGAGACAAACATACTCATCATTCTTACTCTAAAGTGTTACATTCAGTTTTTTTTTTAAATAGTGGATTGACCAAGAATATCATAATTAATGTTTTATATTTGATGAATAAGTTTATAAAAATATGGGATGTGAGGAAAGAATAATTATCTGAATCTCAGGCAAAGTACAAGCCTCCTAGCTAAGACCATAGAAGCAGCATAATCAAATTTTAGGTTTGTTATGGAGTGAAAACAGCGTTGCAGTAGTGCCCTTCATTATATATTGCCCACCATATTGTCATGGTGATTGACTCCTCAACAGCTCTTCTACCCTTTTGGGTAGTCTCAGCAAGCTTGGGTAATCAGCATGGGAAATCCTATTTCCCCTGCCAGGGAAGGGTGAGAAGGCTTGGAACCTGTTTTGGCCATTGAGATGTGAAGGAAGGCCTGGAAAGGGGCCACGTGCTTCCAGGAAAGGTTTTTTTGACCATAAAAGAGAGAAAAGAAAGAGATGACATCTCCTCTTCCTCTGATAATGTCTGAGTATGGTGGCAGCAGCTGCTGTAACTGTCTTGGGGCAGTTTAGAGAAACTTGTTTTGGATTGAAGCTTATCTAGAAGATGGCAGAACAGAAGGGAAGAAGAAACCTGAGCTGTTTGTAACCTCAATGAATTGCTGATTATTTTGTACTTCTGAACTTCCAGTTCTGTGAGATAATACAGTTCCTCACTGTGTAAGCCAGCATGATCTGAGACCTTGTCACTTGCAGCCAAAGCATCCTGAGTATATATCCATTTTGTCCCACCAGATTTACAGCACGTGGGTTTTATTTTATTCTGATGGGTATCATTTCATCAGGGTGCTTCCTTCCTCCTGTCTTCTGGCTTTGTAAAATGGGGTATGGATTCTAATTGGCCATTTCTCATCTCTGTCTTTTCTAAGGGCTCTGTTGTAGACCAGGGTTCTTAACAGAAAGTAGCAAGAAACCGAACAGTACTCACTATCTTTCCTGGAGCATTTTGGGTTGTTTGAGTATTTGGTGGTGGGACTGCTCCCATTTGTCGTTCATTCCTGATTTTGATTTCTTGATTTGGTCTTGGGCCCTGCTCTTCCATATTTTGTATCTTATGCCTAAGCTCGAGATTGTTTGGTAGGTTTCTTTTCCTTTCTTCCTTCTTCCTCAACACCTCTTTCTCATTGTCTCCAACTTGGCTTTCTGGTTAGTGGGGACTGTTCTAAACAGATATTGTACATAATGATTTCCAGGAATAATAATGAGTTAAATAAAGTAAGTAGTGGTCCATTTCTCACCGAGCACTTTTTACTCATGTATAGAGTAAGTACCCAGAAATGGTCTGTGAGTCAGGACAGTTGAGTTTTCACTATGGCTTCACTATTTGCTACCTGAAATCTTGGGCAAGTCCCTTAAAGACATTGAGTTTCTTTTTAAAAATTTGTTACTAATAATGGTCTATTTTTTTGTAGTTACTGTTGTGATTTAAAAGAGATTTTTATGAACCTGGCAAATGATAAAAAAAAAATTAAAAATACTCAAGTTTAGTTGGATTTTCTGATTATTTTCCAGTGAACTAATGCCAGGGTCTCTAGAATAAGCTGTGTAGCCTGTTAGTTTGTTTGTAGAAAGGGATGCCAACACACAATAAGGGGAGGAGAGGGGAAGAATATAAGTTTTTGGATTAGACAAAAGGGGAATGAAGGGAAAAGGGGGGATGGGAATAGGAAACATAGTAGAATGAATCTGACCTAACTTTCCTAAAGTTCTTATATGAATACATGACCAGTGAAACTCAACATCTATACAACCACAAAATGGTATCCTAATTAGAGTAAGTTATACTCCATGCATGTATGATATGTTAAAATATACTCTACTGTCATGTGTATCTAAAAAGAACAACAACAAAAAAGAAAAGCAATAGAGTATGATGTGGGACAAATAATAGGAGTTGAATTTTGTATTTTATTGATAACTTTAGGCCTGAAAAAATAGACAGGACCACACGATATTAAGGGGGAAATAAAGGTCAGGCTGTGAACTCTTTGAAGGTTATTTCTAGTTCAACCAGAAATTCTGGTCAGCCCCATTAGGAGAAAATGAAACCAATAGAAGAAATACCCCCCTCTAGTGGCGAGGAGCCAGGTTCTACACTTGGTTGCTACTTTGGGTGACAGGAATGGGTGATTTTTAGGATTATTAAATTTCTTAAGAGGAATCCTGAGGACCTAGAGGTAGAGTACCTAAGGAAGATCTTTAGCTCAGGCTTTCCTTATCAAGAGAGTTGGCACATTTCTCAGGTTCTATTATATGGAATCGATTATCTGAAAATATATAGAGGCTACAGTTATTTGAAGAAGTTTACAGTCTCTTATGAAAGCTACATAGAGATCATAAGAATGAGTTCATTGCTGCTAAACTTCTTATTGGAGTGAAAGAATGTTGTAGGTACCTTTGTAAACCCATTGGCAGGGGGATACGTACTATATTAAAGTTATGGGTAATGCCATAGAGTAGTATTCACTTAGCTTCATGCAGAATAGTGGCTATAGTTTTAATTTGAAGTTTTTAGTGATGATTCTGAGAACCAGATGTTTAATTTATGTCTTGGAAGTAATATAATTGCTTCCTATGAAAAGGCAATGAAATTAAGTATGTTAAAAATAACATTACCCATGATTCAGTGGCTCAGGAGGAACACCTAATGCATTTTTGAAAGATCACATTTTATAAGAGTATGTTGTTAAAAGTAATAGTTATGGTTATTATATTTATAAGTCTCTCCCATAGTTCTTTGAAGTTTTTGTTGTTTCAACTTCTGTTTGGACATACTTTATTGAAGTTTACTTAATGATTTCTGAAGAGGCAAAATTTCAGAGAATAACATTTTAGTGATACTCTGTTATATATAAGGAAGATTTCAATGCCATATATCTCTAATAAAAATGCTTAAGATACTAGAAAAATAAATTCTGGTACATGATTGCATTTTTAGTATGCCATTTCTTTATAGTCAAACATCTTTGCCCTGAAGAAATTGAAGCTTGCAATAGGCCAGCCTTCCTATAATTTTTAATGTTTGGTGACATTTTTTATAATATAGTAATGGAAAAATTCTCTAGAAACTATAAATGTACATTTTTGTATACATGAACCAACTGAGATTATGGAGTTCTGAATTAATTTTTATGAAACTGATATCCTTAGTTTATGGTTAAACTTCATAAATATACTTTATTTTTGGAAAGAAGAACTAGGTCTGGGAGTAGATCAAGATCCACCTGTTGGGGAAAACCAGAAATAGGAGGAAGAGGTTATTAACGACTCATTCTTAGCTGAGAAAAATTCAGTATGAAATAAGTAAGTCCAGTTAGAGAAAGAATTATGATTATGTTAAGTGAGTTCACAGATATTGTTGAAAGCAAATTGGTTAAAACTGATTTGTTAATATATATGGGAGTAATAAACCAATTAAATGATCTCTTTGCTAAATTAGTGCGACAGTAGTAGAGGATATCTGGAGGGAAGTGAAAAAGCTGATAAAGTTAGTGGTAATTAGACCTTCATTAAATCCCAGCTCGAAAGAATTACTATATACATTAGTGACAGCTTAATTCTATAAATAAAAGTTGATATGAAAAATCGATATGATGTTGGCATTGCTGAAATTAGGTAAGAATTGATTAATGTAAAGAATTGCAGGAAATGGGCTTGAATAAAGAATACAGACTATCATTTGAAATTTCAGATAAAGTATAATAGTTCATATTTGCACAGGATTTTATGATATTCTGAGTGTTTTCATATACATGATCTCATTTAATTCTTCTATGAACTCTGGGGGACAATAGTACACATATGGAGGCTCTGAAAGGCAAGTAGGGACTAAATAACAGGAGAGAAACTCGGGTCCAGGGCTCCCTACCACAATGCCTGTGTTCACTGCTAGTTTCCTGTGGTTGCTCTAACAGTTTACTCCAAATAGAACAGCTTAAAGTTTCAGAAATTTATTCCCTCACAGTTCTGGAGGCCAGAAGTCCAAAGTTAAAGTGTTGGCTGGGCCACCATTCCTCTGGAGAGGCAGAATATCTCTAGAGAAAAGTATCTTGCTCTTTTCAGCTTTTGGTCACCATTGTCATTCATTGACTCATGGCCTCCTCACTCCATTCTCTGCATCTGTATAGTCTTATTTTCTGTCCTGTGTGCTCTGCTGTCTGTCTCAAAGCTCTCTGCCTTTCTCTGAGAAAGGCTGACTTTAAGGGAATCTGTTTGACACTGGATTTAGGGTTCACCTAGGTCATCCAGAATGCTTTCATCTGAAGGTCTTAAGTTAATTATATCTGTAAGAAACAGTTTTCTAAAGTAACATTCACAGGTTCTGGGGATTAGGATATGGACTCTATCTTTTCAGGGGACACCATTCTACCCATTACATTCATTATATGATTTTAATTCTGTGTCTTTCTTTTGAATTGAGAAAGTAAACTGTCTGAAGATGGGAATTTTTAGCTAGAAGTTAGAGAAGAACATTTAAAATATTTCTAGTTGTTTCCAAGTGATTAGTAAGGGCTTGTTAAATTTTCAGAGGTCAGATATCTTTGACACAAACTGAGAAAGGGTAAATGGTTGTAAAGTGAAAAGTATGGTATTTTCTGTAAAAGGTAGCCATTGACAGTGCCTTGGTAAAAAGAATTAAAGTAATCCATTCAAAAGTTCTACCAAATTCTTGTACTAGCTTTTACATTTGTAACACTAGAAGTGACTAAATTATTATCTGATTTTGTATGATTGGTAATATTATAAGTTGACTTCATTTCTTGTGTTATTGCGCTAAAAGATTTGTGTGTGAGAAAGGGATGCATTGTATAAATGGTTTTAGTCAGTATAATCAGTTTCCTACCTAATATAAGCATGCTAATTTGGGTCATATAAGTCAAGATGATCCTAGTATGCAAATTATTTGAGGGCAAACTTATTTGGAAAATAAGTGAATGAGTATCATACTATCCAGATCAAAAATAAAGGAAATGGAATTTCTGAATGAAAAAGAAAGAGATCTAGAGGGCAGGTCTAGGAGATCTAATTGAAAATAAGACATTCTGGAGGGAAAGCAAAGACACACACTCTAACTGGATAAAAGATTTGGCATGTCATTTATCCATTTAGAGTGTAGTACCTGACACATGGTGCATTTGCTGTATGAATGAAATAACTTTCTATGACACTCAAATCAGGCACCCACAAATCCCACATCATTTTACTTTGGAGCGTCTTGATGGTAATATGGTTTATTCATTAAAGGAGTATCCCCCCTTTAAGAAACTCCATTGAGTCTGGGCGCCATGGTGCATGCCTGTAATCCCAGCAGCTCAGGAGGCTGAGGCAGGAGGATTGCGAGTTCAAAGCCAGCCTCAGCAATGGCGAGGTGCTAAACAACTCAGTGAGACTCTGTCTTTACATAAAATACAAAGTAGGGCTAGGGATATGGCTCAGTGGTTGAGTGGCCCTGGCTTCAAACCCTGGTACGAAAGAAAGAAAGAAAGAAAGAAAGAAAGAAAGAAAGAAAGAAAGAAAGAAAGAAAGAAAGAAAGAAAGAAAGAAAGAAAGAAAGAAAGAAAGAAAGAAAGAAAGAAAGAAAGAAAGAAAGAAAGAAAGAAAGAAAGAAAGAGGAGGGGAGGGGAGGGGAGGGGAGGGGAGGGGAGGGGAGGGGAGGGGGGAGGGGAGGGGAGGGGAGGGGAGGGGGGAGGGGAGGGGAGGGGAGGGGAGGGGAGGGGAGGGGAGGGGAGGGGAGAGGAGAGGAGAGGAGAGGCTTGTGATACAGTTCTTCAGACCTTTAGTGTTGCCCACCGTGCTCTAGGGAGGGTCCACACTTATACCCTGCTAAGTCTGCAAAGTTTTGACTCTCACAGCTTTTGGTCTTCACAGATGGAAGTACAGGGACTTGAATTATGTGCCAGGCTCTTTGATGTATTATTTCGGTTGCTTCCAGCCAACTTTAGAAGCTGAGTACTATCATCATCCCTGTTTTACAGAAGCACAAGAAATTAAGTAACTTGATGGAGTTCATACCAAAATTTGAACCGAGGAAGTCTCTGTTCTTCATCATATCCAATGATGACTTCCTGTTCATTTTTTTTTTTTTTTTAGTAATCTGTAGTTTCTTTGTGAAAGCTTATATTTTTCCTTCTTCTTACAGCTCAGAAATTCCCCCAGGATATATCCAAGTGAATGCCTTTTTTTCTTACCTTTCTTGACGCTTAGGGAGTGTTTTTAATGCAGCAGCTCTGTTCTCCTGAGGGAAGTTTTCTTGTGCTGTGTTGTACTCTAGACCATCCAGCATGTCTTTGCTTTCCCTCCAGAATGTCTTATTTTCAATTAGATCTCCTAGACCTGCCCTCTAGATCTCTTTCTTTTTCATTCAGAAATTCCATTTCTTTTATTTTTGATCTGGATAGTATGATACTCATTCACTTATTTTCCAAATAAGAAATTTGTTCCTTGGAGGGGTTGTTATACTTTTTATTTCCTCAGTTGGAATTTAAGATTTATGAATCATGATTAAAGAACTCCCAAATCTATTATTTTGTTGTGGTTATTCTTTAGCATTCAACAATATATGAGGTACAATATGTAGGTAAACAGTTTATTTTTAGAAATGTGAGGTTATTTCAACATTAGGAAATACTAATGTAATATATCACTTTAATAGATCAAAGAAAAAAATCTTTGGGTCATTTCTACAGATATTTCAAGCATATTTGATAAATCAATACCCATTCTTGATAAACATAAAACAACTCTTAGTAATATAGGAAAAGAATGATATTTTCCTAATAGCCACTATCAGAGTTAACATTGAAATTTGACATTGGAGTCCTTGAGCAATATTTCCTAGTGTGTTCTCAGAAACATGGATCTGGTATTTTATATATATAAAAAGGTATCCTGGTGTATTAGGTAGGGTAAAGCAAGATGTTGTAACAAGTACCCCCATTCCAGTCAGTGACTTAACACAATAGGGGTTTATTTTTGCCTCCTGTAATAGTCCATGTTGGTAGACTTTTTTTTTTTTTTTTTGGTATGGTGGTTCAGGCATTCAGTTTCCTTCCATCATAAGTCTGCATCACTTCCTAGGGCCTTGGACTCCTCTGTTTCCAGCTGGTGGAACTGCACAATAGAGTGGAGAATGCATATTTCTTCTCAATTACCTTGACCTGGTTGTGACACACATCATTTCTGTTCACATTTCTACATTCCATTGGCCAAAACTAGGCACATGACCTCACCTGTGTTTAAGGTGTGTGCATGTTTGGGAAGGTAAATTAGAAACAGTGTCTGTGTGGGCAGCTACAGGTAAGGAACTAGATAAACATTCCCATTTGTAGTTGGCAGGAGTGGAAATTAGGATTGCCTGATTGGAGGGCACTGTGGTATTATCTGTCAAATTTTAAAATATACATGTTGTTTGGCCTCAAAATTTCTCTTCTAGCAATTTTTCCTACAGAATTATTCATAGATATGTACATATATATGTTTTAAACTTATAGTTAGCAATACTGTGATAATGAAAGGTTAAAACATTCTGAATGTCCGTAAAAATGCACTGGATGAATGTAGCATTGTACCCATACAGTGGAACACTCTGTGGCCACAAAGAGGAACAAAGAAGATATCTATCTATCTATCTATCTATCTATCTATCTATCTATGCCTGCAGAGAGAAAAGCAAGGCATAAAACTGTGTGCACTGCTACCGCTGATTTAAAAAGAAAAATAGTTTGGTATGGTGGTGTATGCCTATAATCCCAATGGCTTGGCAGGCTGAGGCAGGAGGATTGCAAGTTCAAAGCCAGCCTCAGCAATTCAGCAATTTAGTGAGGCTGTAATCAATTAGTGATACCTTGTCTTAAAATAAAAAAATTAAAAAAGGACTGAGGATTTGGCTCAGTGGCTGAGCACCCCTGGGTTCAAGCCCTGGTACCAAAGAAAAAAAGAAATACACAGAAACACACACACATACACGTGTGTGTGTGTGTGTGTGTGTGTGTGTATACGTGTGTGTGTATATATACATACATACATACATACATATTCATAGAATTACTTGTGGAAGAATTAAAAAAAAAAACTGGGAGGACCACAAAAGGCTGGTAACTGGCTGGTGGCTGCTCCTGGTTAAAACTATAAGTTAATGGGGATGGGGTGAGAGACATGCTTTTTACTGTATGTGCTTTTATATCTTTTGATGTTCACTTATTTAAATAAAATAAACATTCATTGTAGAAGTAGTAAATAACATGGGAAGATGGTTGTGATATATTGTTGCTTGAAGAAAAGCAGTTTATTGAAAAGTATGAACACTGTGGTCTCAAATAAATGTCAAAAACATAATGGTTTACTTGTGGTTTTTGCTTATCAGTATTTTTGGTCTTTTTATAATGAACAGATACTAATTTTTTAAAAGTTTTTTTAAAGTTTAAAAAATTATAAAGAAACTCAGCACATGGTCTAAAAATGTCCTTGGTTGCTTCCAAAGAACTCTGTCTCTGGCATCCTGAATTGGTCAGCATGGGACTGTTTTAGAGGTATGTGTAGTAAAAATAACTAAGTTAAAAAAATAAATGCAAGAACAATCAAACAGTTGATGACATGGTCCCACCCTGGGTGAATACATGCCAATTTATTTAGAGGGTTTTGTTCTATTCTTCTCTACAAATATTTTCCTTTTTCTACAACACCTCCCTGTACCCATAGGCATATCTTTGGTGTAAATTTTTAGATGTCAGTTATGGATAGATGAGGAGAATACAAATGAAAGAACTGGGAGCTGAAAACATCTGCAGAAGTAAGATTTTTAATTGAAGTAAGAAATTTAATTGAAATTTTTAAAAAAACCTTAAAGGATTTTATGTAGGGGAATAACATAAGAAAGAAAAGAAAGCCTTGAATTCTGTTGGCTTTGTGAGGGCAGAAATCAAGTCAGCCCCCACTGTGTCATCTTTGCAACTAACATAGAACTTAATCAAGCCTCAGTGAAGTTGAATTGAATTTGCTGGATACTGCCCTAATTTTTAAAATAACTGATTTATCTGGAATAATCACTAGTAGTGCTGAACACTTTGCACTCAACTATAAGCAATATCTTATAGATACCTATCCTTACAACTCTACAAGGTAGGTATTGTGGCTTAAAGGTTTTGAGGAGAATGTACCATGGTAACTAAGTCTGTATAGGTTTGAATTCAGCTTCCTCACTATTTTTGATTTGAAAGATTTGTGCCTCAGTTCCTTCATCCATAAAATAATGAGGATGTTTAAGGAATAGTGATGCATGTAAATGCATGTAAAGTCCTTGGCCCTATACTTGCACCTTCAGTAAATGTTAGTCTTAGCTTTTATTAAGAAACATGCTCTAGGCTGTGGGTATAGCTCAGTGGTAGAAGGCTTGCCCAGCATGGGTAAGGCCTGGGTTCCATCCCCAGTGACATGCAAAAACAACAACACCAACAAAAACAAAAAACAAAAAAACCTCCAAAGTCAAATGAACAACTATTGGAGAAGCCCAGGGTGAACAAGGTAATCTCAGAATCCATCCTGTTTAATTACTGTATTATGCCATAACTGCTTCTGTGGTGAGGTGATTACAGATTAACAGGTTCTGAAGCAATGAAGTAATGTGGGAAAGACCTTTTAGGGAGTGAAGTTCTTAAGAGCTCATCAAATTACCCCCACTTAACTTTTCTTTTCTTTTTTTTTTTTTAAAGAGAGAGTGAGAGAGGAGAGAGAGAGAGAGAGAGAATTTTCAATATTTATTCTCTAGTTTTCGGTGGACACAACATCCTTGTTGGTATGTGGTGCTGAGGATCGAACCTGGGCCGCACGCATGCCAGGCGAGCGTGCTACCCCTGGAGCCACATCCCCAGCCCCCCACTTAACTTTTCCTTTCCTACCCTGACTGCACACAGTGTTACGTGGGAAACACATCTCTTTATTTAAGGTTAATGTCATTAGTTTCAGGTTCCTAATGCTCATGGCTAAAGAACCTGAGACTACCTTCTGAGGGTCTCCCTTTAGGAGCCAGTCTGCTACTGCTGACATCTGGCATACTGTGTCAACGCTTGTTGATCTGTTCCCCTTCCATACTCCCCAGATTTTTCCAACTTTAGGACCCGAGTGGGAGTCTTATGTTGGAGGATGTTGTGCAAACCACATGCGTAAAGAAAATAATTTACATTTTTCCTTTCTTAGCTTCTGGAACATCAGTGATTCTATCCTCCCACTTCTATTGGGCAGAAATTGAGGTATTCTCCTTATGCTCCCTTATCTTCTCCAAAACCCACCAAACACACGTGCACACAAACACACAGCTCACACTCCCACCATACATGTCAGCAGGGGTCCAGCATAACTATTACTTTTTTTTTTTTTTACTTAAGGGCTCAAGAACATGCAATGTCTTTGGTCATAAAGGAACCCTCCAGTAACCCATTTTTCCCCCTTCATTCCCATACTTGCTGTTCATGCCTGCCTTTTAGCTTTCTTTTCTCTGTTTCTTTGTCATTTTCTTCCTTTATCCCTTGCACAATAGCTGGTATGTAGTAGGCATTCAATACATAGATTTGGAAGGATCAAAGAAAGGCAAAATGCATATCCAACCTCAATATATTCAATTTTTTAAAAGTGAAAATTACTGCCTTGTTTTATATTTTAAAAATGAGAATAGAATGTTCTTTTAAAAAAAAATATTTATTTTTTAGTTGTAGATTGACACAATACCTTTATTTTATTTATTTATTTTTATGTGGTGCTGAGGATCGAACCCAGGGCCTCACATGTGCTAGGTGAGCGCTCTACCGCTGAGCCACAACCTCAGCCCCATGTTCTTAGTACATGGACCCCACCTCTTCCCTAATTCCACATTAGAGCTCCCTGAACTTCTACAATTTACTTAATTGCCTCCAGTATATATCTGAGTGGTAAAGGAGCTGGGTGGAGGCCTTACAGATACTGAAGGAGATCTCCAGGCTGGAGGCAGGTCTGGCTCATGGCGTCTGTTATTACTTCAAATTGGTTTGCAATTTTCATGATTTTAAGTGGAAAAATATACGCAGATTTAAGGCCACAAAGGAAATTAATTAGAGGAGATATACTACTTACTGTTGGAAAGGGCTTGGGAGAAAATAATTTGAGGGAAGTAGATACCTAGGAAAGAAGACACCTAGGAAACCCAAGTCATTGCTTCAACTCTCTTTCTAGGTTTAGGAACTTCCTTGGAAATCACTGTCTTCTACAGACTTCCCAACAGCAGGGTATCAGACCCAATTCTCTTACTTTCCCATTTATAAACCCTTTGCTTGCATCATCAGTTACACTTGGAACTATAGTAAACTTCTCCCTTTGCTGTCCTGTCCCATCTCTCCCACACATCTTTCCTTCTATGAACTCAATACATTTTAGAATTTTTAACTAATTCAGATTTGTTGGCACTACTTGTTGATCAGGATGCTAATGCCTTCCAAATTTAGCTATTGACATCTACAGCCCATGGTCTAGAATAAATAACCTTCATAGTTCTGGTGTCTAAAGAGCCCAAGTTTATGTAAATAGTGATGCTGAGAGACACCCCCTCCTGATGGTTCCCTAGAAAGCATTTAGAAATGTAAAAAAGAAGCTTAAACATTAGGACCTTATTTTTGCCTGAAAGTCCAGGCTCACCTTTATTCTGGGTCATGATGATGCACCATCAGACCTTCCAGACATGCTCAGTGCAATGGGCCTAGTCCTTTAGGACTTCAGCTTTGGATCTCGCTGAATGTGCTGTAATGTACAGAAACACTCAATGTGTGTGCAGAGATGAAGAATACCTCCCAAAGCTCCAACATCCTGTGTGAGTGTGTATGTCTACAATCTGGAGTTAGTCTCCAAGACTTCAAGTAAAAGTAATAATATCCAAGGTTGAATTTGGTATGCTTCATGCACAGATCTTGCCCACTGCCTGCTCTGTCTCCAAACCTCCTGAAGAACTTTGATAAACATGACTAAATAAAACCTAAAGTAAGATAGCAGAAACTAACCAAATAGAAAAAAAGATGGTTAATAGAGAAAATTAACAAAGCTTACAGTTTTTTTTCTTTGAAAAGTATGATAGACTTGATAAATCCCTAAACAAGACTGACAAGGAAAGAGAAAAAAATTGCCAACCGTAAAAGTGAAGGAGGAATATTCCTATAGATCTTACTGACATTAAAAGAATATGGATTTTTTTTTACCAATAAACCCAAGAAATTGGATGTTTTAAAATTCCTTTAAAACACCACTTACTAAAGATGGAATAGAAAATCTAAATAGCCCTATATCTATTTAAAATTTGAGTTTGTATTTAAATCTTCCCATGAAAAATATTCCAGGTCTGTATAGCTTCTCTGGCAAATACTATTATACATTTAAAGAATAAATAGAAAGAATTTGGGAAAACTCAAAAAGGGGCCTGTTTTATGAGGCAAACATTAAAATATGAGAAAACTATTTCAAGCAAAGAAAATTTCTCATTAATATTCCTTATGACCATAGGCACAAAAATCTTTAATACAGTATTAGCAGGTTGAATTCAGAGATCAATAAAAAGATTATTAAATTATGACCAAGAGGGATTTATTTCAGAAATATGATATTGTTTAATAAAAAGTCAGTCAAAATGTATTTCACATATTAACAGAAAAATGGTGAAAAACAATCCTCTCAAATTCAGGAAAGTGTTGCACAAAATTCAACAGTTCTTGACTCAGCAAATTAGGCATGGCAAGATTTTTTTTTTTAATCTGATAAAAAGTATCTGCAAAACATCTCTAGTGGCATCCTATTAACAATGAAAAGCTGAAAGCATTCCTCTGTCCTCTCACCACAACTATTAGATATTGTAGGAGGTCCTAGCTATTGCAACAAGGCAAGAAAAATAAGTAAAATTGATAAAGTTTGGAGAGGATGAAGTAAAACTCTTTCAAAGACAGGACTCTACATAGAAAATCTTGAATTTAAGAAATAATTAGAAGCTGGGTACTGTGGTACATGCCTGTAATACCAGTGACTTAGAAGGCTGAGGCAGAAAGATCGTAAGTTCAAATTGAGCCTCAGCAATTTAGTGAGGCCCTAAAGAATTTAGTGACACCCTGTCTCAAAATAAAAAATAAAGAGCTGGGGATGTAGTTCAGTGGTTAAGTGCCACTGGGTTCAATTCCTTGTACTGGCTCCTCTCACCCCTTTAAAAAAACAACTAACTAGAATTGATAAGTGAATTTCAAAAGGCCATATGATACAAGGTCAATGTATAAAAATCAATTGTATGTTTATAGATTAGCAGCAGCAATTGGAAAAGGCAATGAAGAACATAATTCCATATAAGACAATACCAAAAAATAAAGTACTTTGAGATGGATCACTGACCCAAACATGAAATGAAACTAGAAGAAAACACGAGACTATCTTCACAAGTTTGGGTTAGAGAGAGATTTCTTAGAAAAGGCATAAATAGTACTAAACTGAAATGAAGAAGTTGATGAATTGGAATTAATTTTTTCTTTTGCTCATCAAAAGTTACCTCAAAAATAAAAGAGTAGGAGAAAATATTTGCAATAAGCACATTTGACAAAGGCCTTGTGTCCTGAATGAATAAACATGCCTATAAATCAGTAATAGAGAAATCATTGCAAAATAGTCAAAAGAGCCCATCAGGCTGTTCACAAAGAAGGGGTCCAAAAGCCAATAAACACATGAAATTGCTCAATATCATCTTTGGAAAATGCAAATTAAAAGTACAATGAGATACCATTTCACATCCAGTAAGAGGACTAAAATTAAAAAGAGAGCCAAGAAGTTGGGAGGATGTGGAGGACTACTTATAAGAGTATAAATTGTATACCATTTTGAAGAAAAATTTGGTGATTTCTTATAAAATTGATCATATGCTTGTGGTGTAACCCAGAATTACCTATAAATATTTCAAGGTATTTATCCAAGAGAAATTAAAACATACGGCCATATAAAAAGGCATGTATAAGAATGTTTACTGAAACCTTATTTATACTAGCTCTAAACTGGAAAGAAATGTACTTCAACAGGAGGATCATTGTGGTGTAATTCATACAAGAGGAACATACACACACACCTAAAAGTGAACTACTGATGTATGCAGCACAAAAGCAAATCCAAATACATCATGTTAAGTGAAAGAAGACAGACAAGAAATAATATGTACCAAGTGATTATATTTATATGAAGTTCTAGAACAGGTATGTGGATGAACAGTGGTTGTACAAAGGAGCATTCTGGTAACTTTGGCCATACATTTTCTCTTTGCTCCAAAAAAAGTTATTTAAGAGAGTGTTTTTTAAAATATTCAAGTGTTTAGATATTTTTGGCTTTCATTTGTTAATCTTTAATTTTCAATTTCAATTTTTTTTTGAATTGTGATCCAAGACTCTGGCTTATGTATTGTCTGCTTTTGGAAATTTTCTATCTGGATCACTATATAATCACTATATAATCACATTTTGTAAATGTTTAGCATGGACATTTGGAAAAAAATGTAATAGTCTAAATAGGTTATAAGATTTTATATATTTTGTTGATTTTTCACACTCACATTTTTTATGTATTTTTCACATTTTATGTATCTTTATTTATTATACACTTATTCTAATTATTGACAGAGTTGAGTTAGAAACTTCTTGCAAAAGTTGAAATTGTCATGTCAACTTCTCCCTGTCCTTATAATAGTTTGGCTCATGTATTTCAACGATGTGTCTTTCAGATACAAAAGGTTCAGAGCACATCTGTAGCCTTAAGCATGTGTTAGTATCAAATGTGACAGATGAGAAGAATGAATGAAGAAATCAAAACAATCAATACCACTAAGGAGGTAGAAGATAGAAACTAACAAAGCTAAATTCGGAAATTACAGAATTGGTAAATATAAAGAGAGTGGATGATAAATCCATTTAGTATGCTGAGAAAAAACCAAGAGTTCTTACAAGTCAAAGAGCGAAGGAAAACACCTCCAACAGTAGGACATGAAACCACAGACCCCTGAGAAGAAGGACACCGCAGACAAGCAGGACACCCATCTGTAACGAAGGGATGGGAAAATCACGACCGAATGGTCATTATTTTTAAGGAAAAAATGTCAATTTTCTGAAACCAATTAAAGAAATTAAAGAAGTCCTGTGCCCACCAGGGGCCATCTGAGAAAGAACTCAGACTGTGGAAGATCTATTCCACACAGGAAGCTTCAGCCTATGACTCATGGAAAACTCCTGGAAATGTTGGAGGAACAGGGATCTCCTTTTTTTAAAGTAAAGGATTTGGATATTAGAAATATACAGAAATCTTCTCAATCCATCTTTTTGAAGTAAGTATGATTCTGATCCTAACCTTGACTAAACTTGTATGCCCACACAAATAAACATGTACAACTGTCCAATTTCACCTATGAAAATAGATGTAGATACTCAATAGGAATAAATGCAGCACTATACATAACCATGTAATATAGGACTGATTTCAGGGATCTGTGGGCAGTTTAACACAAAATTTATTAATGTGATTCATCACCTTAAGTGGACTAGAAAAGAACAACTAAAATCCTAGAAAAGCAAAACTTAATGAAATTTACTATTATTAATTTTAAACTCCTAGTGAGGGAGGACTAGAGGTAGATTTTCTTAACACACTAAAAGCCTATTCATGAAAAACATAGAGAAAACATCTCAATGATGAAAATTTAGGAGCATTCGGTTAAAGGTGCCCATTGTCACTGAAAATACTTAGCATTATCATTGAGTTCTTAGCCATTGTTTTGAACAAAGAATAAGTATAGATATTGCAAAGGGAGAGATAAAATTGTCACCTAGAAAAAAATAGAGAATATTAGGAATCAAATGAAAACCTTTTTAGAGCTAATACGAATGTTTGCTATGCTGTGTGATTAATGTGTGTGTACACACATATACATATGTGTATGAACATATACACATGTATATATGTGTACATATATGTGTTTGTGCATCTGTAATGGCCTTCTTAGAAATCAACACAAACCACCCAGAAAATCTAATAGAAAAAAATCCCTTTCACAATCACAATAAAAAGCTCAGATTTTAAAGTTAATTAATTAAATTAATTGATGGCATTTAATTTAGCAAGAATTGTTTAAACTATATGAAAAAAATCATCAAAACTTTGTGAGGGACAAGAGAAGACTTGAGTAAGTGGAGGAACACAGCATTTTTTTGGATGAAAATACTCAAAATTATAAAAGTATAATTTTTCCCCAATTTACTCAATAAATTAAATAATTGTAACAAAAATCAAAATGTCAGATTTTGGAAATTTGGAAATCTAAGGTCTAGATGGAGCCACAGATATTTAAAAATATCTAAAAAAATTATTTTAAATGTCCTGAAGGGAGACCTGCCCTGTAAGTTATCAAAACATTATGAGGGCATGAAAACTTGTTCACCTTAAAACTGGTTCAGAAGGAGGCAGGTGGATCACAAGAATAGAATCAAAGCCTAGAAATAGTTACAAAGCATATATAGCATAGCAACATATTAATGAAATTATAAAAACATTATAAATCAACAGGAATTATAATGCTGTATTGAGTGGGGCACTAGTTAACCTACCTTTTAAAAAAAGTATTATAATGCTGTATTGAGTGGGGCACTAGTTAACCTATCTTTAAAAAAAAAAGTATTTTGTAGCCAACAGATAAATGAAAAAAATACACCTTATCACTAATCAGAGCAATGAAAATGAAAACCAAAGTGCCATATCCCTTGATACAGTGGAGTGTATTTTGACATATTATACAAATATGAAGTGTAACTTCCCATGCTTGTGGTTGAACATGATGTGGAATTACACTGGTGGTGTATTCCTATGAACATAGGAAAGTTATGTCCAATTCATTCTATCATCTTTCCCCCACCCCTCTCTTCATTCCCCTTTGTCTAATCCAAGGAACTTCTATTCTTTTGTAATTGTTAGAATGGCTATTATAAAAATAAAAGATAAGTGTTGGTGAGGGCGTATAGAAAAGGGAACACTGTGCTCCATTGGTAAGAATGTAAATTAATGTGGCCATTATGGAAATCAATATGGAGATTTCCCCAAATACTAACAATAGAATTACCATTGATCGAGCATTCCCACTTCTGGGTACACATCCAAAGGAATTGAGATCAGTACACTGAAGAGGTATCTGCACTCCCATTTTTGCAGCATCATTCACAATGGTTAAGATATGAAAGCAACCCAGGTGTCCATCATGAGATGAATGAATAACAAAAATGTGGTCTATGTACACAATGGAGTACTATTCTGCCTTCAAAAACAAATCTGTCATTGTGACAACATAGATGAACCTGGAGGACATTATGTTAAGTAAAATAAAGCAAGCAAAGAAAGACAAATACCATATAAGCTTACTTATATGTGAACTCTTAAAAAGTTTAAGTCATAGAAGAGTGGAATGATGGTTACCAGAGACTGGAAGAGAGGGGTAGGGAGAGGGGAATGTGGATCAAAGTGCATAAAGTTGCAGTTAGACAGGAGGAATAAGCTTCAGTGATCTGCTGCACAGAATAATGGGTATAATAAGTAATAATGCACTATGTATTTCAAAATTTTAAATATTTCCACTACCAGAAAATAAGTATGTGAACTGATGGATTTGTTAACTAGCTTGAGTTGCTCATTTCACAATATAAACATATATCAAAACATTACACTGTACTCATAAATACATACAATTATTATTTATCAGTTAAAATAAAATTATAAAATTTCAATCATAGAAATGCTAGCAGAGTCAAAAAATGATGTAAATGTACTTCATAAATCAATAAAGAACAACTGATTTTAGATTAAAAAGAAAAAAAAAACAGAGAAGCAATTCAGAGCAATTTTTCCACATTATTGCTTTGTCCCAGATTTCTTTCAAATCCATTTTTGGACTCGGCTTTATCTTCTTCCTCAACTCTCCACTTCCTGGATCTGTTTTCCAGTTGATAATCCTCTTCCTTTCCAGTGTAGGTCCCCAAAAGTCCTTTTGGCTTAATGCCCCTGTCGACCTGAAAGAGTACTTCTGACTGGATTGGACAACACAGTCTTTTCTGAGGGATATTTGGGATGATCTAATGATGAACGGGGTCAATTCTCATCAGACAACTGCAGAATTTCCTTTGTGGGTGGAAAGAAGAGTCTGAATACTCAGGCGTGGCTCTTTTCATCACTGTTAGAGAAATTGTGGGTCACTCACGAACCAGAATGCAGCGGTTAAAAGTGAAACTGAGACAGTGAATTTTTCTGACCATTCGGGTGTGATTAGGTCGGCTCAGAGGCTGCCCCAGGGGGACAAAGAACAGGGCAGAGGTAGGGCAGGGCTTCCTACATATATTTTGACCAGGGCAATGTTTATGTACTGAGGGTTCACATAAAATTTCAGGAAAGGTTTCTGCAGCTAAAAACTTTGAAGATTGCTTCTGATAAAAACAATTAAATTATAAAAATGTTCATAGGAAAAATGGATTTAACAAGCAGTGTGATTTCCTAAATTTAAGAAACCCATGACTACTAAAAGCATTTAGCAGTTACATTTGAGTGGTAGGAAGTGAACACTTTTATTTACTCTTTTTCTTACCTCTGTTTAAAATATTTTCTTTTTTAAAATTAATTTTTAAATTTGTTCTTTTAAGATACACATGACAGTGGAGTGTATTTTGACATATTATACATACGTGGAGTATAACTTCCCATTCTTGTGGTTGAACATGATATGGAATTACATTGGTCGTGTATTCCTATAAACATAGGAAAGTTATGTCCAATTCATTCTACCATCTTTCCTATTTCCATCCCCCTCCCTTCCCTTCATTCCCCTTTGTCTAATCCAATGAACTTCTATTCTTAAAACATTTTATATTGATGACGTATTGGTGCTCTTTTTAAATTTTTGTACCTTTGGAGGTAATAATTAATTTAGATTCAGTGAAACACATGACTTATAAGTGCACCGTTTGATAATTTTTTATGTATGTATACGATCATGTGAGCACCACCCACGTGGAATTATAGAACATTTCTTTCACCCCAGAAAGTTCCCTCCTGTCTTAGTTCAGTCAGTCCTCCCGCTCCCCATACCCCACCAGAGTAATCACTATTTTGAAATAGTTTAGGTTAGCGTTGGCCTGTTCTGAAACGTCTTATTAATGGAATCATCTAGTATATACCTTTTGAATTGGGGTTATTTTGCTCAACATAATATTTCTAAGACTCATTCATATTATTAGTACATTTTAGAAATATTCTCTTTTATAACTATGTTATAACTTATCCATTATCCATTCTTTTTCTTGAACCTTTAGCCTATTTACAATTTTCTGCTATTAAGAATAAAATGGCGATGTGTAACCGATGTGATTCTGCAATCTGTATTTGGGGTAAAAATGGGAGTTCATAACCCACTTGAATCTAATGTATGAAATATGATATGTCAAGAGCTTTGTAATGTTTTGAACAACCAATAAAAAAAAAAGAATAAAGTGGCTGTGAACAAAACTTTTTTTTTGGGGGGGGGGTAAACATATCATTCATTTTTCCAAGGCACAGACCTAGGATTCATGCATCTTTAACTTTTCTGGATTTTGCTAAATTTCTCTTGAATTAATTTATATTTCAATTAGCAGTATGTGAGACTCACCCATTCTCTTTCCCCCAATAAAGTAAACAGACTAGGAAGACTTTCTCCAAGTTCTCCTAGACCAACAGTAAGCCAGGGAGAATGTGGCAAAATCAACTTTCATGTGGTCAGGCATCTCATCCAAGAGAAACATGCAGACAGCAGCAAGAAGCTCTTTGGGGCAGCAATAGTTGGTGTCAGTGTGCACCTGGATTGCCAGCCTGGGAGGAGTGTGGGAGAGACAGGGAGGAGTGAGGACTGCCTGTCTCAGGAAAGGGCTATAGACATTAGGTAAGAGGTCAGGTTCCTCTGGTTGTTGCTTAGGTTTTCAGGGCTGGACTCCAGTTCCTTCAGGGAGCAGAGGATCTTGGATAGAAGGGATAAGTCCATGTGTCTGCCAAATTCCCAGTGCTTAGATGATTTGATGTTTACACCAGCAACCTTCCCTGACACACGAAGGAGGAAGCTCTTACTGGGCTCCTAAACCTGGGCTGACTTGAACCTGTGGGTAGGTCTTATGGACATACAGGGCAGAGCTGACACAGACAGGGATAATCAGTAGCCTACTCCAGGTGCACAATCAAGCCTAATCCTGTAGTTTGCATATCAATTTTCTAGGCATTCAGTTGTACATGAAGAGAGCTTGATCTATAAATGTGTGAAAGAAGTAGGCGTTGTTTGCCAAGACAAATGGAACAGTTGCACCAAGTAGCTGTTGGTGAGTTCTACTGTGACAGTGAAAAATCAGGCTACCTTCTCAGGTTTAGCCCCACACAAGTTCCTCACATTTAATCCATTCCATAGTCATAGTCTGGATGCTTAGGCCTCTTCGGGGGGATACAGAAATTTGTAGCTGATGACCTATGACAGCGTTTAGCTGATTCTATTCCCAAAATATATCCTCTAGCTTCTTTTCAATTTAATTGCCATCATTTTAATTGAAGTCACCATGGTATATATTCTTTGGAATATTCCAACAGTCTCTTTCCTGGTCTCTTCCTATCAACTTGTGCCTCATGCAAATTTATTCTATGTTGTCTTATGGGTCTGATTTTGTTTTTTTGTTTTTTTTGCTTCTCTACCTTCAAGTACTTGCTCTTGAAATCTCAACAAAAATCATTTCAGGAGATAGATAATGTGCAGTTAGGGAGCTAGAAGACTTGGGTTCTAATCTTAGAACAACCACTCATTAGCTGTATCATTGAGCAATCCTTCCTCCACCCCCAAGTTTTTCAATTTCCTCATCTGTAAATAGGAGATTGCACCAAATGAGAAAGTCTTTCAGGGCCATCATTGGTCTAACATTCTGCCATGTTTTTTGAGTCTGATCCAAAGGATTTAACTTGAATTCTTATGTGGTATGGAAAGAAATGAGACCTGAGATGGTATTCAATCAGCTTGTCTATTTTTTTTCCCTGAGACGTTTGGCATCTTTGAAGTTTGAAGATAGTTGCCGTACACTGAGGAAAAACCATATGAAAATGTTTAAGGAGCATTTCCCCATTTCAGCAGGTGTGCCAAGAGGACTGAGAGCTCCCGGCAGGGCAGAGGAAGTCTGTGCGGGTAGTTTCACATTACTGGTGTGGGTTCTTGTCAAGTTCTCTATGCTTTACTGTACACTTGACTTGAGGGTTATACGGGTCCTCAAATGCCACTCAATTCAGACCTGCTGTAAAAGATGAGTCTGTAATCTTCATAGAGTGCTGCTGCTAACTTTGTAGGGTCCTGATTGAGTGGTGGATGTAAGACATATACATTTGTCCAGTTATATTTTAAAAATGCATTATGGCATAGAGCTATACACATATGTTATGCAAATGTCAGTTTCCTAATTTTGATATTGTACTTTAGTTATGTAAGATGCAACCATTGGGGGAAACTGGGTGAAGGGCATGAGGGACCTTTCTGTTCTATCTTCACAACTTCCTGTGAGTCTTTGTTTCAAAGTTAAAAAATGTAAGTCTTTTGAGGTGGTTTATAGGACATTGTAAGGCTGATTCTACAACTACTGCAAATGTCTGATTTGTGGCTTTTTGTCCTAAAGCAAAAAGAGGATTGACTGATAATGTAATGGATTTTTATATTTTTTTTAAGAGAGAGAGAGATTTTTAATATTTATTTTTTAGTTATCGGCGGACACAACATCTTTGTTTGTATGTGGTGCTGAGGATCGAACCCGGGCCACAAGCACGCCAGGCGAGTGTGCTACCGCTTGAGCCACATCCCCAGCAAGGATTTTTATAATTTTGACTGTGAAGTCTGTTCCCAAGAAATTTCCTGTTGAAGGCTTAACACACACCTTCAGTGGCCTGTGTGTTTATGTTGTGCGTGATTGGCAGCAGGGTAACCTTCAGCAATGGCACTGTTTGTGTGCTGGTCTTACTGGATTTTTGGGATCCACACCATGTCCTGCCATTCTCTTGTGTACTTCTAGCCTCCTCAGCCCTCCCAGGCTCTGGGAATAACTAAAGTACAGTGTCAAGGCAGACAGAAGGCGGTGGAGTGGCCCTGCCAATGACCCACCCAGAACTCAGAAGAGAGTGGGTGGGACAAGATATGTCCCTGGGGTCATTTGGAGATTCAGTCAATCCAGGATCCTTTCTTCTCTAGAAGAACTTAAGGCGTGGGGAGTGTCAAGAGAGGAGGTGAAGGGTTTGTCAAGAAACCAAGAGTGGAAAAAGGACACTTGTAGTCGGCAGAATAATCTTCTCCAGAGGTCCATGTCCTCATCCCCAGAACCTAAGAATACATTAATTTACATGGCAAAGGGGAATTAAGATTGCTAATCAATTTACCTTAAAATAGGGAGATTGTCTGGGTCATTCTGGTGGGTTCAGTATAGTCACCAGGGCCCTTAAAAGTAGAAGAGACCGACAGATAAGGTCATGTGATGGAAGAAGGGACCCTGAGTCAAAGAATGTGGGTGGTCCCTGGGAGACAGTAAAAGCAAGGAAATGAATTCTTCATACAGCTTCCAGAAGGGAATACAGCCTTGTTGACAATTCGATCTCAGTCCCGGCAGATCCATGTTAAGTTTCTGATCTACAGAACTGAAAAATAATAGATCTGTGTTGTGGTAAGTGACTGAATTTGTAGTAATTTGCTACAGCACCGTGGAATGCTGACACCATGCTGATATAACAGAAAACTAATAAAATACTGCCTTACTAGGTTTTAGCAACTGAGGGAGGCCTGAGGCTAAAGACTCAGAGAAGGGAGCCCTGGGGCTGGGGGGAGCCAAATCTGAGCTGGTGGATACTGGTTAGGAAGTTTAAGAAGCCTGAGTTTAAGGGTCCGGGGTCTTAGGGAAAGGGGCAATGTCCTGCTAAGAGGGATTGCATTAAAAATAATGAAATAGGAATTCGGCCCAAGCATCAGGGAAGCAGTTTTGGGGACTTGGAGTATCTGGTAATAGAGCAGAGGAGAGGTCTGAGTGGGGAGAGTGTACTTGGAAACAGTGGGTCATGTCAGGCTGGGGAACAGGGGTGAGAGGTGGGGGGTGGAATTCTGGATTTTGGTCATTTTTCTCCTGAGTTGTTTGAAATGGGTGAATCTTGAAAATTCCTGGGCCTCACTTTTCCTGTAGGTAAAACGAGGGGCTCAGAGTATTGGAATTAATTGCTTTTTAGACTGAAACTAAAGCTGCATGATTTGGTGTAGGACCAGTGAGTTCTAAAGGAGTCATGTGGCTGTGGTCACAGTATTTCAGCTTACTGTGCCACAAAGTCAAAATCTCAGGCATGGCTCAATCTAATGGACCATGGCTTCTCCCTCAGCAGAGTAACTTCCACTCCACTTTTGAGTATTCACTGTGTTGCTTAAATGTATAAATAATGACCATGGCAGATGCAAGCTCCCAGCAAATGAAATATTTTATATTTACCGAGTTGTGTGTATCTGATGCTTTTTGTGGGGCAAACTGCCATCTCTGATTCCTTTGAGTAGGCAGGTAGTAACTCTTTTGTAGTGGGCCAGAAAGAGAAGCAGAGGGCTGTGGATCCCAAAATCTCTCAAATCTAAAGCATTAAATATTCCAGAATCCCAAAATACTGAATTCAGTAAAAATGTCTTTGCATTCTGTTTGATTTTGTACACTTTTCAGTTTCTCACAAACCTTTTACTGACAGAGCATCGTAGCATCTGCCAGTGATAGGGCAACCAGAGGGTTTGGCAGCTTGTGGGTGGGAGTTTCAGGGTTTGGGGACTTGGCTGCAGATAGATTGGGCTGTTGGAGTGGGTGGATGAAACTGTGTATTGATGATGGTCTTTGCTTTTCCTAAATCACAATTGCATCATCTGAGATAGCTGAGTTTATGTTGAGCTTTACAAAAGCCTCCTGGGAAAAGGGCAAAACTGGTTTGAGTGCGTAAGAATTTATTTATGGCAATCATGGTATCAAACTGAGACTGGAGACTGTGGAGAATCTGGACCGTTTTCTGTTGGAGGAGAAAAAAAAATTCCATTTTACTTTGGTAAGTAAGAAACATACAGTAGAATCATTTTGTAGTTAGAGTGATTTTTGAAAGTCTTATTGTCCTTTTCATAGGGCGACAGATAGGATGTTCTTAAAATATACTGATTCAAATAAGGATAGATTCTGGAAAGAAATATCAGTGAGAAAAAAAAAAAAGAATAAAAATGAGCAGAAAGAAAACGGCCGGCTCCACAGGAGGTGGTTTGAGGTTGTCAAACATGGTTGGCCAGGTTTCTCATGACTCATCTGTATGGCAGAGCAGTATGCCTGGCTCTCCTGGAAACACAGGGTCACAGATTTCTGTAGTTTCAAGATGAGTCACAAGGATGGGGCTTTTGGTCCTAACTCACGTTCACCTGCCATGCATAAATGTGACTGATTTCTTTGATTTTATTCCATTCTTGAACTTGTGGTACCTTGATTTCTAGTGATTGTATTAAGTGATGGAAAGGAAATTCTATTAAGTGCTTCCCCTACCTCCCCGCCAAAAAAAAACCACTCTAGAAAACTAGAGACCACCCCAATCATCCTTCTACATTGTTCCCTAAAATGGGTTACTTTGGGGAAGGTTCTGGAAAGAGTTCTTCCCATATTGTGTGTTACAATGTAACTCATCTTTGGTCAATTCAGTTGGGATACAATTGAGGACTTAATTTTTACCCTGTAATTTCTTTCCTCTATATAGAATCTTCTTTTCCCTTCTTTAATGGCCTCTTAAGTAGGTACCAAGACATTCTGACAATTTAATGTTTTACTTTAAATTAAAGTGAGGTTGACACATGATAAGCTGCACACATTTAAAGGACACATCGTGATGAACTTTGACATAGGTAACACCTGTGAAGTCATCATGGCATTCCAAATAATGAACATTTCCGTCAGGCCCCAGAGTTTCCTGGTGCCCTCTTGCAACACAATCTCTCCCTTTATCCCTCTCCCCAGAAGACTGATAGACTTCCTGTCACTAGGGACTGGTTTGTACTTTCTAGAATTTCATAGAAATTTAATCATATAGCAATTATAATTGGTAAATCGACACTGGCACAGCAGTGCCTAAAATCCACAGGTTACATTAAAGTTCAATGTTGGTACTGTACGCTCTCTAGGTGTGGACAAGCCTAAAATGAGACTTATCTACCAATAAGTTTTTTTTTCCCCTGCCCTAAAAATCCTCTGTGCTCCATCTATCCATTTCTCCCCACTGTTAGCCCCTAGCAATCACTGAGGTCCTAATCATTTTGATGAGTAAAACTCAATCTAGCCTCAAATCTAATTTAAAACTTCAGTTCCTTGAACCCATAGCTCAAGGGACCCGACTAGTGAATTGGAGGGAGATGGAGTAAAAGACCAAGAGGAAGATGGAAAGAGGGAAGGGGAGGAGGAGAAGAGGGAGGGGAAAGGGAAAGGAAGAAAGGCAGTGGGGAGAAGGAAGTGAGAAATGGAGAAGGGTTAGGGAGACGGAAACCGGGTGAGAGTGGGGAGGGGAGAAAGTCAGGGAGTCTGTTTCTAAGCTATTTCTCCTGCTCTTCTCTCTGTACATACAGACCCTGCAGGATTGGGGTGGACAGCGGAGGCAACAGAAGCCTCATACTCTTGCCCACCTGCCAGTTGTAGGAAGGCGCCTTGGTCTCTCTGTGGTCAGCGTGGGTCTGTTTGTTTCTGGTGGCCTCTGATGATGGAAAGCTCTCATCTCTGTCAACGAGGACTTCCTAAGAGAGGAGCAGCTGTGCCATGGCCCATGCCTCCAGGCCCCTTTCTGGAATCACTTTATTTGTTCTGGTTGTCTGGGTGTCACCCTTTGTCCCACACCCTCCTCTGCTATGGTCACTACAGAGATTTTCTCCCCCGCCTTCTGGGGTAGAGATATTATGTTTGAGTTATTATGGATAGAGGTACCTTTCTTCCCAAGGGGACTACCCTATACTTCTTCCTGGCTGTGCTGCTACAAGGCACCTCTAGGAAGCCTCTCATCTTCACTCAGATCCACAGTGAAAAGTGGGCCCACATCTCTGTGTCCAAGGCCATCCTAGAACGCTCTCACCAGGCTGCATTCTGCCCTGTCACTGGGCAGTGAGGTGCCTGGTCTCCCCCTCATAGTCAGTCTCGACTCTACAGGAGCAGCACATCCCCCTCCCCCCAACAAGCTTGGATTGGTGGATAGAAGAAAGAAAATGTCCTCACTCTGCTGTCCACAAGGATGGAGGCTGTGGTCACTCCCCTCCAACCCCAGGCTTTTTACATGGACTGGAGACAGAGTGTGTGTGGGGCTGATGGCTGTCAGTGGTAGGGTTGGCTTTGCTTCTAGTAAACCCTGAGGGAAGGTGTCTGTCCCTTTAGATATGGGGGCTGAGTGCCTGTGGATTTCATCTGTAGACTCTGGTGCTCATCCTGGGGCCACAGGGAAAGTCCCACTCAAAATCCTGGCCTACTGATCCATGGTTTTACATTTGACTCTGTTCTCCTATTGGTGCGTGGCCCTTCGGTGCTCTGGGATGGTATAGCTTTTCATTTGTTTTTGTTTTAACCTGTCAATTCCTATTCCTAGAAAGGCCATAGAAAGTAATGGTTTATAAAGAATAATAAATGGCTCTGTTTACTTTAGTACTGAGCTGTTTCCCAGGAAATATTTGATTTCCCTAGCTGGATGCTGTAATTGCAGGAGGACTTTATATTTACATTGTTTATTTTAACAGGAGTTTATTCTGTGCGTCAAACCAAGGCCTTCAGATGTATTCTGTAATCAAAGCCCCCCGCGCTCAGGGAGGCAGTAGGGAACAGATTGGAGTCAAATCGGCTTGGCCTGGAATCGTCAGCTATGTGTGACTGGGAGGTCACTGCACTTCTTCCTCACAGGCAAAAGACAAACAATAGAACTTGCTCAGCCGGAGGGTTAGGAGGACTCCATGGAATCATGTGTGTACAGCACTGAACAGGATGCGTGGATCCTGGAAGGTACGCAGTAAGTTTGGCTCCTTTCATTTCTGTGTGGTACAGACAATGCCATATGCAACTTGAATAGAAGCATGTCAGACAGGACAAGGGAGGCCAAGACTGGGCACTGTACTGGATAGAAGGAGCATGGATCACCAAAGCAGAAAGCAGTCAAGTTCAGAATAGACAGCAGAGATTAGCTTCCATCTAAAAGATTAAGAGGGACAAAATGAGAATTATGGTCAAAGAGTGTACCTAGAAATTAGGTATAGCACAGCGTGGTGAAGCTTGATAGTTTTGGATTTAAAAGTTAAGGTCCAGAACCATTTTGGAGGGTGGATAACCTGGGACTGCAAATTGGAGCAAACCAGGACCTCTGGCATCAGTGGTACTTGAAGTACCAGAGATGATAATTAAGTCCCTTCTTTTGCTGGAGGGAATATATTTTTTCCCCTTATAATTAGCAGGTCTCATTTCCTCCATTTCTGTTCCACTCACTCTGGTAGGGATGAAGCAGGATTAAATATCCCTTTAAAAAATATTGCTTGACTATTGTGAATTGTGCTGCTAAAAACATTGATGTGGCTGTGTCACTGTAGTGTGCTGACTGAAAATGTCATGCCAAGTGAAATAAGCCAGTCCCTAAAAGTCAAAGGTTGAATGTTTTCTCTGATATGTGGAAGTTAATCCAGAGTAAGGGGGGTGGTGGGAGAAAGAGAGAGAGAAAAAGTAAAAAAATTAAAAAAAGAGAGGGAATTTCATCAAAATAGAGGAAAGGATTCAGGGGCAGAAAGGAGGGATGGGAAAAGGGAAGAGCAGTGGATGAACTTTCGTGTGTGCATACATGAATACAGCACAGGGCATCCCAACATCAAGTATATCCACAAGACACCAATAGAAAAAAAACTATAAATAATTTCAGAAGATGAGTAGAGGGAGGAGATGGCTGGGGGGAGAGGGAAGTGCTGAGACTGAATTAGAGCAAATTATATTCCATGTTTTTGTGATTATGTCAAATTGTATCCTAATATTATATATAATTAAAAAAATAAAAAGTAACCAAAATATTGCTAACTGATAGGCAAAAATAATCTTATTCACATTTTTATTTTTTGATCATTGAGATTTAACATTTTCTATTTATTTGTGCTTCTACTTTTTTGAAGTATCTGCTCATGCCATTTATGATTTGTTTATTAGAATCTTAAGGTTTCTCTTATTAACCTGTGCATGCTCTGGATATATTGACTCTTTGTCAGTTATATTTCCTGTGTTTTTTTTCCATTTGTATTTGCCTTTTCAGTTTTATTTTTCACTTTTAGGGCATATGGAATCTTAATAGCTTTATTACATAGTTAGCTATATAAATTTTTTACTTTAAAATCTCTTCTTGACTTTCAAGATGACTTCCATGACCTTTTCCCTGTGTACATTTATAAATATGTGTGTGTATGTATACACACACACACACACACACACACACACACACACACATATATAAAACTCTTGGCATCTTAAAGTTTGATTTTTACATGTAACTGTTGTTCATCTGAAAGTTATTTGATGCAGATACAAATTTATCACAGCATCTTTATCATGCATTACTTCTCTTCTGCATTAATTTGTGATTTATCTTTTTTACATATTAAAGTCATATAAAATAGGCCCTGTTTATGTATAATCTCTGTAATTGATTTCAAGAATATTAAAGGGATCTTTTTTGTATCAATGTTTTTGAGTATGGAAATATGGATAGTAAGCTTCTGGGTTGTATATTTACCTATAGCATCTCTCTGGGGTATCATGGTTATCCCATGTTAGTATAAACTCAATGTTTTCAAAATATGATTATCAAGTAGTAAGATAGCCCATTCAAAATTATCTACAAATGTTCGTCTTTCCACATGTGGTCAAAGCTCAGCCACAGGAGTTGTGAAGAAACGGTACGTATCATGTTCAGTTTCATTAGCAGGGAGAGGTGAATTAAAAAGAAACTCCACTTCTATACTATTTGTAGAGCCATTAACTATTATTATGCCATTTTTATTCTTATGAATAATGCCTTTGTGCACTACCCTTCCAACAGGCTGGTGGCTGTTAATTTAGCAAATTCAATTTTCGGAGTGAGAAAAGTTGCCCTTGTGTCAAGTTCATGAATATAACGCCTGTTGGCGATATAATTCTCCCATTATCAGCTTCATCTATCACACTTCTGGCAAGTGGCCAGAACTGTGAGATTAAACATGTCAAAGACTTATAGGGGTTCCTCTTGCTTACTTTCGCTTGTGCATTTGTGTACTTATTTATATTTTACTTTAACAATGATATGTCTATCTACACTACATCTTTACTGAGGTGGTATATACTTTTTATATTAAGCCATTTCAGATCTGTTTTAGAATACTTCAGTTGGTATTATTCTCTATTATTTATCCAGTGAGCTTGTCCATTGGAACATGCTGGTCTCTGGGCAAAGGGTCTCCTTGCTCATTTGGTGAGTTTACTCAATCTGAGTTTTGTAACTGCTAGATTGTGCCGGGAGGTTCAGGCCCACTGAGGTATGCTCTATGACCACTGTGGCTTTCTTAGCATTGAACCATTTTATGAGTTTCTCCCTCCCTTTGGATTTTTGGTCTCTTATGTAAGGGACCCAAACAAACATAGTCACTCTATTGCTACTAAGTAGAGCATCAACAAAATTTATTTATTTGTTTGTTTATTTCTTAAATTTCTTGTTCAAAGTGACAGTGAGTTTTCTATTAGCCCCTTAATTTCTGGTGTGCTATGCACTGGTTTTTCTAGACTCCATCAGTTCACCAACCCATTGTATTTCCTCTTTCATTCCATAGAACCAAAAATACCAGCCCCATGGCTTAAGACACTTGGCTGAGACTTGATGTATAGATTCTATGGATGAAGGATAATTATTAGAATCAATCCTAAAGATTTTGGTGAGTTTACAGAAACAGTCACAGAAAGTTTCTGTGAAAAACAGGCAGATTTTTTTGACATCTAGGAATCAGACTGAGTTGGTAGTGGAAGAGAGAGCTATTTGAACATTCAGGAACTTAGGGGAAAATAGGCAGCTATTTCTGGAGCTTTGGTATTTTCTAGGATTTGTGGAGCAGAGTGTTTTCATCTATGTTATCTAATGTAGCTGAGGTTTCTTTAGCAGGTTCAAGACAGGATGGAGGAAGTAGACGGAACCTGTTTCAAAGCCTGGTCACATCAGGACCACAGGCAGAGTAGTAGTGTTTAAGCAGCCCCAGAGGAATGGTTCCCAGCCCTTGGAGATGTAATGGTGATTGGGCTCCCAGGTTGTGGTAAAGAGATGACCAGGGAGAGGTTGAGCACATAAGAAGCCAACACAGCTGAGATGTCCATTTATTATATAACATATAACCCCAAAGATAAATTAAATTCAAATCTTGCCATTATGTTTGATTCTGCCAAGAGAGAATAGAGTTTCTTTTGTTGTTCTTGTTTTGTTGTATTGTTTTGATTTTTGCTCCTTGGATCAGAGATCAGAGCTTACTTTGCACTTTGCTCTACCAGAAGAGTGACCAATTGAAGCTGAAAGGATCTGGTCTTAATGTGTCAGATCACAAATAGTAGTGCTGGGCACCTGGGATTACAGACAGGAGATAAGGATTTGAAGTAGTAAGGAATTCCAGTGTATAGACCAGACAGGGACACCCAGATGTCAGCATTGAGCAAGGTTAAGGCTGATAAGTATAGCTAGAGTATGAGCAAGAAAAAGCTAGGATTTGGGGAAACAGAGGTTTTGTTCAAGATTTTAATTTTTAGAAGAAAATAATAGCATTTATTATATAACATATAACCCCAAAGATAATTTAAAAGAAAAATTGGTCTCTGGAAGTATTAATAATACTGATCAAAAGTTAAAAAAAATCATCAGTGCTTATTTGTGAATGGTACATAAATGTATCTTAAATATATACCTTGCTGGGTGCAGTGCCTGTAATCCCAGCAATTTGAGAGGCTGAGGCAGGAGGACCCCAAGTTCAAAACCAGCTTCAGCAACTTAGCAAGACCTTGTCTCAAAATAAAAAACAAAAAAGGCTGGGGATGTGGATCAGGCTCAGTGGCTCAGCGGCTAAGCACCCCTGGGTTCAATCTAAAAAAAAAAAGTCTATACCTTCAGGCAGATGTATTATGATAGACACCATCTTAAGATCTCTCTCTCTCTCTCTCTCTCTCTCTCTCTCCACACACACACACATACACATACTCACATACATAACTGTGTATAACAGAAACATAAATATAGAAATATGGAGGTGGGGGGAGGGAGAGAGAGAATGGACTCCTGCTACTCTGAAAATTAAGAGTTTAATATATATATATATATATATATATATATATATATATATATATATATTACAAAATTAGCTCCATTCCCTTCCTGATTGTGTGCTTTTATTTTTGGATTGCTATTTGCAATAAATGACTCAGAAACGGAAGTGAAAAATCATTTTACAGTTTGACTAGAGATTTTTTTTTCTGTTAGGCTTGTTGTAATTCTTACATAATATGAGTACAAATCTCTGAATGTTTATTAGATATCGGGGCTAGATTTCTGTAGAAAACAATACCAGCCCTCTAACTTCCATGCCTCTCTAATTATATGTAAACTTGTTTAAGATCATCAAGTACAATGATTCATCACTCCAAGGTGCTCTGCTACAGGCTACATTGTTATAAGACTATTGTTCCCTACTGAATATATTTATTTTGAGCCTTGGTTACTTTTTTTTTATTTTTAAAATAAGCTCCAGATCTCTATCTGTACTTATTATGTAAGAAATAATAAACACTTGAATGCATTTATCTACATTTAAAAAGTTCCTTATTATGATAGAAACAGAAGGCCATGGCATTCATAGAAAAGTCTGTTCAGATTTATTGATATCATTGTCAGCAGTGTCATATTCTTCGTCATCATCATAATCTGTTACTATTGGTTACTATTGGTTGCTAATCACTTAGTTCAGGGATTATTATAAATTCCAATGGCATTTACAAATAGTATGCATTAAACAATAGAATCCATGCCCTTAGAAAAAGAAAGAAAAATGAATAGTGGTCAAAATGATAAGCAGTTCTCTAATTTCAAATGGGTTGTTTGCCAAATTTTGTTTCTAAAGAAGTTTGTTTGATTTGGAATCCCTCTTACTGATTAACAAAAGGTGAACAAATGTTATTTGTGGGTGTATATGTGCCCAGTTTTCTCCCCCAAACCCACTCAGGAAGTGAAGCTCTGTGTGTTGAATCCTATGAGACTGTCAGAGTGGGGTGTTTTAGTAAAAACTTTATCAAGACCCAACAGAGTCTTATAATGGAGTTTGCTTTCGCTTCTATAGTCCTACCCACACCCTGAAGGAAGGCATGAAGATATATTTGTGCTTGCCATAGTGAGTTGAATTGTGTCCTCCCCTGACCAAAAAAAAAAAAAAAAAAGATATATTGAAATTTGAATCCTAGGTATTTGTGAATGTGACCTTATTTGAAAATAGGATCTTTGCAGATGCAAAGATGATGGTCTTATTAGATAAGGGTGGGCCCTGGTTTCCTCATAAGAAGAGGTAAACTTGGACATGGGGCAAGAAGGATGCTATGTGACGGTGGAGGCTGACTGTGAGGTGATGGGTCTTGTAAGCCAAGGAATGCCAGAGACTGGGAAAGGACAAGGAAGGGTTGTCTCCTGGCATCTTCACAAAGAGCAAGGTGCTGTTGACACCTTGATTTTGAACTTCTAGCCTCAAGAACTGTAAGGCAATACGTTTCCATTATTTTAAACCGCCTAGGCTTATGATAATTTGTTATGGCAGCCCTAGGAAACTAATATATCTTTACACAATCAAAATTAGACCATTAGAAATTTCTCATCTGTCTATTATTCCATGATGAACTGTGGGAATGAACTTATTAAAACAAAACTTAGCATGCCTAAGTTTGTTGCATGGTTTAGTTTGTTATGTTAAAATCTGATGGTAGTGGTAATATGTAAACAACTATACTATTAATGTTTCAAAATATAAATTTTTTAGTTCAGTAAGAATTTTTAAGATATGTGATGATACAAAGTGAGTCCTACAATTTGTAGAATGATTGTGGTGACAAGATACGAATATATATAAAAAAAAAACTAAAGATAGTATAAGATGGTATAACAGAAATCATGCCAATTCTTGCATCAGTTAGAGAACACATATTAAGTCAACCAGATAGTTAGATCTTTTTTTAAAAGTTTTTTTTTAGTTGTAATTGGACACAATACCTTTACTTAATCTATTTATTTTTATGTGGTGCTGAGGATTGAACCCAGGGCCTCGCATGTGCTAGGAGAGCACTCTACCCTTGAGCCACAACTCCAGCCCCAGATATTTAGATCTTTTAAAAAGAAAATTCTTTTGTGTACTGGTGGAAATAAAATCTTAAGATTTCCAGAGAAGCAGGAGTCTATCACCTTGAGGGTTTACCTTCCTTCCATAATGCTCCAAGAATCCAGGGACCTTAATGAGTTCAAAGAATGTAATCATCTTTCCAAATATTTCACAGAGGAAGAAGATAAATGATTGGATTTTTGTTATTGTTGTGGCTGGGGATTGAACTCAGGACCTTGAGTATGCTAAGCACACACACAATCCGGCCCTAGGATTGGAAAATTTGATCAGCCTTCAGCTGGGTCTCACTTTTCAACTTTCATGGTTTCTGCTGTCATGAGTTACAGGGAACACTGGATCCTCAGGGTCTGATGCATCCTCTTTTACTCTTGTGATGATGTACTTTCTTGTCAACAGACCATGCAGCAGACATGCACTCCATACCTTGACTATAGCCCCTTCATTCACATTCACATCAATTAGGAGGACAGGCCCTTCAGTCCTACAGTCCTGATCTGCCATTAACCAGGTGTGCAACCTTGGAAAAGTTACTCTAGCTCACAGGCCTCTGTTTTTAGTACTGTAAAATGTGTATACTGTTGTATCTTCCTCATAGACTAGTTGTAAGTATTCAAAAAGAACGTGTGTGTAAAATACTTAGGAAAATGCCTGGCATACAGCAATATTTATTATAGTGAAACAATGATTCAGTAGCAGAGGGTTATATCTATATGCCTTCAAAGAGATTTAATAATGTGGGAGAAAAGTCTGTGATATAATTTTAAGGGCAGAGAGACAAATCTAATTTTATACGTAGTGTGATTTTTTTAATGTGGCAAAGAAAGTGCTCACCAAACATTCTGTTTTAGCTCCTTGACATTTTCCAACTCCCTCGCCATGCCTGGAATTATGTCACTAGTTCTAGACCAAGGGCTGTGATTAAAAAGTATGTGTCTGTTCTGGACAGAGGGACAGAAGAGCTGGTTGTGAGGCCCTTCAGCTGTGCTTTGTCTCTTAAAGAGACCACATGTTCCAGATGCAGCAGGAAGTGGGGAGGTTTCCATCAGCCTGGGTCTTGACGGACTAAGCCCTTGCTAACTGTGACGGACAGGTAAGTGTGAGAGAAATACACCCTGCTGAGTTAGAACCCTGGGAGGTGGGGGTTAATTTATTACTACAGGAAAGACGTGGCCTATCCTAATATCCTTATTTTTATAAAATTCTGCCTAAAAGCTCTGAAGACAATTTCATCAAAATTTCAGTAGTGGTTATGGATGAAGAGTGTGATTGTAGGTATTTTAAATTTTCTTTTATATTTTTCCTCTATTAAAATTTTAAAAGGTGGAAATTATGGGTTCAATTCATTCTAGGAAAATTTTGATCAAAACTGATTAAATCATAGGCATTGACTCTGAAATAATAAGCATTAGCTATTTAGAGACAAATTATTGATGAGAATTATTTTACTCTCTACCACTGATACTCAAGGATTTACTGTAGATCAGTGGTTGGCAAATTACATGGGCCGTATCTGGCCTGTCACCTTTTTTTGTAAATAAATTTTATCGGAACACAGCCACACTGATTTATTCAAGTATTGTCTATGGTGTTTTAGTGCTATCATGGCAGGGTTGAATAATTGAAATAGAGCCCACTGAGCCACAGAACCTGAAATATTTAGTATTTGACTCCTTTCAGAATTTTTCCAACCCCTGGAATAGATTGTTAACCCTGAGCAGGGCCAGGACTCAGATGAGAAAAGTGAGGCAATTGCTGAGTATAGCATGGTTTTTCAGAGAACAAACCAAGATTTAATTAATCAAGTAATTTACTATTCCCAGGAATTAGCTCCTGTGGTTATAGAAGTTGAGAAGTTCCAAGATCTGTAGCCACAAGCTGGAGACCCAGGTGCTCCAATAGTTTCGTTCTAGTCTGAACTGAGGAGCAGAACTGATGGTGTGAATTTCAGTATGAGTTCAAGTTTGAATGAAGGCAGGAGAAAACCAACCTCTCAGCTTGAGATAGTCAGGCCAAGGGAATCCCCCACTTAGCTAGCCTTTGGTTCTGTTTAGTCCTTCATGGGATTGGATGAAGCTCACCCACATCGAAGAGGGCAATATGCTGTACTCAGTCTCCTGACTCAAATGCCCATCTATTCTAGAAACATATCTCAGGCATATTCAGAAGAAAATAATTAATCTGGGCATCCTGTGGCTAGGTCAAGTTGACACATAAAATTGACTTTGAGTATGAAATTTAAAGAGGCACTGAAAAAACTCAGCCACCAAGGTTAAATAACATTTTAATATAATATTCAACAAGTATTAATGCAAAAAATCCATGATGAACAAAATGTTGAAATTTTAAATAAAGATAGAATCCGTCATGGTACCTTGCCAAGCCATATTGGAACCTAAGGCAATACTTATCTTGTCTTTATTTAGAATTTTGATAATTTGTTCATCATGTAGGGCACAGAAGTGCCCTAAATTCCCTCACACAATGCTTCACATGGAGTGGGCTTGTTACAGTTTTTCATCAATTTTGAATTTGTTAGCCCATGACACTGTGAAGGAGAAAAACTACCTGGTAGAAGGCAGAACTTTATTTGTAATTCTATTCATCAGTTTGTCTATTCACCGACAAATATTGGCGGTGAGCTTTGCCTTAGTCCTGGACGTGTGGGTGCTATCCTAATTTATATGACTGCTTTATGCTGGTATTTTGGGATTTATTATGCTTTAAGCATAATTTTGAACACAATTTTTTTCCCGATATTTATATAGTCTGTAAAGACTTACTTGAATAATCTAAATACTTGCCATATTACTTTTTGGCCAATTATTTCTGGCATCCACTCCCATTTCTTAGTTGATGAATTCATCAGATAGCCTAATCTCATCGTCTCCTTTCAGGGTCCTCTTGTAATATCTCCATCCTGATTGGAAAACGGAATGTTCATTCCCAAAGTCAGGCTTGTTGGGATTCTAAGCCACATTTTTCAGAGTTCAAGGGTCTGTGAAGACATGATCTTGAACTTTCATGATATAACATTTGAATGTAGTTGCCCCCCACCCAAAATGAACATTATACTGTTTTCTCCTTGGCACAGACTCTTGTTGATCAGTTCAGAGTTCTTGGATGAGAATAGGGAACATTCACCTTTGCCTTTCAAAGGCCTGCTCTTTGAGGGGAAGAGAGAGAGAGAGAGAGAGAGAGAGAGAGAGAGAGAGAGAGAGAGAGAGAGAGAGATTGATTTTGATAAAGTTTGGGCAACGAAGCACCATGTGAACGGCTGTAAAATTGCATAAAGGTCATTAGATAAAACATTTTAAAGGGATTACAAATAAGTAAATGTAGAATCAGAGAGCATAATTACACATTTAGTTTACAATTGAAAATCAAAACAGTAGCTACTCAAGTGCAAGGAAAAAATTGTGCAGTTCTGATACACTGACAAAAATGTAGTCTGAATTATATTTAAAATGTTAGCTGGCTTTTTGTGAGATGTCTTCATTACCAGGCTTCTATCCCCCGGGGCTCTTCTCCAGTAGGGAAGTAGAGGAAGAACAAGAAACCTTCCTCATCTCAGTTCTTTGACATGGATGAGGGGGTGGTGGGAGCGAGGGAGAGGGAGAGAAAGAGAACACAGAAATGAGGTTTGAGGAAAGGGGGAAGTGGAAAGTAAGTGGAGAAGAGGAAAGGAGAAATGTGCAGTGGAGAGAGGGAAGGGAGCAGAAGAACAAGAGACCCGAGTTGGCTCCAAGAGTTCCCTTTTTGTGTGCTGCCCGAGATAACATGACGGAGGGAGACGTATGTACCCTTGGTTGGTGATGGAAACACACTTGGTTCATTATCACTACGCAAGAGCCCTGCAGACTGGTTGATTTAAGGGAGGGGGATGATGTGGGGGTGTTGCCACAGGATGATTTCTGCTGAAGGCACCGTAGTCTGAAGTTTGACAACATTCCTGCCCTGGTCCTTTCCTGTCCCCACAGTGAAGTGAGCTAAAAAGAACTGAACATCTACTCAGGACAAATGGTGACATTTCTGAGGAAGTTGCCTGAGAATTATGGCCTCCCATACCTCATTTTTCCACCGTGTTTGTCTGTCTTTTGGTTTTTCTAATTTTCTGACATATTTTGCTGAGGACCACCTATGGCATGTTGTCTAGAATGTGGGAACATAAAATGCTCTCAAATGTAAAAGCAGGGGAATTGGAAACTTAACATTTCTCTATTTTTATCATTTTTTTTTTGGAGAGAGAACCTGAAGGTTTTTTGCTTAGGCAGTTTTCTAACATCCCATGGCTGAGTCATGTGGAGGGGATATTTCTGCTATTGACAATAATTGTCTTTGCTCTGGAGAAAATAAAAGGATAGAGTATGTCTTAGTATCTTCCACAGTATCTAGTCATGTGCTTGGTTTACAGAAGATTCTCAGTAAAATCTCACAAGATTATTAATTTAGTTTCTTTGTAGACAATGATATACACATGGTAGGGATTTTTCTATCCAATTATGAGAATTGTGGGCTCTAGGCCAAATTGTGTATCTGCTATATTTTACTACTATTGTGTATCTGAATTATACTGCTTTTTTTAAAAAAAAATTTGGTTTGTATCTTTGTCAAACCAAAATAGATGCATGGCTGGCAGAGTTCAAACAGAACAGGACTTATAAAGAATACAGCAATGTCCTGGGCCATCTTTTCCCATACCGGATTCTTGGTTACTCCTCCACTTTCTCAGCTGTTTAACCTCTCCATTTGAAAACAAAGCCTTATACTAACTTTAAAATAGTTTCATTTTGTGTACCAATGACTTCCTGCCACGGATGATGGAGCTTTAGCTTTCTTCACCATCCATTCCTTTCTCTTTCTTCTCTCCCTCCCTATTCTATAGGGAATGTCACTCTATGGGTTAAGTTGACATTGAGAAATTCTTTAAACAATTCTTTTGAATAGTTGCATTCTTTGATTTATCAAGTATATCTTTGGAAATTTATTTTAAGATAATAATCAGAGGTGTGCACGAAAGATCTACAAACATGGATATTCATTACAACCCACCAGTAATTATGAAAGTGTAAACAAAAATCTGAAGTCTAGCATTAAGAGGTTTTTTTGTTGTTATTGTTAAAAAAATCTAGTGGGGCACGATGGCATGTGTCTGTCATTCCTGTTGCTTTGAGAAACTGAGGCAGTAGGATGGCTTGGGCCCAGGAATTCAAGGGCAACGTGAAACCCTGCTAAAAAATTCTATTATTTGTTCCTATGATACACCATTAAAAAGAATGTTTGTGAAGACTGTTGGTACTATAGCTCATGATATAGAAAACAAAAAGAAGGTTATAAAACCACCAGTCTGCCAAAATTTACTTTAAAAAGAGTAAAAAATGTATTTACCAAATGGGGATGGAAGGTTTTATACAAAAATGATGAAAGTTGCTTTCTCTAAGATGATCATATTGAGAAGTAATTTTGTTCTTCTCTTTGGGTTTTTCTATATTTTCCAGAATGAATCATATTGCTAGATTGCTCTCTACAAGGGTCCTACTATTTTATACTAACACCAGCCAGATTGTAATGTATCATTAATACTATATGGTATGGTGCTGTTATTTTTAAAATTCTTCTTAAGAGTGCTCCTTGGGGGCTGGAGTTGTGGCTCAGTGGTAGAGCGCTTGCCTCACATGTGTGAGGCACTGGGTTTGAATCTCAGAACTATATAAAAATAAAATAAAATAAAATAAAAGTATTTAAAAATTTTTTTAAAAAGAGTGCTCCTCTTCTTTTTATTTGTACATCTTTGTGGAATTTTGACATGAACTAAATGAATTTACTTTTGGTATATTTTATAGGAAGACACAAAACTGTCATGATAATGTACATGTTAATTTAACTGACATAATGGCACTTTTTTCTAACTTTCTTCCTTTGATTGTGCTGAAGAAATTTTTTCATAGCTTCCTTCTCTTGTGTGTTGACCATTTTGTGAACTATTTTGTATTCACTCATGTCCTTCGATAGCAGATTTTAAGGATAGTCAGATGGTGGCAGAGTTTATTCCAAATCTGAGCAGAGGACTAGAATAATAAAATCGTGAAATGGACTTGTGAGACTGCGATTCTACTTTGATAGGGTTGTGGTGTGTGTATAGTATAGGCAGAAAAAGGTTAGGTCTTAGGGATTCAAACATTTTAAAAAATTTTTTATTATTCCAATTGTATGAATTTGTGGGGTACAGTGTGATAATTTGATATAGGCATATAGTGTGTAATGATCAAATCAGAGTATTTAATATTTCTCTTTAAACATTGAAAAACATTTTAAATGAACACTTAATAATTATACATATTTATAGTGCACAGTGTGGTGTTTCAGTGCACATATACTATATGTGCTGACCTGCTTTATAAATGTTGATTTTTGCTAGCTTTTCCACCTTCTTCTAAAAGCATCTTTTGCCCACAGCTCGCTCCTACAGTCTATTCCCTGATCTGTGGTTCTGCCTACCTACCAAAGGACAGGATTGTAGCTGATTGGAATAAGATGGGCATCTAATGCCAGTGCAGATAGTCATAGGCTGTTCTGGGATATTCTGTGATTCCCCATGAAAAGATAGCCTGATCTGCTTGGACTCCTTAGAATTTGGTACTGGAAAATCCTGAGACTGAGCCAATGAACAGTGGGGCCAGAAATTGCGACCAACACAAGGAGGAGTGGCCACACTGTATTGTGTGCTAGCGAAAACTGAGGGAATGGGAATGGAACAACCAGAGGAGTCAGGGCAGTAGAGAGAAGGGAAAGGACAGAAGCAGCAACACGGATAGGGTGGGGGGCTGAGTTTCATAGTGTTTTTCTTTTCGGACAGCGGTCAGTTATCAGTGAGTGTCCCTTCAATTTTCTTTTTCTTAACTTGGGTAGATCCTAGTCCTTCCAAGCATATTATAAAGAACTTGAATAATAGGACAAGACACATGTGATTTGCTAGGTAGTAGATGAATATTAAAAATTTTTGAGCTGTGGCATATATATCATAAGCATATTAAGTGAAGTTTCATCTAGTAGTAGTATGTAGGAGAGATAAAGAAACTGATTTGTAAAGTTATTACCATAAAATATGTGGGAGATAATTAAAGCATTGAACCAAGGGTATGTCAGAAGGAGGGTAAATGACTAAATAGATGTACAACATATAACAAAGGCAGAATCAACAACAAGTGATCAGTTACTGAATTTAGGGGACAAGGACAAGAATGAGCCAAAGTTGGAGTTGAGATTTTTTTTTTTTAAGTTTTGAGGATTACAAGTTGGTATTATCATTAAGAGAAACAGGGAAGTTAGGAGGGTGGATTGTTTTGGAATGTGGAGAGGAGACAGCTGTTTAGTTTTGGTCCATTGAGTGTCAGGTGATGGTGGAAAGCACTATGGAAATAACTTCTGTTGAATTCCTACCACCATGTTCCTGACCCTGGTTGGTGGAGAGGATTCGAGGGATGAAGATGGATAACATGTAGTTTGAGTCTTTAGGAACTTCTAGTTTTATGGGTGAAGTTGTCTGTCAGTGGAGACGTTTTGTGGGTCTTGGGAGGGAGTTTTCGGACTGGATATCTGGTTGGCCATAGAGGATTGGAGAGCAGAAGCATCAAAGGAGAGAGTGAGGGGTAAAAGAGGAGGATTCAGGGTGAAACCATGGAAACATCTTGTGTCATAGGGCAGGGGAAGGAAAGAAGAACCAGAGGAGGCACGGCCAGGACATTCTCAGGAGAAATTGGATCATACAGGGCAGAAAAGACCAAAGGAAAGGTGGGGGCCCAAAGCCATCACTAATGTCAAGTGTTGTGGGAAGCTTGAGAGATTGCCGTTGGATTGGTTGTCGGAGGTTCACTCATGATCCTAGAGGGAATTTACGAGTAAGGGGCTAGTGAAGAAATGCAGAAAGCAGATGAAAACCACTCTTTTAATAATTTGGGTGTTGAAGTAATGATAAGTGGAGGAAAGGAGGAGGGAGCAGATGTCAAGTCAAGGTCGAGAAAAGGATTTAGTTTATTAGTTTTGAAGACTAGTTCTACCCGAGAAGGCAGAAGAAGAGACAACTGGTCAGGAGGGATCAAGGGCTCAGGAGAGAGAGATGAAGGAGCAAGTAAGTAAGGAGGTGGGAGTATTTCTGATCAAGAGTGAAGGTGAAGGAGATAACCTTGCCAGAAGGAGAGACCTTTCAATTCTGGAGCTGGGACTGAGGGGAGGAAAACAATACACAAACAGAGGAATTCAGCGGGGACAAGAAAGGAAGTACCTCAGATAGCTTCTATTTTCTCAGAAAGGTAGCACGCCAGAAGTGAAGTCTTGTGACTTGGGGATTTTAGGAACCTAGAGGAAGAGAAAGTTTTGAAAGGCCACTAGAAGGAATGGAACAGGGAGTTTGTAAAAGAAGAACAAGAGGATTTTTACATGGTTTATAAAGAGATCACAGAGGGATGACAGTTGAAAGATGACCCAAGAAAAAGAAAACAATTGCAAATTCTAGTGGCATTCAGTTTTACAGAGTTCCTCTCCCCGACTCATATTACTTTACAGACAAAGATTTAATTTCAGGGCAGTTAAGCAATTTATGCATAAGTTGTTGGTGTTGTAACTCCTGCATCCCTGAATGAAAATATATGTGACAATTGATTATAAAGCTAATTAAGGGAACTGGTTAAATCTGACGAAATCTGGAAAATATGAAATTGACCCAACCAAAAGATCAATGCCTCTGGATGTTGAACAAACATGATGGTTGGTCAGTGAATCACAAGAAGTGATTCAGGAATATTTTCTAAATTATAGTGTGTGTTCTGGGCAAGACTATTTTGTCAAATGTTTAAACAATTATGAGTGCATATAAATATTTAAATGTCTGATTTATAGGAAATATCTGCCAATTGACTTATTATCTAAAAGAAACTCAGTTGTCACCATGCCCATTCTATAATGAAAGTCTAGTTTTCACTGTGAAAGTTACATTACAGTTGTGGAAGATTCTCTGGAACATTATTACACATTCAGAAGTAATCAATCATTTCTAGTAATGGAATGAGGAAATTATTTAAAGTGTTTTAAAAAGTATTTAATTTTATTCCCAGTTCTCAAGACTTAGTTCCTTAAATTTCTATAAATCTTCGTAAGGATGAGCTTTGAATTTTTGAGAACTCATTTTTCAGCAGAGCTCCAAGAAACGTTGAATTCCCTTAGAGGTGTTAGTGAAGACAGATACCCATTTGTCATCATGGACAAGATCAAATAATAACTTTATCTTGAGTTTCAGTAGTGATCATCAGGGGCCAAGGACAGTGATCACAACTCTTTTGTGTCATTTCCACAAGCAATTTTTGTAACACAGACAGAACAATTGTCACGGTAATAGGCAGAATATTATTATTGCTGCTGGCTAGACAAGTCTCCGACCTTTCTTTTTTTTCTTTCTTCTCCTCTTCCTCCTCCCCTTCGGCTCCCATCCCCTGCCTCTTCTTCTATTCCTGAAACTAAATACAGAGTGAGTCCAGAAGCAAAGATGAAAGTGCCCTTAGACATGTTGTGCTTTCAGAGCACATTGTCTTTGCTGGTTGCTGTTCTTCCTGCTACCACGGCAGATGGGAACGTGTTCAGTGGTATCCCAGGCTTCAGCCAGAGCTAGGGTCAGTGATGTTCTGGCCCCTTGCCCAGGAGATGGAAAGGGATGACTCAGGTTTCTTGGCTGAATTCCACGAGGCATCAGAGGAGCCCGTCACACTGAACTGGTGCTGAACCTTTAAAATGTTCCTGAACTGGAAGACCCTGTCCTTGGCCCAGATGCAGTGTCAGTGATGTACCCATCCCTCCTGGTGTGTGCGCATACGCATGAGCGCTCTGATGTTCCAGACTTTTAACTCCTCATGGGGCAGTGGCCTCACCTTTGCTCCCTCTCAGGTCTCAGTTTAGGATGGGCTGTTCCACATTTCAGAGGGATCCTTAACCAAGGAACCTGGCTTCCTCGATGAGGTACAGGGCCATTTTGTATGATGAAGCCAGGATTCGACAGGCCAGTCTTCCTATCTGACTTGTAAGTCTGGGCCTTGTCCATGGATGTCCTTACTTATGAAGGCACATTCTGAAGAGAATGTCCCCCTTATGCTGTATTTGAAAGCTAAGTCAAGAGTGCCCACTTTTTACTGGGCGCTCAAGCTAGTTTTGCTTCCCCCCTAAACCTGCCCAATATCCCTCTTCACTTTTTCTCTGCCACTGTTTTCTTTCTCCCTAGCTGTGTGCCATCCCGCTTATTAGCTCTGTACTAGGAACTCTGAGCATCTCCACCACATACAGGTAAGAATTGTCAAATGGGAAGGCAGAAGGTCTGCCTTTGCCCCCACTTTCAATGCCCATCACCAAGATGGGGTGTGACAGAGCTGCAACCTGGTGTTTCTGCTGTCCCATAGCCAAGGCTGATCCTTCTTATCAATGCATGCATGGAGGCCTTTTTATAAGTATGACAATGCTTACACTTTATCAGCTCCTGCCGTGGCTAACTTGGTTCTCTTTTATAAGAAAAAGCATGCTGTTTCCCATGTTTAGCAAGACAACTGATCCTGCAGCCTACCCATTGTGCACAACACAGACCAGCTCTCATTAGAACAGGCATATAAGAGGGAAGAGCACAGGCATCGGAGCAGTGGGATCTGGCTTTGATTCTTGGCTCTACCACATTCTGACCATGTGACTCTAGTGAGGTTGCTCTCAGTATTGTTTATGGGAGAATTAAAGGAACCAATACATGCATAGTTCTTAGCACAGGACCTGGCACATGATACCTGCTCAATGAATGGGCTATGATATCAGCGTTATCACTGTTTTCTTGAATGTGGGGCATAAGTCCTTGAATTTGGTCATCAGGACAGATGTAATGTTCCTGAAAAGTGGCAAGTAGACAATATCTTTCCAGGCATATTTTGATGACTCTGAATATATCGTGAGATTGTTTGGCACCCAGATTCTTTGGCCATCTTCCAACACCCAACAAACAACATCTTTATGAAAGCTGGGACAGAGGAATCATGGTCTTCTGGGGTGACCTGATATGCTTCTCTGGCTTGCTGTCACATAAGTCCCTACTTTTGATAGTTTTTACAAAAGCTTCCTGAGGGATCTCTAGGTTAACTGGAAAATGTGTACTATTTGAGAACCCAAGAGTGAGACTCGTTTTACCCTCCAGAGATTTGTCAGGTCAGAAGTCTATCACGTCTATAGTAAAAGGATGGTTGGCTATATGCCCATGTCCAAGTGTTACAACTGTGTAATTCAATGGCTCAAGCCACTGGTATCAGCTCACAGGATAGTTCACCTCTTTTTTTTTTCCCCTCTTTATTGCCATAGGATCTCAGGCCAAACTTGCCGCTCTTGTAGTGTACATAGTTCCACAGCAGTGGCTGTTTGTAGCCTTGCTATTCCCCTTGAGCTCACTGCATCTCTCTCATCTTGGATGCTTTCATGACTTGGGCAAACTGCAGGCCATTCACAAGGGCAAGCAGGATACTCTTCAGCTACCCAAGCACAAGTATGAAAATACTCTGGTTAGCACATGAACTTCAGAGAGAATTTCTCTGTGGAAAATACCCTAAGCAATTCCTGTACCTACTACCTACTTGAGCTGAAAGTAAAGGATTTCCACTCATGATCCTTTGAGGGGAATGTTCCATTGGAGGTAGTTACCAGCCCCCAAGTGGATCTGTATACCTTCTATTATGTGTGTGTGTGTGTGTATGTGTGTGTGTATATATATATAAAATTTATATTTTTCAATTAACATATTATCCTTTCATAAGTTTCTGGCTTAGATCTTTTCAATCCATTCTTTAATGCTTTCAGCATGATTTTGACATAATGTGCAAACTGCAGATTTGTTTGTTTTTCTCCTCTTCCTCACCCCCTCCCAATTTAAAACTTTTTAGAAGACTCTTATCATTTTCAAAATGGAGATCTAATTGGTGGGCATGGCCCAGAAAACCCTTGGTGATGTGACCCCTGCCTGTTTTCCTTGCTGCACCTCCTGCTGCCCCCTCCCAGTTTGTACTCTCCGTTGGCATCCTCACACGGGTTCATGCTTCTTTTTTGCACAGTCTTCCCCGTATCTAGTTTCTTGTCCCTTAATGAACCCCCCAGGCTTTTCTTGTCTTCATTTCTAAAGGAAGAGGTAAAGTTTCCTTTATTTCTGCCTTCATAGATCCTGAATTACTTATTTAACAAATGCTTATGGAGGAGGTTCAATATAATAAAAATACTGCATTTTCAAGGAAAATTAAATATTAAAAACCATTTTTGGCTTCAGCAAATGAGTACATCTATTTGGGATAAAAATGTAGCTTAGCAGCTTAGAGCAGGGTAGATTTCTTTAGCCAAAGGACCGTTTGATTCAACTGTTTCTGCCTTTTCCCCTTCAAATAATTTATGATATATGAATGTTGTTGAAGAATAAAGGCAACCCATGTGAAAGGTGTATGGTATTTTGGCATGTTTGTTGGGGAGAAACAGCACAGAAATGAACTGCAAATGCTTGGATTAAGAGGGTTAGGATTTGATCTCTGGTGTCTTTGTTAGGCATGGGAAGTAAGGAGCTGGAATATTTTTGGACTAGATTTTTTTCAAAGATCTTAACTAAAAGAAGGCAACAAAGAGAGGTCTGTCTCCATGCAAATAGACTTGTGCTCTCATCATCCCACAGGAAACCTGGCTTGATCCTCCCCTACCTCTCAATCTCTTTTACCTCTACCTGCATGAGTCATTTTGGGGTTCTGGTATTATTTATAGCAAATCTCAGTTATTTTGTCAGCTTCACAAGTTTCACTCTTCTTCCATCCGTTCTGGGCAATGCTCCTTCCAGCACTCCAGCAATTTGGTTTGAATGTGAGCTGCTCCATTCCTGTGGACCTAGAACCTGACCCCAGTTGATGACTGACAGGCGGTCAGAACTCATTACTTGGATTTTTGAACTAGAAATGAGGAAAAGCATGGTGGGTTCTTCTCTGGTGGGTTCTTCTCATCATATTAGTGTAGCTAGTTTAAAAGAATCAAATATACTTGCAGAGAAAAGCAAAGAGGAGACGGGGAATCCTGGTGGGACTCAGATTTTTGGTTGTGAAGTTGCTTATATTGAATTCTCTTTTTTTTGAGGCTGCTCAAAGGCTGCTGTCTTTGGGGACAGTTGTAAACTGTCCTTCTTGGACCGCTCAAAACAATATATCTTTATCCCTGATTTAATTCAAAGTGGGGTTCTGTTATCTTGCAACCTAAGGAGTCCCGACCATTCCACATTGAGAAGTTTGGGTTTGAGCTTCTTTAAAGGAAATTATTATTATTTTTTACACTAATCTAGGTTCTAATATGACTACAAATGTGACATGGGGAAGAAGCTCAGTTCATGTATTTTTGCTTTATGGACTTGAAGGAGTTTTTCTTTTCTTTTTTTTTTCTTAGAGCTTATTAAAGGCATCATGGTAAAAAATAAATAATAAAAATAGCCTAATGAAAATGAGCCAAAGATGCAACCACTATGGAAAGCAGTATGGAGATTCCTCAGAAAACTTGGAATGGAACCACCATTTGACCCAGCTATCCACTCCTTGGTTTATATCCAAAGGACTTAAAATCAGCATACCAGTGTAATGCAGCCACATCAATGTTTATAGCAGCTCAATTCACAATAGCTAAACTATGGAACCAACCTAGGTGTCCTTCTATAGATGAATGGATAAAGAAAATGTGGTATATATACTCAATGGAATATTACTCAGCTTTAAAGAAGAGTAAAGTTATGATATTTGCTAGCAAATGGATGGAGTTGGAGAATATCATGCTAAGAAAAATAAGCCAGTCCTCCAAAAAATCAAAGGCTGAATGTTTTCTCTAATACGTGGATGCTAATTCACAATGAGGTGGGGCGGGGGCACTAGAGAAGAATAGCATTACCTTAGATAGGAAGAGGGAAGTGAAAGGAGGGGAGGGGAGGAGATGTGGAGATGGGAAAGATAGTAGAATGAAGCAGACATTATTACTATATGTATATATGTGACTGCATGACTGATATGATTCTGCAAACATGTGCACTCAGAAAAATGAGAAATTATATCCCATGTGTGTATATCAAAGTGCATAAATGCATTGTGTCATGTATAACTAATTAAAACAAAAAAATTAATTAAAAAGTAAAAATAAGAACACATTTTTCTTCCCTTTGGGAAAAAAAGTGAGCCAAAGATTTGAACAGACACTTCACAAAGGAAGATATACAAATGGCCAATAATATGGACATGAAAATGTGCTTAACAGTGACAATTTAAAGCCACAGTGAATAATATTAATGCCCAAGAGAATGAATAAAATAAAAAAAGTCTAGTATCACCAAATGTTGGACAAGATATGGAGCAACTGGAACTGGAGGGCGTGTAAACAATTTTTTTTTTTTGTACTAGGGATTGAACTTTATGACTGAGTTACACCCCCAGTCTTTTTTATTTTTTATTTTTAAAGCAGGTTCTCACTAAGTTGTGAAGGCTGGCCTTGGACTTGTGATGCTTCTTCCTTAACCTCCTGAGTTGCTTGTGTGAGCCACCACACAGTTACAGGTTTGAGCCACAGTGCCTGGTATAAAATGATTTAACTGCTTTGGAAATGGTGTGGAAATTCTTAACTAGTTAAACATACAACTTCCTTATCATCCAGCAATGCCACGCCTAAGTATTTATCTAAGAGAAATGAAATCTATGTCCACAAAAACACTTCTGTAACTTGATAAATGTTGAGTTATATAGTTATGCATTTGTCAGACTCATCAACTGTTGCACCTAAGATTTTTTAAAATTTTAATTTTAAAAAATTTTATTGAGCATACATTTTGTCTCAAAAAGGAAGTAAAAATAAATGTTGAACTCTAATTGATGATATGCATGCCAAAGTATTTAAAGGAAAGATGTTCTGATATTGCAAGTTACTTTGAAATGCTGTAAAAATAAGATGGATTCATGAATGAAGAGAAAAATGTACAAATTTTGGGCTGGGGATGTGGCTCAAGCAGTAATGCGATCGCCTGGCATGCAAGGGGTGCTGGGTTCGATTCTCAGCACAACATAAAAATAAAAGATATTGTGTCCACCGAAAAATAAATATTTAAAAATACTCTCTCTCTAAAAAAAGATGTACAAATTTATAGATGTGATGACGCAAATATAATAATATGTTAAGTGTAAAGTCCAGTTGGTAGGTGTATGAATGTTCACTGTAGAGTTCTTTCACCTATTCTCTGTTTGAAAATTTTCATTGTAAAATACTAGGAAAATAAACTGCAAAATGGAAAAGAAAGGGCACAAAATATATTAGTTAATTTTGTAACTGATTATATATTACTGAATGTAATTCAATAAACAACTGGCTTGAGTATAAATGTGTTGCTACCACATAATAAATTAGAAATAACATATTGGCACACCTTATTTAGGGCTGTCCCCAATAGTGCTGATTTGAAATAGTGATATCTCAGAAATATTTTTATAGTAACATACATATGCATCTACATTTATTACAGCACTGAGGACTAGAGTAATATAGACCTTCCTCATGATCTGTCAGCAAGTGCAGCAGATTGAGATCCATCAAAGGCTCACCGTCAGCCCAGAACTTGTCTGATCCTGATGATAGTGTGCAAATGACAGTGTTGGAGGAGCCAGAGATGTGTTATGATGAATGTGTAACATGTGAATTTCTGTAGTAGGTGATCTGATCAAGGAAGTGATAAAACCTTAGAGTCCATTATGACTTGCCAGAATTTTTTTTTTTTTCAAAACAGAGATGGTGAAGAAGACAGGTAGGTGCTGAAGCCAGACTGCCCGGTTCCAGTCTTGGCCGAGCTGTTTACTTGTTAAATGTTCTGGGCAAGTTAAGCCACCTTTGTCTCACTTTTATCATCCGTAAAATGAGTGTCTCTTCTTCATAGGGTTATCATGAGAATACAACAATTCAGGATATGTAAAGCCCATAGCACAGGTCGTGATGCTTACTTAGTAAGTACCCAATAACTAACTACCATTGCCATTTTTATGAGGGGGCATCAGATGCCTTGCTGCAGACTGGGAGGAAGTGCAGCCTGGGAGGAAGGAATCAACAGATGTCTTCACAAAGGTGGTAAGAAATTATGGCCCTAGGCATGACATTCCTTCAGGGACTCAGAAGGGAAGGAAACTTTAATTACACTTAATTGCCCACTTATGATGTGTGGTAATGTCCTTATATAATGCTGATTCAGTTCAGGCTAACTTTTCCAGGAAGGCACCCCCTTACCAAACAGGTTACCAAACAGGGTCAACCTGGAGAGCTAGTTCCCCTTCCAAGATCTGATAGCCCTCTTAGCTGGGAGGCCGGTTCTCATCTAGCTCCAGATCCTTTTCTAAGATCACAATTTTGTAGTACATACATATCTTCTTGTCGCCCTCTAGCATCCACATTCACTTTCTAAGTAGGAGGAATCTTGCGAGACTTGAGAAGACTGTCAGGGTCTACCCCATCAGAGGGGCAAAGAGGTCAGGCATCTGTTCTCCCTTGAAGCTTTCGATGAGGCTTGCTCAAAGTCTCTTGCCTGAGCATTTGAATCCTCAGGGAGTAAGAACTTGGGGGCAGTTTAGAATTTCTCCTTGTGGTGGTGGTGGCCATGGCATCTGGCTTCCAGTGGTAACTGTGTCAGCATTTTATCAGGGTTCCCAAGATGCTGTGATGGCAGGGCCTATGGTGGCATCCAGAGTTCCATGGTGACGGCTCAGGACCGAACCAGGCTAGTCCTGGCAGGTGAGCTCACCAGGGGTCTGCTACCTGTATTTCGCTGCTTCTGTTTATATTTTGAGCCTAATCTGCAGCCTGTGTGTCGATTCTGAATTACCCAGTAACTTTCAATTAATCCATTTACTCAGTTTGTCTCCACTGCTTGCCACCTGGAAACCTACCTAACATGCTGATTTTCTAAGATCTGCTTGTCCTATTCTATACCTACAGCTATCCTTTGCCTTTATTTCACAGCAAATGTACCGACTGTAGACAAGTCTAACCTTGGTCTGTTGCAGTCTTTAAATTTTTAAAGTATAGGCTTTTCATATCCGGCCATAATCAACTGTGTTTCTTTTCTTTTTTTTTTTTTTGTTTTGTTTTAATTTCCTTCTCAGCTTTTTAAAAAAAAATTATATAAATGCAGAAATTTGAGATATTACAGAATGGATTACATTTATTCAATTCATATCAGTTTACCAAACATCATTCGAACATTTACCTTGTGCTGGGTGATGGTTAGTGTGTTAGCTTTTCACCAGTGTGACCACAATTCCTGACAAGAAAAGTTTATTTTGGCTCATGGTTTCAGAGGTTTCAGTTCATGGTCAGTCAACCTCTGTGGGCCTGAGACGAAGCAGAACATCAAGGCAGAAAGGTGGGGTAAAGAAAGGATGGGGGCAGAGAGAGAGAGGGAGAGGGAAAGGGAAAGGTAAGAGAGAGATAAATATTGGGAGAAAGGTAGCTGGGGGAGGGGGTGGGAGTCAGGGTGGGGGAAGGGAGGATCCAGGGATGATCATGTCTGTATTACTTGTAATACTAAGTACAATGTGAATGTTATGTAAATAGTTGTTACACTGTGCTGTTTAAGGAATAACATGATAAAACTCTGTTACATGTTTACTACAGACATAATTTTTTTCAAAAAAAAATATTATTATTATTTTTTAATCCAAGGTTGGTTGGATCCATGGATGTGGAAACTAGATGTGGAGGGCCAACTTATTTAGAACGATACTCATTTAATTTGTTATATCATGATGAGATGCAGGTACATCAATTCAGCCGCAGCCAAAGAGCAGGGGGTGCAAAGAGTCCAATCAAGGGGTAATTGGTGGAGGATGGAGGGGTGGCATGACATGATGGCTCAAATCTTGATAGAGAGGCTTGACCAGCCTGGGCTTATATCCAGCTCTTCCTTGCCCCATGAAATAGGACAAATTATTTAATGTATCTAAAGCTTGGACTCTTTACCTGGAAGGTGAGGATAATACTTACAGCCTCATATTACTCTGAAATTTAACTGAGTGTTCTGCTTGTTGCTGACACTCTGCTTGAGGCTGTTCAGGAGCATTTTAGTAGAATTTTTAGCTGCAATATCATGTTGAGGTGTTGTTCTTCAAGGAGTTTCTCTGTCCTTCCCCTGGTTGAAGTAATATTCTAATATGGAAACTCCAGAATATTTCCTCTCTCAATTGCCTAAACATGTACTTCACACATGGAAACCTCTCTCTCTGCCTCTTTGCTGCTCACCGTGGGCACTTACCACTACTGTCAGAAGGTTTGACACTCAGGATCCATCATGAGCCTCCTTCCGCATTGTTTTCCTGGGAAGACCAAGAAAAATGAGTAATTTTACCCAATTTGCTATTTGATCTTTAGACCCTGTCATTAAATCATTATTCATATTCTTTAGCCCACTTTGTTTTTTTAAAAATGTATTATAAAAAGTACTTTATTAAATTTGGAGTCCTTCTCAAAGTATTTCTTAAATGATATTTGTGATTCTTTCTAGTTTATAGCTAATCTGCTCTGTTTTATTGCTTGTTTTCCTTAAATAGGCTATTTTTATATTATTAAAAACTTATTTTTTTACCCCTATCATTATCATTTCAGCCATCAATTATACAAATGGAATTTTTGTTTATTTTTGGAAGGGTTTAATTTTAAAAATTTTTTGGAGGGAGAACTTTCTTTCTAGTCTTATATGAAACTTCATTTTGGTTCTCTAACTTCTTTTTAATTCTTATTTTAAGAATTGCCTTAAGTTTAATGATTTCTTTTGTCCAGAAATATAGATGCTAAGATTTTGTTTTAGTCTATCTGAACACTCTTTCAGAAATATATCTATCCCCTTCTAGATCAAATGAACAAATACTATTATAAACCCACATTTTAAGCAGCATAATAGTTTTTTAAGACAGTATTTTCTTCAGGACAGTTATTTCTAAGTGATGCTTTGTATGTTTATTTGCCAGTGTTGAAATGATCATATACTTCAGTTTGACCTAACTAGATTTTGTATTGTACTCATCTTTTGTATTTTTGAAGAAAGGTGTTGCTAGATTGTGAACTTGCCAAAATCATTCACAGTTTAGTATCTTTAAAGGTTAATTCTGCATCTTAATTAAGGGGAACAGTTTTTATTTTCTTTTTTAGAAATTATGATTATTAAAGCATATTAAGTTTGTAAATTTGTGGGTTTCACCATGTCATTTCCGCACATGCATATTTCAGGCTTTGACCATGTCTACCTTCCCCACTTTCCTCTCTCTGCTTAGTCCCCTTCCCCTTTCCTAGGAGTCCCTCTTGTACATTCAAGTCATTTTTTTTTTTTTTTTTTTACGTTCCCACAGAGGAGAGAAAACATGATTCTTGTCTTTCTGCATCTGGATTATTTTTCTTAACAGGATGACCTCTTGTTCCCTCCATTTTCCTTCAAATGACATGATCTCACTGTTCTATATGGCTGAAAAATACACTATTGTGTATATGTACCAATTTTTCTTTATCTGTTTATCTGTTGACAGTCACCTAGGCTGATTTCCTATTTTGGCTATTGTGAATAGCACCCAATAAACATGGGTATACAATTATCTCTTTTTTATGCTCTTTTCATTTCCTTTGGATAAATACCTAGGAGTGGTATAGCTGGATCGCTTGATAATTCTATTTTTAATTTTTTGAGAAAACCTTATACTGTTTTCCCTAGTAGCTATACTAATTTACATTCCCATCAAAAATAAGGATCTAATTTTTCTCTATTTTTTACCAGCATTAATTATTTGTTTTTATTAATAGCCATTCTAATTGGGATGAGACAGGATCTCAATATAGTTTTGATTTGTATTTACCCGATGGCTAAAGATAATGAGCATTTTTTCATATATTTATTGTCCATTTGTACTTTTTAGAAGTGTCTTTACATATCATTTTGCCATTTTTTTAAAATTGGAAACTTATGGTTATGCTTTTGTTGTTAAGTTTTTTGGAGTTCCTCATATATTTTGGACAGATGAATAGCTGGTGAAGATTTTCTCCCATTTGGTGGGCTGTCTCTTCCCTCTGTTGATTGTTTCCTTTGCTGTGCACAAGCTTTTTTAATTTGGCATAAGCCCATATGTCAATTTTTGTTTTTGTTTCTTGGAATTGTAGTTGGGAAATTATTTTTCATGCTAATACCTTGAAGTGTTTGCCCTATGTTTTCTAAGAATTCAAAGCTTCAGGTCTTCCAGTAAAGTCTTTGATCCATTTTGAGTTGATTTTTGTACAGGGTAAGACAGAGAGGTCTAGTTTCAATCTTCTACGTGTTGAAATCCAGTTCTCCTTGTTGAAGAGGTTGTCTTTTCTTAGTTGCTCATTTTTGGCATCTTGGTTGAGTTGGCACTCTTTTTGGTTGGCTGTAGATGTGTGGGTTTATTTCTTTGTCTTCTATTCCATTGGTTTATGTGTCTGTTTTTATGCCAAAACCATGCTGTTTTTGTTATTATGGCTCTGTAGTTTATTTTGAAATCAGGTTTTATGATGCTTCCAGTATTGTTCTTTTTGCTTAGTTAATTTGACTATTTGGGGCCTTTTGTGTTTTAATTATGAATTTTAGGTTTTTTTTCCAGTTCTGTGAAGAATGTCATCGACATTTTGATGGGAACTGCATTGAATCTATAGATTGCTTTGGGTATTATGGCCATTTTAACAACACAATTCTCTCAATTCATGAACATGGGTGATCTTTCTATCTTCTTTTTCTTTCTTCAGTGTTGGGCAATATTAATTGTAGGGGTCTTTTACCTCTGTAATTAGGTTTATTTCTAGATATTTTATATTTTTTGAGGCTATTGTGAATGGAATTGCTTTCCTATTTTTTTCTCAGCAAAGTCATTATTAGTACATAGAAGTGTATCAATTTTTGTATGTTGATTTTTGTATCCTGCTAATTTATTGAATCTGTTTATCAGTGTTAAGAGTCTTTTGGTGGAGTATTTAGGATCTTCTAAGTATAGAATCACATAATCTGCAACAGGGATAATTTGATTTCCATCTTTCCTATTTGTATCTCTCTTATCTAATTGCTATAGTTAAAATTTCTAGTTCTATATTGAATAAGCATGGTGAGACAAGACATCCTGTCTTGCTCCTGATTTCAGAGGATATACATTCAGTTTTTCCCAATTCAGTAGGATTTTGGCTATAAGTTTGTCAGATAGAACCATTATTATGTTGAAGTCTGTTTTTTGCGGGGAGTGGGGGTAATGGGGATTGAACTCAGGGGCACTCAATCACTGAGCCACATCCTTAGCCCCATTTTATATTTTTTATTTAGGGACAGGGTCTCACTGAATTGCTTAGCATCTCACCATTGCTGTGGCTGGCTTTGAACTTGCAATCTTCCTGCCTCAGCTTCATCTATATGAACATAATTTATTCAAGGATTTTATGAAGGAAATTTTACAAAGCTTTTTTCTGCATCTATTGAGATATTCTTGTGATTATTATTTTGCTTCTATTTATGTGCTGTATTATGTTTATTGATTTGCATATGTTGAACCAAACTTGCATCCCTGGAACTTGATCACGGTGTATGATTTTTTAAAATCTGCTTTTGAATTCTGTTGAACCAAACTTGCATCCCTGGAACTTGATCACGGTGTATGATTTTTTAAAATGTGCTTTTGAATTCTGTTTCTATGGATTATTGAGTATTTTTTGCATTTCTGTTCATCAAGGATATTGATCTATAGTCAGTTTCTTTTTTGTGTCTTTATCATATTTTGGTAGCAGGATAATAGTTACTTAATTGAATTAGTTTGGAAGAGTTCCTTGCCTTTCTTTTTCTGGAATAGTTTGAAGAATATTGGTATTAGTTTTTTAAAAGTTTGGTAAAATTCAGTGGTGACTCCATCCAGTCCTGGGTTTTCTTTGTTGGGAGACATTTTATTACTGCTTCAGCATCATTGTTTGTTATTGGTCTATTTAGGGTTTTTAATATTCTCTCAGTCTAATTAATTTTTTTGTATATGTAGAGAAATTTATTCTTTTATTCTAGATTTTCCAGTTTACTGACACCTAATAAAAAAATTCCCTAATGATTCTATGAATTTACCTGATTTTTCATCTCCATTTTTATTTATCTGGATCTTTTCTTTCTTTTTGTTGGTTTAGCTAAGGGTTTGTTAATTTCATTTCTTTTCAAAGAACCAACTTTTTAAATTTCATTGATTCTGTGTATTGTTTCTTTAGTCTCTTTCATTTATTTCTGTGTTAATATTTATCATTTTTTTCCTTCTAATGATTTTGGGTTTAGTTTGTTCTTGTTTTTCTAAGACCTTATCTCCTTGTCCAGTACTGTTTGTTTTATAAAATTGAGGCTCCAATTTATAATTCTATGTTTACATATTTACATGTAAATATGTAAATATATAATTATATATTTATAATTGTTATATTCTCTTTATCTTAATGAATTGTTCCCTTCAGAAACATGTAATGAACTTTGTCTCTTATGATTTTGTCTTAAAGTATTTTTTTAATGGTACTGGTTTTTAAATTGGAAACTTATGCTTATACTTTTGTTGTTAAGATTTTTGGAGTTCCTTATATATTTTGGACAGATGAATAGCTGGTGAAGATTTTCATCAGCTATTCATCTGTCCAAATTAAATAAATTAATTAAATTTTGTTTTGTCAGATATGAGTATCAATATTCCTGCTTACTTTTGGATTTGATGTATTTGGAATATCATTTTCCATCATTTTACTTTCAGTCTGTTTATGCTGTTGCTGGTGAGCTGTATTTCTTACAAGCAGTATATTGTTGGTTTTGTCTTTTAAATCTGATAAGCAAATTTGCATCTTTTCTCATTTGCTTATCTATCTTTCAGTGAGATTTATTCTTTCCTGTGCTCTCATGATTGTGTTTCTTTCTTCCTCTTTTGGGTATAGAATTTCTTTAAGCACCTTCTGTAATGCTGATGTAGTGGTCATGAATTCCCTTGGTTTGTACTTGTTATGGAAGCCCTTTATTTTTCTTTTTATTCTGAAGGGTAACTTTGTTGGGAATAATAATCATCATCAGCACCATTATAGGTTGGCAGTTATTTTCTTTTAGGACTTGAAGTACATCAACCCATTCTCTTGAGGACATTAGAATTTCTGTTGAGAAATTTGTTATTCTGATGGGTTTGCCTTTAAATGTGAGTTGGCACTTGTCTTTTGCAGCTTTTAATTTTCTTTCTATGTTCTGCACTTTTTTTTTTTTTTTAGTTTTTTAGTTTTTTGTTCTGTACTTTTGTTTAACTATACTATGTCCTGGAGAGGTTCTTTTCTGGCCATGTCTTATTTGGTATTCTAAATGCCTCCTGGGGCTGGGGTTGTGGCTCAGCGGTAGAGTGCTCGCCTCCCACGTGCGAGACCCTGGGTTCGATTCTCAGCACCACATACAAAAATAAACAAGTGAAATAAAGGTGTTGTGTCAACTAAAAAATAAATAAATTAATTAAAAAAAATGCCTCCTGTACCTAGATGTCCATGTCTTTTTCAAGATTTGGAAAATTTTCTGCTATTATTTCACTGAGCAGGTTTTTTTTTTTTTTTAAATGTCTTTAGCTATAGTTTTTCTTCCTTGGCTATTTCAATGATGTATATGCTTGGATTTTTTAATGGTGTACAGAGATCTTGTATGTTCTGTTCATTCTTTCTTTTTTCTTTATCGCTGTCTGAATGTGATAACTACTCAACCTAGTCTTCAAGCTGTAATATTCTTAATTATGCTTGATCTAGTCTATTGGTGAGGTTTTCTTTTTCTTTTTTTCTTTGTGAGGTTTTCAATTGAGTTTTTAATGTGACTTCAAATTGAACTTTCAGTTCCAAGATATCTGTTTAGTTCTTTTTAAAAATCTTTCTTTATTGAATTGCTCATTCAAATCCTGCCTTGTCTTCCTTAATTCATTTAGCCATTTATTTTTATCCTCTTGAAATCATTGAGCTTTTACTAAACTCTTAAATTCTTTGGTATTTGATCCACTTCAAATATCTTTGGAATCAGCTACTAGAGAGTTATGAACTTTAGGAAGTGTCATATTGCCTTGCTTTTTTTTTTTTAATATTTCTTGTGTTTCCACATTGAGATTGTGCATCTATTGGGATGAATATTTCTTCCACTTTTATGTGAGGGCCTTCTATGTAAGCAACATTCTCTTGATGCTGTACCCTAGGATATTGGTTTGTAGTATAGTGTTAAGTTTAATTATGATTGAAATTTGTATTGTAGTTTCTCTGTGGCTTGTTTGGCTGGGATTAGCGTTTTTTCTTGTTCTCTTCCTTCTCCCTTCTCTCTCTCTCTCTCTCTCTCTCTCTGTATGTGTGTGCGTCTTGCTCTTTTGTGGTACTGCAGATTGAACCCAGGGCCTCAGGGAATACTAGGCAAACACTCTACCACTGAGATACATCCCCAGCCAGATTAGTAAGTATTGATACAATTTGTACTGTGTTAGAGCCTAAGGAACCCACTTTCTCCATAGGCCTTACAGTGGTGGTGGGTGGTGAGTGGTGAGTGGTGGGTGGTGGGTGGTGGGTGGGGTAACTATGGTAGTTCAGGCAGATATGGTGTAGACAGAAGGCTATTTGGGGTAGACCCTTTGTGGCCATTCCTCCAGTCGTATGTAATAGGTCATGAGAGCAACCCATGCTGAGGTTCCTTGTACATGTGGTGCCCACAACTGTTGTGTTATTTCTTTCTGTTATTGCTTTGGGATAAATGTCCAGGAGCCTCACCCCCAATTGTGCCTATTTGGGGCCAGGTCAGTGGCTGGGGGTTCTTATTTACCTTATTCTTTAAGTTGAAGTATCTGCCAAGGTTTGAGTGGTCTTGGTTGTTGCTGGAGTAACATACAATTTCTCTGAGCTGGGGTAGATGTGTAGCTCAGCAGCACAGGACCCACCTAAGTACTTTAATTGCTGGGTTTGATCCCCAGCATTGCCATAGAACAAAGGAAGGAAGAAAGAAAAAGCAACAACAAAAAGACAAAATAAATCAAATAAAGAGATAAAGTAAAAACCAAATAAGCATCATCCACCACCACAAAACAATCAGAGCAGAAAAGAAAGGGGCAAACATAATATAGAATAATCTAAAAAGTTGGGCTGGGGTTGTGGCTCAGTGGTAGAGCACTTGCCTAGCACGTTTGAGGCCCTGGGTTCGATCCTCAGCACCACATAAAAATAAACAAACTAAAAGAAAATAATCTAAAAAGTTAAAAAAATTAAAAAAAACAATGTTAATTTAAAAGGGGGATAAAAACAAATAAAAATGAAGGAAAATTAAAAAGGAAAAGGAGACAATTTAAAAAGTGGAAAAAAGAAAAAAGAACTAATAAAGAAGAAAAAATATTGAGAGAAAGAAATAACAAATAAAGCATTACTGAAAAACTAAAAATTTCTTCTTCATTAAGGTGCTCGACTGGGTGGGCAAGCATGGACGCTCACAACCTAAGGTGATCAGAGCTTCTTTCTGCCTCTTGCAAGGTGAGGCCCTTTCAGAGAGCAAAGGGCATTATTCATCCTCCTCTGAGAGCAGGGCAGATGCCAACATAGCAGCTTGTCACCAAGCTAGTGCTGAGGGCAAAATTTGTCTGGTACAAGTTCCCACTGGGCACTGTGCATTCCAAGGGCAGGGTTGATGTCAGGTGCTGCAGCATGAGAAGTACTTCAGTGCTTTTTGTGCTGTGCATGCCAAGGCTGGGGTGTGGGAGAGGCTGTGGAGTTCCAACTCTGAGCTGGGAGGAGTGGTGGAGACCCATGTGATCCATTGCCTAACTACGGTGATGCTCTAAGATTCAGCTCCTGCTGGAAAAGCACATGCAACAGCTTTCCCCCACACTCTTTCCTGAACCAGTGATTTTAAAGGGGGAGGATCCTCTATTCCTTTTTATGTGAAAGTCTGGTTTCCCAGTGTCTATAATTCTCAGCTGGGTTGTCATAAGCTCTACTAAGGATGGGGAAGGGGGGACACGCCAATCGTCAAGGTAGCTGGCACCTGAGTATATACTGCCTCAGGGACCCAGAGACAGGAGGATACGGGGCCTTTGTCTCCCAGAGCATTAAGGTCAGATATGACCTTCTCAAGATGGCTGCCTGCTAGCGCATTGTGAGAATACACTGGAAGCTCAGTGTGCCTCCCAGTGAAGCTCTCTTTCCAGGAGCCAGTTTGCTATGTAGGTCTGTTGTTTGTTTGCACTGTTTCTGCAGGATGCCAATTTCTGTGCTGGTGGTGCTCACTTAGCCTGTACCCCATTTTCTCCTGTGCTGCTGTGTGAGTAGGTGCTGGGCACTCTTTTCACCCTCTCTGTTCCACTATTCAAAGTCTCTGGGTTGCTCCAAGTCTTCGTGCACTAGTGAACTTCAGTATTCTCCCACAGTCACCTACCTTGATAGGCAGCGGCTCTGCAGTTGGTTTGATTGTCTCCTATAGAAGTGGGGAAGTGCTGGTTGCCTCTTGTCCACCATTTTAAATCCCCTTGTTTGTGTAACTTCTGATGAGGTGTTTGCAAACAGTCTCCAGGTTTCTCTTTTATTTTCACTTTGCATTCCTGTTTCCTCCCACCTCAACATCTGTATTTGCTTATGTTGAAATCATTGGGAATGACACTGAACATCAGGCATTTTAGTACCAGAATTATTACAAAGTAACACTGTGACTTTGGTTAGGTCATTTGGCTGCTTTGGCCTCCAATTTCCTCATCTGTGAAATAAAGGGAGATTATTTCTTTTTCAACAAATATTTGTTAGGCAATATTATATTCTGGGCATTATTGCAGGTACTGGGAAATCTGCCGTGAACAAAATCATTCAGGTACTTCCCTCATTAGATGTATATTCTAGCTTTATATAAACTTTGATGCCTTTTGTGTTTATAGGGCTGTATGGATGATGATCCTTCCATTGAGTTCCAATTCTCATTTGCACAAAAGAGAGAACAACAACAACAAAACCCAAACACAAACAAACAACCCCCCCCCACCCACAAAAACCCCAAGCCCTGAAATATGTCTGAAGTTTGTTTCTGGCTTTGGGGGGATTTCTTTGACTTAAAATGAATACCTTATAATTTGCTGTACAGGGAGTTCCTTAGAAACCAAAGTGAGATGTGTTCTAGAAAGGCTTTGGGTCAAAAGCTACCTATCATATCCCCTCTTACAGTGAACCCTCAAACATTTGGAAATACATTTTGGATCTCAGCTTTTGGAAGCACACTAAAACAAAAAAGGAAAAGAATTACTGGAACAATTGCCACTGATCTTTATTTAGATGTGAAAGTCAGCTTCAGTGGAAGAGGAAATGGAAGATTTCTTGTTTGCTGCCAATATGACAATATTTATTGGGTTATAAGATCATATTCAGTTATAGAACATAAAACTCTGTACTGAGGAGCAGTAGTAATCCAAAGAGGATGACTAAAAAGTATAAATTAATTATTTGACTGACAATATAATGATAAGTAATGCATGAGTAACGAGAAATAGATTATTAGAAATCCTTAAATAGGAGCCCTTATAAGAATATTAAGACAAGTCTTCTTCTTTTCCTTTATATCCCATTTAATTTAACGTGGCTATTTGTAGGGATGGTATGTGTTAGATAGTAAGGTAAGATTGGAATTATAGGGGCTGGGGCTGGGGCTCACCATGCCTAGCATGTGTGAGGCACTGGGTTCGATTCTCAGCACCACATAAAATAAATAAAGCTCTATCAACAACTAAAAAAAAAAAAGATTGGAATTATATTCAGGTAATGTTGGAACTTTATCAGAATGGAGCCATGCACAAGTAGAGTTCGTAACACTTAGTGGCTTTGATAAAACAATAAAGTAGAATGAACAAAGTGAAAGAAAATAATTGATAAGCTGGTAGAAAACCCAGAAAATTTCTTGCATGAGTATCAATTCCCAACAGGATTCTTGCTTTAATTTAGGGGATAGATTAAATAGTAAGTGTTAATTTTTGTCTTTTTCAAAAGTCCTTCTTACTCAAAAAATAATTCTTGTTTCAATTCTCAGTTACCATATTTATACATATTTTTTCTGCTCAAGGGTTCATATTAAATTTTCTTAACATTATGGCTAATTTCACTGGTCTCTTTAGGTTATTCTGCTAAAAATTCAAGAACAATAGCCACAGTGACTAAAAGGAAGTAGGGTCTAGTATTCTGAAAATTCATACATCTATTTATACATATACAAAAATAACCATAAAAGAAAATATAAACATTGCAAAAAAAATGGAGGCAATAGCTATTAAGATTTCAAAGGAGAGGAAAATTACTTCCAAATTGTAGAAAAAGGAAAATTTTTGTTCCTAAGATTTGCAGTGACCTTAAAAGATAGTAGAATTAGGGCCTTTAGAGATGCAGGAAAGGAACAGTGTCACTGTGAGGTGGAGAGTGTATTGGTTTGGAAGTAATCGAGCTTTGGTTTGATTTTCTCTAATTCCCAGTTTTATCTGTAAAAATTGGGAGGATGACATCAAAACCTTGCAACCAGCTTCTTGTGTGGTTAACATGGTATAATCAAGTGGAAATACCTAGCAAAGTTCCAAAAAAGGAAATAAGTGGGTTCTTTAAATAAAGACCCACTCTTACTTTTTTTCATGTGTGATGGGGAAGACATTGGAGGCAACACTAAGGAGTTTGCTGGAGACCTAATCCTGGTTCTACCATTTACTAACTACAGTACCCTGGGCAATTTTTTAAAACCTTGCTCAGTCTCAATTTTCTTGAAAATGGGGATAATTATAGTACCAATTTCATAGGACTAACATAAGGAGAAAGTGAGTTCATGTGAATGTTTATAAAATACATGGCACAAAGTATGCACTTGTTAACTATCGTTATTTTCTTCTTAGACACCAATGAGCCCGTGGAAGTTTCTGAGTTGAGAGTGAGGGGTTGAGTGGAAGGGGTTGAGACGGGTAGGGATGAGATGGAGAGTGGTTCGATCTTTTCTTTAGATAAATTAAATCTGTTGGTGGTTTATAAATCTGTTGGTGGTGAAGGATTAAAGAGAGACCAAAAGTAGGTAAGACTAGTTATGGCATTAGAAAATGCTCCCAAATAGAGACTTTGAGAGTCTGATGAATAATTGTGGTAGGAGGGATGGAAAGGGAGATGTGTTTTTCAGAGTTCAGTGTGCTCATGAATCACCTGGGGATCTTGTGAAAATGCAGATTCTGATGCGGTAGGTCTAGGTGGGATCTGAGATGTTGCCTGTATGAAAAAGTCTCAGCTGGTTTCAGTGATGCTGGACCACTGACCACTCTGGCATGGGTTTAAAGGGAGAGATTGATAGTATTTGACAATTCATTAGTCCTGAGGGCAGAAGACAGAGGCTGGTGGGGTCTTCAGAGAAAGGAGTTCAACTGAGAAGGAAAATGATAACCTTGGGTTGAGCTGCTAGACTTAATTTCTTGACACTGAAATTGGAAGAGGTAGAACAGTATAATGACAAAAGAGTAGATTTATTATCAGAAGATGTGGATTCAATCCCAAATCCCACAATTATCAGAAAGCTGATCTGGACTTCCACTGTTCTTTGTCTCTAAATGGTAGACCACACTGACTCATTCAAAAGACTGTGTATAGATTCATGAAGTTACACTGTTGTGAAAACTCACACAGTGGCCAGCAGAGAGGTGGCACTTAAGAATGAATCAAAGTGATAGCCACAGACTTTATAGATTCGGTGGACTAATCCAGCCCTTGGCAAGGCTGCTTTGGGCATTAGCATATACATTTTTCCTACAGTGTGCATACTGATACTTCAAATTGTTCGGTAATTTGACAGCCTTCTGAACTTTGTGTTTTCTAAGTATTCATTAGCTGACATAATTTCAGGGGACTTGAATGCCAGGATTGGCAGCGGTTCCACCAGAGCTACATCCATTAGAAACCTGCAATTGTCAGATTCTTCCTTTTAAGGCACTTCTCCAGGAATAACTGTCTGAATCAAAGAGGAAAATATCTGGTCAAACTCATTTATAATCATAGTCCAATAATGATAAATGGCAGGCTATGGGATAAATCTGTGGCCTTTCACATACATTTCCAACCAGACGCAGAATTATTGATGATTGAAGAATTTTTTGCTCTTTAGAATATCTCTATATCCTTGTGCTGAATGTTTCAGACTGGTTGAAAGTAAATATTTTTACTTTTAAACTTGATCTGAACTTTCAAAATTGGCCTTACATATATCCCTATATGTAGCTCAGTTAGTGAGATTTCAGGGATAAGGCTAAGCTGAAGTAAACAAATTTATGATCTACAAGGAATTTATGGCACATGTATTATCCTGAAGGGCTTACTAACAACTGTTTATAATATTAAAAAAATTATGGTTATGCTACTATGTCACTGGATTATTAAAGAATAACTTCTTTTATCTCTTACTTTATAAAAGAGATTAGAAAACAAAAATATAAATACATTCCAGGCCACATTATCCAGATATTATCTCAAATATGACTGAGATCAAATCATCCAAAGACTCATTAAGTTGTAATTCTTTTTAAAATAACTTATCCTTTCCAAAAATTAAATTACATAACAATAATTTTGTTTATATTTAGTTTGCAGGGATGCTAAAAATGCAGATTTGGGGACTTCACTTCCTTGTTATCACTTCAGTTCAAGGAAATTCAGAATCATGTGAATGGATTGATTACTAAACAAATCATCTCAATTTCTGTTCTACCTCTTTGCATTTTGTAGTCTCCAGTTTTCTTCATTGCTGAAACCCAATATTTTCATCAGCCTAAAAAAAAAAATCCAACCTTTCAAGGTTGTAAAGAGCTCCAGAAGCAAATCTGTGCTGCCAGAATTATTTTAATCTTGCTTGAGTAGTTGGCTGGAGTCCTTGCCAACCTATTTACTTTAATTAACTCCACAGGTATGGTTCCCTCAAGATGAACTCTTAAGTGTAGTTGACTCCAGATTTAAAAAGGGAAACCCTCCATCTCATGAAATTATAGAACCATTAGGGCTCTTAGAGTCCCCCTCAAAAATAATACCAGATTTCTTCTTAAATGGAAAGCAAAAGTCTCTAATACTGTGCTTGCATAGGGAGCTAGCCTATGTAGGAAATAGGTATGAATATTCCCTACTGACAATTCCTAGTGAAGTTTTTGTTGAATGAGTGAATTCTATTACCCATTTTATCTCCTTCAAAGAATGCCTAAGATTTTTGTGAAAAATCTTTATTTAGATCCATTATTTTCACCCCATAAGTCTTTTCTTCATATTTGGTACAAAAATCCCTCCTATTCTCCCCATAGTCAATTCCCAGCAACTGCTGGATTTTACATCCTGTGTGTGAACTCTGTTCTCTGCCTTGATCCTATATGGGGATCTGTTTTAGCATGGCCCTCTCATTTCTTTCTGGGCTTTGTTGCAGAATCCTAAGGGATTTCTCTGCCTCCGGTCATAGCCTCCTCCGATTTACCATTCAGAGTGCCTCAAGAGTGATATATTTAAATCTAAACCTGATCATGTAATTTCCTTTCCACAGTTCTTCATCATTCATAGTAAAAAAGTCTAGGTTCCATGATATAAAATCTAAGACCTTCCATAATTTGGCTTTATTGGGTTTGTTTCCCACCTGCTTCTCACCACATTTGGGGCCTGATAATTCTTTGTTGTCGGGGGTTGTCCTGAGCATTGTAGATTTAGCAGCATCCTTGGTCTCTACTCACTGATGCCAGTGGTACTCCCTTTCCCAGTTGTGACAACCAAAAGCCAAATCAAAACCAAACTTCAGACATTGCTAAATGTCCTCTGGGGGCCAAAATTGCCCTCTGATTAATAAATAGTCATTGGGTTGTGAATCACAAAGGGTTCCTGCTCTGCGGAACCTCCCTTCCTTTGCTTTTTGTTGTTTATTCCTGGAATGCCTTTCTCCTTTTTGGTTCAGTGTAGGGAAAGAGGGAAAGATTCTGTCCTTCTGTCCACTACTCCATCCTCAGGAAGGATTGGTGATCTGATTGGTCAAGTTCCAGGATACTAATTGGGTGGATCCGGGATGGTGTTTTTCTGCAAAAGGCCACATATAAAGGTAAGATCCACTCTTCGATTAAAAACAAAATCACCCAATTAAAACATGAATCCATGCTTGTAAGAGATCCAAACCATTTAGAACATAGAATTAAAAAATGAAAGGTTTCAAGAGTCAAAGCATTACAGAGTTTTTAAAAAATGTTATACATACTACTCTAACATGACCACCACCAGACACCCCCTCCCCTTAGGGCAGTTGCCCCTTGAAGCTCCAGGGTGGTGTATAAAAATTTGCGGATGGGTGGGTTCATAAAAACATGGGAAACTGTTGACTTCCTGATCGCTGCAGGATTGCGGGAGAAGGTGATTCACATTTCAGTCCTATCTAGCTCAAAGACATTTCAACAAAGCTTATATGGCCACATCCTTCTTTCATGTTACTATTCTTTCCTCAAATCCGTGTAGTTCTCTTCCCTTTGAAAAATCCACAACCCAGAATAATCAGAGCTATTATCAAGAAAGAGAGACTTTTGACATTTTGTGATGTATGATGTTACCAATTATCAGTTCATAGATGAACTTCAGAGATTCTGCTTCACAGGTCAAGGGTGGGTTTTGGGATCTGTGTGTTTTACCAGCTTTACCGCCCCCAGATGAGTCAGATGCGCTTCAAGTTAAAATGTGAATGATGTATCCAGGTATCCAACATTTTGACATCTGAGGATGCCATTTCGCGTTCATATGGATTTAACATCTAGTGTCCACACTTTAAAAATTCCAAGTTATGTGGATTTTTTTAAATAGCAGATGGAGGAAAGATGTTTCTCTATGCCTATGTCCTAAATATTAAGCAGATCTTCAAAACATGCTAGGTACAGAGAAAATATCTGCTAGGGTTCTTTCTTAAGGTAACAAAAACATGCTTGATGGTGGGGAAATGTGACTCTTTTCATAAAAATTTCCAACTATGGGAGCAAGGAGTGATTACATTCTATACAAATTTCATTCTGGAGAACTTATTGCATAAATAGGGAATTTCACAACAGCCCTTTCCCCTAATTCTGTTGATGATGATTATTTTTAATTCTTTATTACTGTTGATGGTTTGGATTTAGGAATGTCCCCTGAAAAGTTCATGTGTTAGGCAATGCAGTAGTGTTCAGATGAAAAGACTGAATTATGAGAGTTGTAACCTCATCAACAGACTGATCCATTGGATGGATTAATAATAATCTGAATGGGCTACACAGTAGTAACTGTTGTCAGGTGGGTGTGGCTGGAGGATGTAGGTTCCTGGGGGTGTGGGCTTGGACTCTATCTGTCCCTGGCTCCTTCTTCTGCCTTCTTTTTCTCCCTCTCTCTCCCACTCCCCCCCCCCTCTTTCTCCTCTATTCAGGCTGCCATGAGCTGAGCAGCTTTCCTCTGTCACACCCTTTGCCCTGTTTCTGCAATGTAGTTGGCTGACCGTGGAGTGAGACCACTGAAAATCTGAGCCAAAAGAAATCCTCCCTCTAAGTTGTTCTTGTCAGGTATTTTGGTCACAGCAGTGAAAAGCTAACACATCACCCCTTCCAGTAGGAGGTGACCAAGGATGGTTGGGAAAAGCATTCCTAGCATTCCTGGAAACAAAGGTGATAGAATAAGCTGTAAAGAAAAAAAAATGCTTTAAAAACTCTAATTGACACAAGCCTGAATAGCAAATTGTAACTGTGCTATGATTACAACTATAAAAATTCTGTCTGCATATGGACAGGGACTGAAAGGGAGCAGGAAAATATTGTAAACAGTTTGGTTTGTAGGATGGCAGAAATTTGGGTGGATTTTTCTTTCTTTTATTTTGAGTTTTTGTAATGTTTTGTAATAAACAATACTATAAAAGAAGCAGCTGAACCTGCTGACTAATTATTGTTAGAAAGAGCAGCTTCGCATCAACTCTATCAGAGCTAAAATTGTTGTTTGGGGGCAGATGCTTTCCAACATTTAAATCAATGATGTCAGATAACCTTACCCAAGAAGTCAACTCCTTCCAGTCCAGAGGAGGATCCCTCCTACCCCTAACCAACTCATTTTGGCAGGCACAGGAGAAATTAGTTCAACTGGGACCATAGTGAGGGGTTTGAGTCATTTTGTTGTTTTAATTTTATTTTTAAAAAATTGTTGAAATGGTTGATTGGTCTCATCGGCCCCAAGAAGGGTCTCTGACCAAATCTTCTGCAATATCATGAAACACACACACGAGCATTTGTCCAAAATGTACGAGAGGATTCAAACTCCGTTTTGAGGGAAATACTGGTATCACCTGCAGGAAACCCTGCAGCTTATCTTTGTGCAGAAATGGAATGGCAAGAATACAAGTCAGGTTCTTAAAAATTTGACGACAGCATGTCAGCCTCACTTCCTGCACATCTGCTGTTTCCAACATATGGATCATCAACAGCATAGACTATTGGCACTTGAGGCTCAGTCAGTGAATTCAGTCCTGAAGTGACTTGTAACTATTCACTCTCCAAAGGCTCACCTATGACATCTAATGCTGGAGAGAGACAATTTAATGGACAAGCATTTTTCTATTCCTCTTCTCTAATCTTTGTCCTAATAATTTGTTAAAATAGCAAGAAACAACACATCCAGACTGAGGTACCTCTTTTCCTGATAGAAATACTCTCTCTGAGTTAAAAATTTACTATTATGATCTGAGCCTTTTTGAGAATCAATATAAGAATTGTCCACTAGAACAATGCTTATGCATTTTTTTTGCAAATATCATTGCTGAGGATGTTTTGTCCTAAGCAATATGAAACTTATTATTCAAAACTGGCATGATAAATTCCTTCTAGATTGTGGATGTTAGCTTTGTTTCGCTTGTAACATAGGCAAAATGTGAGTTTCTCTTTACTCCTTAGCTACTGGGAAACTCATTCTCTACTATCCTTTGTCCTATTCTCCAGGCAGTTTCTTACATTTCACAGGAACTGAGATGCTCAGCACAGTTGGGCAGAAGGAGGAAGATCCCATTGGTTCCTGTTCAGTTGCTGTGCATGTTGTGGCTTGGTAGGTACAACGCTTCCAATGATCTCATTACAATTTTTTTTTCTCCAAGAATTTGTTGTTCCTAAAGTGCTAGATTTTTGTAAAGGAAAAAAAAATGCATTTCATTTTCTATAAATATCAAAATTAATTACTCATCGTTATAACTATTCATTAAAATTTAAAATTAGATAAGCATGTTCCTCATAGATTTTTTTTTAAGCCTTGAAGAGATCCATTTTATTATAGCATCTACAGCTCCACTATTTAAGGAAATCATGACATAAGGTTCATAATTGAATTAAGTCAATACCTTTGCCCAAATCTTGGGAAGAAATTATTGAAATATGGTGGCTTGTCAGGTGGAAGGGAAAAATGTGAGCAATTGAATAGAATTGTTTTCGAGTGTCTCACCCCTATAAACACATTGAGGACATATCCATCCCCTCACTCACTCAACATGTGTGTCTGAGATCTTCCAAGGACCACTCTAGGATTTCCAAGGATACAATAAGCAGAACAGACAGAACCCACTGTCCTTATAAAATTTAAATTTTAGTGGTGGCGGCGGGGAGAATTAATAATAAATAAATAAATAAATATATGGAGTGACAGGTGGTGTTCAGTACTATGGAGAAAAGACAAGTAGGTAAAGGAATGAGGGTGCACAGTGTGGGGGTGGAATTTGCTATTTTAAACAGTGTGATCAGGTGGCATCTGAGCAGACATTGGAAGGAGGGAGCTATGTGAGTCTCCCCAGGAAGAGTTTCCATGCAGAGGAAACAGTTTGTGCAAAAACTCCAAAGCAGGTGTATGCTTGATGTGTTTTGAGGAAAACGGAGAGACAGGTATGGTGGCAATGTAGTACCAGAGAAGAGAAGTCCGAGGCAGGTAGTTAGTTGACCTGTAGGGTTCGTTCCTTTTTGTTTCAGTGTATTTTTTTTTCCCTAGGGACCAAAGCACTCCATGTTCTAACATACCATCATGAATATTCCTTCTTGAATTCTGTTTTAAGATTTCATGGGTCTGTGACTTCCTCCTGAACTGTAAACCTCTTGGGGACTGGGACATGTTATATCCTCTTTGAATTTCCTGAAGCACTTGGCACAAGACTTTAAATATAATAAGTACTCAGAAAAATACTTGCTGGTTGGTTAATTTTGCTTCTAAGGCATCTATCCTTCTCCAAAGCACGAACACTACTGAGATGGGAAATTCATACCCAGCTTAACACTTCAATGTGACTGAATTAACAGAACCAGTTTCATCCTTGAAGTTTTGAGGGTCTGGAGTGTGTGTGGGGTGGTGTTGTTAAGGGAGGAGAAGAAGAAAATGTACCTACATCTTATCTTTGCCCATAAATGCTTCTGCTTGTGTATAAAGTCTCCCTGACAGGTATAAAGCATACATACACCTGTCAAATATTGTTGTTTTGGAGTATTAAAAATACATATTAGAGTACTAAATGTCTGAATGGTATATTAGTGGCTTCAAAGGATTAAACAACACCCAAGATAGTTACTTCTTCTGCTTTCTGAGAGTACTCCCAACAGTGAATCAACTTTAATTCATGTCTAGCACATCTATAGACTTCACGGAAAACTAGTAGCATAGGTTCAATAAGCTCCCTGTCACAGAAAGTAAGAGGATTAATAACATATCTTCATCCATTTATCCATCCATCCACCCGTCAGACATTTACTGAGCACATACTATGGACTGAACACTGTGATCAGTTTAATGAAGGATTATGACCTTGATAAATGCACAGATGAATAGAAGAACTGACCTAACGTCAGAGCACACTGTGCTAAATTCTCCCCAGTGATAAAACAAAGATCATGAGCTCTGAGAGGAAAGAGCAGCTAATTTCTTGGAAAGACAGGAAGTCTTTCTGAGGCAAGTGCCTTTTGTATTAACAAAGCTCTTTTAGAGATTCCCACTCATCCCCCCCAGTTGGGCAGTTTATTTGCCTCTGCTGTTTCCCCATGCCGCTTGCTACTTGGTTTTAATTACAGCAGTACCCTGTTTATTATAATTACCAATTTGCCGTCTGCTTTCTCTGCTTGACCTAGACTCTTCAATAAGAATGAGATTGTGTCTTATTCATTTTTATCCCTACACAGTTTCCAACACGAGTCCAGTGATATTAGCAGACTCAAAATGAGTGAATCCTGAAGAGTCAGTTGAAATTCAGGAGGAGGGAGAAGTGGATTGAAGATGGAGGCATGAGCTTGTGGCAAGTTATGGAGACGTCCATGGGTATGGTGTGTGGGGAAGGTGGTGAGTGGGTTTGTAAGAGTGGCATGGAGGGAAACTTCAGGGGAGGGATGGGAGATGACTTAGGAACGATGCAGGGTATTTTGATGAGTCCACTGGAAGCTGCCATGGAAAAGGACTTACAATGTCAAAGATTTTGAGAAACTCTCAAGCCATGTGCACTGCTGCTGTCCCTGACCCAAACTCCATCCTCAGAACTCTGGACTCCCTCTGCCCTTCACTCTGTCTCTGAGTCTGACTCCACCTTGAGCTTCACTCACCACATTTATGGTTATGTTTACTCCCCTTTTAAGGTTCATAAGGCAAATTTAAATTTTAGCTGTACACTTAACTCTGTTTTATTTATATTCTTCCTTTCCATGGACAAAGTTCCTTATTGAAATGACCTCATTGCATCTACTTTCTAAATTATTCCATGAGAAATCAGACTATCTTTTTTTCAATCACTCACTCCTCCTAGAGACTGGCTTCATCATTATCCTAACTTCTCCTCTTCCTGTGGTGCTGGCTTCCAGTGAATACCAAAATAATACTCTGAACTCCTTGAGCAATAAATCCCCCTTTCCCCTTCCTCTGGCTCTGGGTAACCTCCATTCTACTTTCTATATGTATGAATTTAACTACTATAGGTTCCTTATATAAGTGGGATCTTAAGATATTTATTGTTTTTTGACTGGCTTAGTCACTTAGCACAAAGTCCTCAAGGCTCATCTTTCCTTAAGACTAAATAATATTCCATCATATGTATGTACTGCATTTCATTTATGTATTCACACAGCAATGGAACCTCAGTGATATTTCTTAAATATCATCACTCTTAGAAATTTGTAGAAACTTGTCATGATTGCTCTCAGGATGGAGCTATGGTTTGCAGCCCCCTCTCAACCCTGTATATCTCATTCCCTTTACTCTCTTCTTGCATTATCCACTTGACCCTACCATGAGCTCTTTCACGTCTGAGTCTCGCCCCAGGTTCTTCCTTGACATATAATGTCATTTTCAGGATAATCCCAGCTTGCACCTCAAAATTACTGCAGGATGTTGTCACCTCCTCCAGAAAGTTTTCCCCACTCTCATCCCCTGAGTTAGAGATCTCCTTTCCTGTGCATCTCGAAACCCTGAACCTTTTTTTTTTTTTTTTTAAATCAATGCACTTCTCCCACTTAGAACAGAGGTGAATTTATTTCCAGAGTCTGGTATCTGTTGGATGCTCGATACATTTTTGTTGAATGAATGAATGAATAAAGAATTGGAGAAGTTTATGAAGTCAAGGATGAGGCAGGTGGACATTGATGAGGTAGGTGGTTCATGTGACTAACGGGCTCAAGACCACAGCAAATGTGAAGAGGCAATCCTATGCAATGCTCTGAACTGGACTCCCTCCATTCCCAAGAAACAGCGGGCTCAGGCACTCTGTGTGCAGAATGACATGCCATGCACTAGAATTTATATTCCCAGGCCCTCAAACCCCTGTGAGGTTTTGGTATTTTCAGTACAGATTTTTTTTTTTGTTTTTTGTTTTTTGGTACTGAGGATTGAAGTCAGGGGCACTCAATCACTGAGCCATATTCCCAGCCCTATTTTGTATTTATTTAGAGATGAGGTCTCACTGAATTGCTTAGCACCTCACTTTTTTGCTGAGCCTGGCTTTGAGCTCGTGATCCTCCTGCCTCAGCCTCTCGAGCCTCTGGGATTACAGGTGTGCGCCAATGTGCCCGGCTTTCAGTACAGTTGTAATATTTCTTTTTTGGTAAATGATGCTTACACCCTTCCTGTCTCTATTCTCTGCTGATTCTCTAACCTACTCTTCCCCGATTCTCTTTCCTACCTTGAACTTGGAAATAAATACACATGTTTAGGTCACTTAAACAAAAATGAGACTTTATTCTATGAAGCAAGTGTGTAGTTTGTAAAAGGATCAATGGGTTATTTTGGATCAAATAACTGTGTTTTCTTTCGCCACTTTAAATGGTCTATTTTCATTTTTTTTTAAGCCATTGCCTTGTGAAAGGACCTAAGAATATCCCCAACTTAGTGTTAGATCCCGTAATTACATTTTCCCATTTTGAAAGCAGTTATGCAGGCCTTACAATAGAGTCAGTGCAGCTAAAAATACACTCCAGGCAGTTCATATTAACTGGGTAATAATAACAGGCAACAAGGAGGCTCGGTGTCCAAATATGATGAAAACAGGAAGTTCATTACACAAGCTGTTCTTTCCTGATAGATCTGAATTCTTAAAGCCTTAACTCAAAAATAATCCCTTCAGGTTATAAATAAAAGCAGAGAATCATCTCTTCCTTGTGCTTAATGGAGATGATAACATCGTAGCTAAATAAATCCATAGTTATGGATAACATATGACACCAGAGCACCAGGGTTAGAGGAGGAGGGAGCAGGACCCAGACTCTTCTCCCTACTACACAGCGCTAGAGGCATCTGCCCCACGGCTTCCTCTTTTCTTACCCTAGGCACAAGTTGCCAAGGAGATGCTGCTTCACTAGGATACGGTGGCAGGGAAGCAGGAAGCCTTAAGGTATGGAGAAGATTTGTATTTTCCCTCTGTAGAGAATGGACGAACAGAACCAAAGTGTCTGTCAAACATTATGTATTCTGGTTCTGCCTTTTTGAAGGTCATGGGCACAGGGCCTTAGAGAGCTTCTCAAGTGTCATTGATTGTAAAGATCTGGATTCTCTTGGTTAAAATGGGATGAATGTGGAGGAAAAATTTTCACCTAAGTATCCAGAATGAACCCCACTAGCATCCATCCCTGAGTCCAAACCCCAGCCCTCTAGGGTGTCCGTGGCTCTGGGAGGAGGATCTCATGACGCTGCCCCACACTTCCTTCTTGGGAATCTCTCCCTAGTCATTAGCATGACCACTAGTAGGGCTGCTTTGGTTGAAGCAGCTGTCACATGCTCCTTAATTTCTCACACTATGGATGACCAGGATGGAAGGGTTACTCAGTGCTTGGCTACAGGGTATGTTGGGGTAGGGAAGGAGGTTTCAAGGAGAATGATAAATGCAAACCAGTCTGGCTCCCCAGAAACCATTTTTTCTTCCGAGGATGATGTAGTGGCATTTGCAGGGTTTGCCTTGAACTGATGAGGACAGAACCCATTAAAGGAACGTGGTCTTTTGAATGTCCTCAAACTCTCCCCACTATTGCACTTCAGGAGTGCGGTCTTCTTTCTTACTACATAGGTTTAGGAAGTCCATTCTGGGAAGGGGATTCTCATGACCTGAGAAGTGATAGCAGACAGGGCCAGTCACAGTGGTCACAGTTGGTTGGCGGGGGGGGGGGGGTCGTCACATTGCCAAGGTCTCAACTTCAAGAAGAGCCTCAAATTTAGATTTTGATGTTATTTCCAAATAGGGTTAAATATATAGCCAAATCCATACGGTAATCTAATTAAAAAGAGTCACACATGACTTAAAACTTGTGTTCCATGACCAGATGACATTAGTGTGGGGTACTATAAATTTTGTAATTCATAAACCTGGGGACACTTGTGTGGTACAGTCTCTATATCTATCTCTCTGCATATAATGTCAACATTTATATGCAACAAAATATATTAAAGTTTTTCTGCCAGGCGCAGTGGCGCATACCTGTAATCCCAGTGGCTCCGGAGGCTGAGACAGGAGGATCGCAAGTTCAGAGCCAGGCTCAGCAAAAACAAGGCGCTAAGCAACTCAGTGAGACCCTATCTCTAAATAAAACTCAAAATAGGGCTGGGGATGTGGCTCAGTGGTTGAGTGCCCCTTCGTGCAATCCCTGGTACCCTCCTAAGTGTATGTGTGTGTGTGTGTGTGTGTGTGTTTCTAATGCTGTTTTGCATTTCTTTATTTTCTAAAGTACTGCCATTCTCAGAAATTGGAAATGATCTGGCTTGAAAGAAGCCCCTACCCTAGACCTTCTTCCCCACTGATGCTGCCCATGAGGAGTGGTGGAGACTTTGGGGAGAGCAGGCAGAGTGATGGTTCTGTAAGGGTGTATAGAAACACTCCCTCCTGGCGGATGAATGCAGCTGCTCTTAAACACACATGCAGCAAAATCTCCTAGGAAGCTCATTAGAAGTGACATGCGATGCACTGAGAGTTTCTGGCTCAGACCCAGGATCTTGGCTTGGGGTCTGGGAGTGCTCTTTGAAAAACACTGCAACAGATTGCAGAAGGAACTGCTGGGGGAAGTCAAAGAGGAAAAGAGGTCCCCTTTGGGAAATAAATAATGATTTTCTCTGGGAGCGGTGAGGAGTCTGTCATGGAGAGAGGTCCCCCCCACTAGGTTAAGTAAGGAGCAAAGGACCTGGTAAAAGAGAGCAAGAGGTGGGCAGGGACACTCATGGAACCTGGCTGAGAGCACAAAGGACACTGGGGAAGCATTGGAATGAGCAGGCCCTGGGGGTGGACAGCTAAGCCAAGGGGACATAGGAGAGAGGCTGCTTCTGAGGGATCCCACTGCAGGATGTGGCACTTTCACAGGGGTCTGAGCACCAAGCTAAAGAAGAGTTGAAGGTCTGAGGGGCGTGGAGCAGCAGCCCGCCCCTCGCCACTCCCTCCCCTAACTGTGAACACACTAGAACACTCCTGTGGACTGCTTAGCTAGCACGTGCAGACTGACTCCTGGTGATGTCCTGCTTTAATTAAAGCAAGGGAATGCTGAGAATTCTCGGAAGGGAGGGGGACGTCCTCAGCTTTGGGGTAAGGAGTGTTTGTGGTTTGAGCATGCGAAGTGTGATTTTCTTTCACAGATCAACCTGTGCTTCTCATACCATCAGTCGGGCTGCCAGAAGGGGCAATTTTATACATTTAAAAATGAGACGTTATATGCATTTGTTTCATTTTCTTGGTCTACTTGTGACTCACAGTGCTACAAATCCAAAATTCTTCTGTGTTACTTTTGCCCATTCCAAGAATCTACCATGCTACCACAACAACTCTTCCCATAAGTAATAAAAGAAATATATCTACTTTTCATGTAACTAAGTAAGTATTGAGCTTTCTTTGGTTGTCGATATCAGTGATCTCTGTTACATACTTTTTTTTTCTGAACTTTAAATTTAATTTCTTGAGTTTTCACCAATGATAGCAACTGTGCTCCATATTTTGGAGTTATCTGCCTAGCAACTTGACTATGAGCCATTCACGCTCACAGTACAATTCTCAAACTTTCTGGATTGCAAAGCTCTATTGTTTCTTGACTTCCACATATTATCCTTTTTTTTTTAAAAAAAAAAAACAGAACAGATTACAGGAAAAAAGTCATAACAACTGAATTTCTATTTTGCTTCTGTTTCTGTCCCAGGTAATGGTTTCCAAGCTATATAAAAAAAATAGTACAAATATTGTTAATAGAACTTTGAAATCAAAGACAGTTGTTGAATATGTGTGTGTGTGTAGGGGGGGGGGATTGTATATGGAAAGTCAATAGTGAGACATAGCCCTATATCTTGTATTTGATTGGAACTGGGCCTGAATCACACCTAAGCTCTCTTTCAGTTTTAAGATTCTAGAGAATATTTTGCCTTTTTATCTCTCACCCCACAGCCTGCTTTCTTAAAGGAGATATAGACTTAAATGATTGTGTAAGAATCCCTGATATTCTTTCTTGATTACACTGTAATTTCCATCCATGTGCATTCCCTGGGGCATGTAACAAAGAGATTTGCGTGACTTCATGAGAAAACTCACGGTGCTAATTTCCACGATGCCAAATGTGTCACAGCAGAATTTCCAGTGTCAGAGTTTTATCATGGCTTCTATCTTATCCTGGAAATAGAAAAAATAAACTGCAAAGTACACAGGAGCCACTGCTCCACGTCACAAGGCTGCGAGTTTCGTGGCTGTTTGTTGACTATTAGGTACCTATGCAGGCTGGGGGTGGGGTGCGGCAGCAGAGGGCTGAACACAGCAATGGCAGACTGGATGGCAGCCACGAGCAGCAGAGCTCTGGGACATGGTCATCTGTTGCCTGCGGCTGCCAGGCTGACTTCATTCCTCATACAGCAAATATTTATGGACCACTTATCATGCAGAGGACACTCTGCTAGGCACTCAGAAGGACACCCAGGAGTGTGACACAATGCCCATTTCTGGCAAGGAGTTTCCAGTTTGGTCGGAAGACAGTTACAAGTTGGCAGCAAACACTCTGCACAGTACTTGTATTAACTGGAGTTGTATCAGCTAGAGAAGCAGAACCAACCCATCGGTCACAATTAGTCATCAATAAATAGGATTTATCATAAGGAATTGGCACATGCAGTTATGGAGGCTGGGCCATCCCAAGATGGTCTGCTGTCTGCCAGCTGGAGACCCAGGCAAACCAGTCAGTGGTGTGGTTCAAAGACCTGAGAACCTGGGAGCTAAAAAGCTGATGATGTGGATTCCAGACTGAGTGTAAAGGAGCACTGAGAGCTGGGGAAAGTGACCGCTCCAGATCAAGTAGTCAGGCAGAGAGAACTCAGCTGTCCCCAACCTTTGTATTTACTTTTCAGGCCCTCAGTGGATGAGATGATGCCAACCCATGTTGTGGAGGTTCCTTGGCTTTACTCAGTCCACCAATCCAAAGGCTAATCTCTTTTGGAAACATCATCTTTAGTCAGGTATCTCTGTACATGGCATGGCCTCGTCAGAAAAAATGACAAATAAAATGAACCATGAGGCTATGGCTCAGCGGTAGCACACTTGCCTGGCATGTGTGAGGCACTGGGTTCGATTCTCAGCATCACATATAAATAAATAAAAGTATATCAACAACAAATAAAAAAACATTAAAAAGAAAGAATAAATAAAATGAACCATCGCAGCACTTCATTGTTTACAAAATGGAATCAGGGAAATCATCCCCCTCTCTACAGCCTGTGCACCACCCTCTCCAAGTGCCCTCATAACAACCTATGAGGTACGCTTATTCCCTGCTGTCAAACAGGAAACCATGGCTCTGAGAAGTTAAGCAGCTTACCTGAGCCACTCCTTTGTGCTTTCTGAAGTGCTCTCGCTCTTGTTGGATGGAGTGGGTCTAGGCCTGTCATCTCACTCCCATCCCAGTGCTCTTTGCCTCACACCATATTAACATGCATAAGAGATGTTAAGAACCCAGGTTCCAAGAAAATGCACAGGTGAACGGCGTGATAGGATTTCAGGCATGCAGATCACTGTAGCTACAAAAGGGAGGATAGAGAGGTGGGTCAGAGTTTCATGGATGGAGAACAAGGCAAGGCATTTCAGACAAAGCAAATGCTGATTAAGATAGAACAAATTTAAGGAGGTGTTCACAGGGCTGCCATGCTGGGCCTCATCCTTTGTGTCCTCCAGGAGGGTCATTCACATAGACTCTCATATAAGGGTGCCCCAGGGGTTGTTCAATGCACAGCCTGCATAGTGTTCCAGGGGCAGCCCTGAATGTTACACCAATTGGACTGAGTTGGAAAGTGTAGTAGAGACGTGAGATAGAAACCTAGGAAGCAGGCAAGGGACTGATGGTGGAGAGATGGGAAAGTTAGCAATTGGATTCTTGATCTCAGTTGGTGGGAATTGAATGATTCTTTATTTTTTTAAAGAGAGAGAGAGAGAGAGAGAGAGAGAGAGAGAGAGAGAGAGAGAATTTTTTAATAATTTTTTTTGTAGTTATTGGTGGACACAACATCTTTGTTTGTATGTGGTGCTGAGGATCAAACCCGGGCCTCACGCATGCCAGGCGAGCGCGCTACCACTTGAGCCACATCCCCAGCCCTTGAATGATTCTTAACTAGACAAAAGAAAGTCTGGAGATTGATCTGGAGATTTTCATATTAAATTTGGAAAGTGAAAGGTTGGGGACAGCAGATCAGATAATATATTAGTTACCTCAATATGAGGTTATTTTGGTCACCTATACAAGAGGTTAAAAAGGGGCCAAGCAGTGGTGGTGGCAATGGATGAGGAGGAGGAGAAATACAGAACATATTCTCTCAATAATTTTACAAATGTTATGTGAGTGTTTAGTATGTAAAGGCAGTACACTATATGCCAATGATTTAATCCAAATAGGTATGATTCTTGTCCTTCTAGAGTATATAGACCAGGAAGAGAGTCAGACATTCATCAAATAAACACAGTATAAGTCTGTGAAGGAAAAGTTAAAAAAATATATGAGAATACATAGGATGGAATTTGATCTAGTTTAGGCTTATCTGAAAAAAAATTGTAGTGAGATTGGGAGGTAGAATAGAAGTAAACTATGCAAGGGGAGGCAAGAAAATGAAGAGAAGCATTTTGGACAATGGAAACAGATTGTACAAAGGTCCTGTGGTGATAGGAAGCATGTGTTTAAAGAAGTGAGAAATGACTAGTAGCTTGCCATACGGCGAGCAAGGTAGAGAGGGTTGCCATAAGGCTAGAAATAAGGACAGGGTCAGGTAATACTGGGTTCTTTGTTTTTATTTCATGAACAAAAAGAAGGCATTGGAGTATTTTAATCAGGGGGTAACACGTACAATTTTGCATTTTGAAGTGGATATTCTTGCTGCTCTGTGAAGTACAGAGGGGAGGTGAACACTCAGATAAGAAAGAGCCTGTTGCAGTGGTATGAGAGGGAGCCTGGTAGATTGAACAATGGAGATGGTAGAGAGGAAGACAACATGGTCGGGGAGGACTTACCAGGACCTGGTGGCTGACAGGGTGGGATCAAGAAAGGGGAACATTAATCACCAGAGTTCTGGGTGTGGGAGTCTTGTTGTCCAGTGGTACTAGTAATGGATATTCTGAAAAC